>NC_091790.1:0-303030 GCF_041296235.1 Equus asinus | reverse complement strand
ATCCGGTGTCTCTGGCACGTGGTTCTGGCACGTCTGACATTTGGTTGCATCATGTCTGGCAGGTGATTCCGGAGTGTCCGGCAAGAGGTTCTGGTGTAGCCGGCAGGTGATTTTGGCATGTCCGGCAGGTGTTTCTGGCGAGCTGTTCAGGTGGTTCCGGTGTTCTTGGCAGGTGATTCTGGCGTGTCCAGCAGGTGGTTCCGGTCTGTCCGGTAATGGGTTCCGTCATGTGCCGCACGTGGTTCTGGCACGTCTGAGAGGTGGTTCCCGCATGCCCGGCAGGTGCTCCAGGAGAGTCCTACAAGTGGTTCTGGCCTAGCCCGCAGGTGATTTTGGCGTGTCCGGCAGGTGGTTCCGGCATGCTCGGCAGGTGGTTCAGGCATGTCTGGTAGGTGGTTCCGGTCTGTCCGCGAGGTGGTTCCGGCGTGTCAGGCACGTGGTTCCGGCATGTGTGACAGGTGGTTCTGGCATGTCCGGCAGGTGATTCTGGATTGTCCACCAAGTGGCTCTGGTGTAACCAGCAGGTGATTCCGGAGTGTACGGCAAGTGGTTCTGGCCTAGCTGGCTGGTGATTTTGGGGTGTCCAGCAGGTGGCTCCAGCGAGTCGAGCAAGTTGTTCCGGTGTGCTCAGCAGGTGGTTCAGGCAGGTCCGGCAGGTGTTTCTGGTCTGTCCAGTACGTGGTGCCGGCATGTCCGGCACGTGCTTCCAGTATGTTTGAGAGGTGGTTCCTACCTTCCCGGCGGGAGATTCCGGAGCGTCCGCCATGTGATTCTGGCCTACCTGGCAGGGGATTTTGGCGTCTCTGGCTGGTGGTTCCGGCGAGTCGAAGAGGAGGTTCCGGCGTGCTCGGCAGGTGCATCCGGTGTCTCTGGCACGTCATTCTGGCACGCTCGAGAGGTGGTTCCGGCATGCCTGACAGGTGATTCCGGAGTGTCCGACAAGGGGTTCTGGCACGTCTGAGAGGTGGTTCCGGCATACCCTGCAGGTGATTCTGGCTTGTCTGCCGAGTGGTGCTGGCGTAGCCATCAGGTGATTTTGGCGTGTCCAGCAGGTGGCTCCAGCGAGTAGAGCAGGTTGTTCCAGCGTACTCAGCAGGTGGTTCAGGCGGGTCTGGCAGGTGGTTCCGGTCTCTCTAGTAGGTGGTTCCGGCGTGTCCGGCACGTGCTTCTGGCACGTCTGAGAGCTGGTTCCGGCATGCCCGGCGGGTGATTCCATAGAGTCCGCCACGTGGTTCTGGCCTAGCTGACAGGTGATTTTGGCGTCCCCGGCAGGTGGTTACAGCGAGTTGAGCAGGAGGTTCCGGCATGCTCGGCAGTTGCATCCGGTGTCTCTGGCACGTGGTTCTGGCACGTCTGACATTTGGTTGCATCATGTCTGGCAGGTGATTCCGGAGTGTCCGGCAAGAGGTTCTGGTGTAGCCGGCAGGTGATTTTGGCATGTCCGGCAGGTGTTTCTGGCGAGCTGTTCAGGTGGTTCCGGTGTTCTTGGCAGGTGATTCTGGCGTGTCCAGCAGGTGGTTCCGGTCTGTCCGGTAATGGGTTCCGTCATGTGCCGCACGTGGTTCTGGCACGTCTGAGAGGTGGTTCCCGCATGCCCGGCAGGTGCTCCAGGAGAGTCCTACAAGTGGTTCTGGCCTAGCCCGCAGGTGATTTTGGCGTGTCCGGCAGGTGGTTCCGGCATGCTCGGCAGGTGGTTCAGGCATGTCTGGTAGGTGGTTCCGGTCTGTCCGCGAGGTGGTTCCGGCGTGTCAGGCACGTGGTTCCGGCATGTGTGACAGGTGGTTCTGGCATGTCCGGCAGGTGATTCTGGATTGTCCACCAAGTGGCTCTGGTGTAACCAGCAGGTGATTCCGGAGTGTACGGCAAGTGGTTCTGGCCTAGCTGGCTGGTGATTTTGGGGTGTCCAGCAGGTGGCTCCAGCGAGTCGAGCAAGTTGTTCCGGTGTGCTCAGCAGGTGGTTCAGGCAGGTCCGGCAGGTGTTTCTGGTCTGTCCAGTACGTGGTGCCGGCATGTCCGGCACGTGCTTCCAGTATGTTTGAGAGGTGGTTCCTACCTTCCCGGCGGGAGATTCCGGAGCGTCCGCCATGTGATTCTGGCCTACCTGGCAGGGGATTTTGGCGTCTCTGGCTGGTGGTTCCGGCGAGTCGAAGAGGAGGTTCCGGCGTGCTCGGCAGGTGCATCCGGTGTCTCTGGCACGTCATTCTGGCACGTTCGAGAGGTGGTTCCGGCATGCCTGACAGGTGATTCCGGAGTGTCCGACAAGGGGTTCTGGCACGTCTGAGAGGTGGTTCCGGCATACCCTGCAGGTGATTCTGGCTTGTCTGCCGAGTGGTGCTGGCGTAGCCATCAGGTGATTTTGGCGTGTCCAGCAGGTGGCTCCAGCGAGTAGAGCAGGTTGTTCCAGCGTACTCAGCAGGTGGTTCAGGCGGGTCTGGCAGGTGGTTCCGGTCTCTCTAGTAGGTGGTTCCGGCGTGTCCGGCACGTGCTTCTGGCACGTCTGAGAGCTGGTTCCGGCATGCCCGGCGGGTGATTCCATAGAGTCCGCCACGTGGTTCTGGCCTAGCTGACAGGTGATTTTGGCGTCCCCGGCAGGTGGTTACAGCGAGTTGAGCAGGAGGTTCCGGCATGCTCGGCAGTTGCATCCGGTGTCTCTGGCACGTGGTTCTGGCACGTCTGACATTTGGTTGCATCATGTCTGGCAGGTGATTCCGGAGTGTCCGGCAAGAGGTTCTGGTGTAGCCGGCAGGTGATTTTGGCATGTCCGGCAGGTGTTTCTGGCGAGCTGTTCAGGTGGTTCCGGTGTTCTTGGCAGGTGATTCTGGCGTGTCCAGCAGGTGGTTCCGGTCTGTCCGGTAATGGGTTCCGTCATGTGCCGCACGTGGTTCTGGCACGTCTGAGAGGTGGTTCCCGCATGCCCGGCAGGTGCTCCAGGAGAGTCCTACAAGTGGTTCTGGCCTAGCCCGCAGGTGATTTTGGCGTGTCCGGCAGGTGGTTCCGGCATGCTCGGCAGGTGGTTCAGGCATGTCTGGTAGGTGGTTCCGGTCTGTCCGCGAGGTGGTTCCGGCGTGTCAGGCACGTGGTTCCGGCATGTGTGACAGGTGGTTCTGGCATGTCCGGCAGGTGATTCTGGATTGTCCACCAAGTGGCTCTGGTGTAACCAGCAGGTGATTCCGGAGTGTACGGCAAGTGGTTCTGGCCTAGCTGGCTGGTGATTTTGGGGTGTCCAGCAGGTGGCTCCAGGGAGTCGAGCAAGTTGTTCCGGTGTGCTCAGCAGGTGGTTCAGGCAGGTCCGGCAGGTGTTTCTGGTCTGTCCAGTACGTGGTGCCGGCATGTCCGGCACGTGCTTCCAGTATGTTTGAGAGGTGGTTCCTACCTTCCCGGCGGGAGATTCCGGAGCGTCCGCCATGTGATTCTGGCCTACCTGGCAGGGGATTTTGGCGTCTCTGGCTGGTGGTTCCGGCGAGTCGAAGAGGAGGTTCCGGCGTGCTCGGCAGGTGCATCCGGTGTCTCTGGCACGTCATTCTGGCACGCTCGAGAGGTGGTTCCGGCATGCCTGACAGGTGATTCCGGAGTGTCCGACAAGGGGTTCTGGCACGTCTGAGAGGTGGTTCCGGCATACCCTGCAGGTGATTCTGGCTTGTCTGCCGAGTGGTGCTGGCGTAGCCATCAGGTGATTTTGGCGTGTCCAGCAGGTGGCTCCAGCGAGTAGAGCAGGTTGTTCCAGCGTACTCAGCAGGTGGTTCAGGCGGGTCTGGCAGGTGGTTCCGGTCTCTCTAGTAGGTGGTTCCGGCGTGTCCGGCACGTGCTTCTGGCACGTCTGAGAGCTGGTTCCGGCATGCCCGGCGGGTGATTCCATAGAGTCCGCCACGTGGTTCTGGCCTAGCTGACAGGTGATTTTGGCGTCCCCGGCAGGTGGTTACAGCGAGTTGAGCAGGAGGTTCCGGCATGCTCGGCAGTTGCATCCGGTGTCTCTGGCACGTGGTTCTGGCACGTCTGACATTTGGTTGCATCATGTCTGGCAGGTGATTCCGGAGTGTCCGGCAAGAGGTTCTGGTGTAGCCGGCAGGTGATTTTGGCATGTCCGGCAGGTGTTTCTGGCGAGCTGTTCAGGTGGTTCCGGTGTTCTTGGCAGGTGATTCTGGCGTGTCCAGCAGGTGGTTCCGGTCTGTCCGGTAATGGGTTCCGTCATGTGCCGCACGTGGTTCTGGCACGTCTGAGAGGTGGTTCCCGCATGCCCGGCAGGTGCTCCAGGAGAGTCCTACAAGTGGTTCTGGCCTAGCCCGCAGGTGATTTTGGCGTGTCCGGCAGGTGGTTCCGGCATGCTCGGCAGGTGGTTCAGGCATGTCTGGTAGGTGGTTCCGGTCTGTCCGCGAGGTGGTTCCGGCGTGTCAGGCACGTGGTTCCGGCATGTGTGACAGGTGGTTCTGGCATGTCCGGCAGGTGATTCTGGATTGTCCACCAAGTGGCTCTGGTGTAACCAGCAGGTGATTCCGGAGTGTACGGCAAGTGGTTCTGGCCTAGCTGGCTGGTGATTTTGGGGTGTCCAGCAGGTGGCTCCAGCGAGTCGAGCAAGTTGTTCCGGTGTGCTCAGCAGGTGGTTCAGGCAGGTCCGGCAGGTGTTTCTGGTCTGTCCAGTACGTGGTGCCGGCATGTCCGGCACGTGCTTCCAGTATGTTTGAGAGGTGGTTCCTACCTTCCCGGCGGGAGATTCCGGAGCGTCCGCCATGTGATTCTGGCCTACCTGGCAGGGGATTTTGGCGTCTCTGGCTGGTGGTTCCGGCGAGTCGAAGAGGAGGTTCCGGCGTGCTCGGCAGGTGCATCCGGTGTCTCTGGCACGTCATTCTGGCACGTTCGAGAGGTGGTTCCGGCATGCCTGACAGGTGATTCCGGAGTGTCCGACAAGGGGTTCTGGCACGTCTGAGAGGTGGTTCCGGCATACCCTGCAGGTGATTCTGGCTTGTCTGCCGAGTGGTGCTGGCGTAGCCATCAGGTGATTTTGGCGTGTCCAGCAGGTGGCTCCAGCGAGTAGAGCAGGTTGTTCCAGCGTACTCAGCAGGTGGTTCAGGCGGGTCTGGCAGGTGGTTCCGGTCTCTCTAGTAGGTGGTTCCGGCGTGTCCGGCACGTGCTTCTGGCACGTCTGAGAGCTGGTTCCGGCATGCCCGGCGGGTGATTCCATAGAGTCCGCCACGTGGTTCTGGCCTAGCTGACAGGTGATTTTGGCGTCCCCGGCAGGTGGTTACAGCGAGTTGAGCAGGAGGTTCCGGCATGCTCGGCAGTTGCATCCGGTGTCTCTGGCACGTGGTTCTGGCACGTCTGACATTTGGTTGCATCATGTCTGGCAGGTGATTCCGGAGTGTCCGGCAAGAGGTTCTGGTGTAGCCGGCAGGTGATTTTGGCATGTCCGGCAGGTGTTTCTGGCGAGCTGTTCAGGTGGTTCCGGTGTTCTTGGCAGGTGATTCTGGCGTGTCCAGCAGGTGGTTCCGGTCTGTCCGGTAATGGGTTCCGTCATGTGCCGCACGTGGTTCTGGCACGTCTGAGAGGTGGTTCCCGCATGCCCGGCAGGTGCTCCAGGAGAGTCCTACAAGTGGTTCTGGCCTAGCCCGCAGGTGATTTTGGCGTGTCCGGCAGGTGGTTCCGGCATGCTCGGCAGGTGGTTCAGGCATGTCTGGTAGGTGGTTCCGGTCTGTCCGCGAGGTGGTTCCGGCGTGTCAGGCACGTGGTTCCGGCATGTGTGACAGGTGGTTCTGGCATGTCCGGCAGGTGATTCTGGATTGTCCACCAAGTGGCTCTGGTGTAACCAGCAGGTGATTCCGGAGTGTACGGCAAGTGGTTCTGGCCTAGCTGGCTGGTGATTTTGGGGTGTCCAGCAGGTGGCTCCAGCGAGTCGAGCAAGTTGTTCCGGTGTGCTCAGCAGGTGGTTCAGGCAGGTCCGGCAGGTGTTTCTGGTCTGTCCAGTACGTGGTGCCGGCATGTCCGGCACGTGCTTCCAGTATGTTTGAGAGGTGGTTCCTACCTTCCCGGCGGGAGATTCCGGAGCGTCCGCCATGTGATTCTGGCCTACCTGGCAGGGGATTTTGGCGTCTCTGGCTGGTGGTTCCGGCGAGTCGAACAGGAGGTTCCGGCGTGCTCGGCAGGTGCATCCGGTGTCTCTGGCACGTCATTCTGGCACGTTCGAGAGGTGGTTCCGGCATGCCTGACAGGTGATTCCGGAGTGTCCGACAAGGGGTTCTGGCACGTCTGAGAGGTGGTTCCGGCATACCCTGCAGGTGATTCTGGCTTGTCTGCCGAGTGGTGCTGGCGTAGCCATCAGGTGATTTTGGCGTGTCCAGCAGGTGGCTCCAGCGAGTAGAGCAGGTTGTTCCAGCGTACTCAGCAGGTGGTTCAGGCGGGTCTGGCAGGTGGTTCCGGTCTCTCTAGTAGGTGGTTCCGGCGTGTCCGGCACGTGCTTCTGGCACGTCTGAGAGCTGGTTCCGGCATGCCCGGCGGGTGATTCCATAGAGTCCGCCACGTGGTTCTGGCCTAGCTGACAGGTGATTTTGGCGTCCCCGGCAGGTGGTTACAGCGAGTTGAGCAGGAGGTTCCGGCATGCTCGGCAGTTGCATCCGGTGTCTCTGGCACGTGGTTCTGGCACGTCTGACATTTGGTTGCATCATGTCTGGCAGGTGATTCCGGAGTGTCCGGCAAGAGGTTCTGGTGTAGCCGGCAGGTGATTTTGGCATGTCCGGCAGGTGTTTCTGGCGAGCTGTTCAGGTGGTTCCGGTGTTCTTGGCAGGTGATTCTGGCGTGTCCAGCAGGTGGTTCCGGTCTGTCCGGTAATGGGTTCCGTCATGTGCCGCACGTGGTTCTGGCACGTCTGAGAGGTGGTTCCCGCATGCCCGGCAGGTGCTCCAGGAGAGTCCTACAAGTGGTTCTGGCCTAGCCCGCAGGTGATTTTGGCGTGTCCGGCAGGTGGTTCCGGCATGCTCGGCAGGTGGTTCAGGCATGTCTGGTAGGTGGTTCCGGTCTGTCCGCGAGGTGGTTCCGGCGTGTCAGGCACGTGGTTCCGGCATGTGTGACAGGTGGTTCTGGCATGTCCGGCAGGTGATTCTGGATTGTCCACCAAGTGGCTCTGGTGTAACCAGCAGGTGATTCCGGAGTGTACGGCAAGTGGTTCTGGCCTAGCTGGCTGGTGATTTTGGGGTGTCCAGCAGGTGGCTCCAGCGAGTCGAGCAAGTTGTTCCGGTGTGCTCAGCAGGTGGTTCAGGCAGGTCCGGCAGGTGTTTCTGGTCTGTCCAGTACGTGGTGCCGGCATGTCCGGCACGTGCTTCCAGTATGTTTGAGAGGTGGTTCCTACCTTCCCGGCGGGAGATTCCGGAGCGTCCGCCATGTGATTCTGGCCTACCTGGCAGGGGATTTTGGCGTCTCTGGCTGGTGGTTCCGGCGAGTCGAACAGGAGGTTCCGGCGTGCTCGGCAGGTGCATCCGGTGTCTCTGGCACGTCATTCTGGCACGTTCGAGAGGTGGTTCCGGCATGCCTGACAGGTGATTCCGGAGTGTCCGACAAGGGGTTCTGGCACGTCTGAGAGGTGGTTCCGGCATACCCTGCAGGTGATTCTGGCTTGTCTGCCGAGTGGTGCTGGCGTAGCCATCAGGTGATTTTGGCGTGTCCAGCAGGTGGCTCCAGCGAGTAGAGCAGGTTGTTCCAGCGTACTCAGCAGGTGGTTCAGGCGGGTCTGGCAGGTGGTTCCGGTCTCTCTAGTAGGTGGTTCCGGCGTGTCCGGCACGTGCTTCTGGCACGTCTGAGAGCTGGTTCCGGCATGCCCGGCGGGTGATTCCATAGAGTCCGCCACGTGGTTCTGGCCTAGCTGACAGGTGATTTTGGCGTCCCCGGCAGGTGGTTACAGCGAGTTGAGCAGGAGGTTCCGGCATGCTCGGCAGTTGCATCCGGTGTCTCTGGCACGTGGTTCTGGCACGTCTGACATTTGGTTGCATCATGTCTGGCAGGTGATTCCGGAGTGTCCGGCAAGAGGTTCTGGTGTAGCCGGCAGGTGATTTTGGCATGTCCGGCAGGTGTTTCTGGCGAGCTGTTCAGGTGGTTCCGGTGTTCTTGGCAGGTGATTCTGGCGTGTCCAGCAGGTGGTTCCGGTCTGTCCGGTAATGGGTTCCGTCATGTGCCGCACGTGGTTCTGGCACGTCTGAGAGGTGGTTCCCGCATGCCCGGCAGGTGCTCCAGGAGAGTCCTACAAGTGGTTCTGGCCTAGCCCGCAGGTGATTTTGGCGTGTCCGGCAGGTGGTTCCGGCATGCTCGGCAGGTGGTTCAGGCATGTCTGGTAGGTGGTTCCGGTCTGTCCGCGAGGTGG
This sequence comes from Equus asinus, assembly GCF_041296235.1. Lineage (NCBI taxonomy): Eukaryota > Metazoa > Chordata > Mammalia > Perissodactyla > Equidae > Equus > Equus asinus. Next base: position 294,692 of record NC_091790.1, on the reverse strand, counting down.
TTCCGGCGTGTCAGGCACGTGGTTCCGGCATGTGTGACAGGTGGTTCTGGCATGTCCGGCAGGTGATTCTGGATTGTCCACCAAGTGGCTCTGGTGTAACCAGCAGGTGATTCCGGAGTGTACGGCAAGTGGTTCTGGCCTAGCTGGCTGGTGATTTTGGGGTGTCCAGCAGGTGGCTCCAGCGAGTCGAGCAAGTTGTTCCGGTGTGCTCAGCAGGTGGTTCAGGCAGGTCCGGCAGGTGTTTCTGGTCTGTCCAGTACGTGGTGCCGGCATGTCCGGCACGTGCTTCCAGTATGTTTGAGAGGTGGTTCCTACCTTCCCGGCGGGAGATTCCGGAGCGTCCGCCATGTGATTCTGGCCTACCTGGCAGGGGATTTTGGCGTCTCTGGCTGGTGGTTCCGGCGAGTCGAAGAGGAGGTTCCGGCGTGCTCGGCAGGTGCATCCGGTGTCTCTGGCACGTCATTCTGGCACGTTCGAGAGGTGGTTCCGGCATGCCTGACAGGTGATTCCGGAGTGTCCGACAAGGGGTTCTGGCACGTCTGAGAGGTGGTTCCGGCATACCCTGCAGGTGATTCTGGCTTGTCTGCCGAGTGGTGCTGGCGTAGCCATCAGGTGATTTTGGCGTGTCCAGCAGGTGGCTCCAGCGAGTAGAGCAGGTTGTTCCAGCGTACTCAGCAGGTGGTTCAGGCGGGTCTGGCAGGTGGTTCCGGTCTCTCTAGTAGGTGGTTCCGGCGTGTCCGGCACGTGCTTCTGGCACGTCTGAGAGCTGGTTCCGGCATGCCCGGCGGGTGATTCCATAGAGTCCGCCACGTGGTTCTGGCCTAGCTGACAGGTGATTTTGGCGTCCCCGGCAGGTGGTTACAGCGAGTTGAGCAGGAGGTTCCGGCATGCTCGGCAGTTGCATCCGGTGTCTCTGGCACGTGGTTCTGGCACGTCTGACATTTGGTTGCATCATGTCTGGCAGGTGATTCCGGAGTGTCCGGCAAGAGGTTCTGGTGTAGCCGGCAGGTGATTTTGGCATGTCCGGCAGGTGTTTCTGGCGAGCTGTTCAGGTGGTTCCGGTGTTCTTGGCAGGTGATTCTGGCGTGTCCAGCAGGTGGTTCCGGTCTGTCCGGTAATGGGTTCCGTCATGTGCCGCACGTGGTTCTGGGACGTCTGAGAGGTGGTTCCCGCATGCCCGGCAGGTGCTCCAGGAGAGTCCTACAAGTGGTTCTGGCCTAGCCCGCAGGTGATTTTGGCGTGTCCGGCAGGTGGTTCCGGCATGCTCGGCAGGTGGTTCAGGCATGTCTGGTAGGTGGTTCCGGTCTGTCCGCGAGGTGGTTCCGGCGTGTCAGGCACGTGGTTCCGGCATGTGTGACAGGTGGTTCTGGCATGTCCGGCAGGTGATTCTGGATTGTCCACCAAGTGGCTCTGGTGTAACCAGCAGGTGATTCCGGAGTGTACGGCAAGTGGTTCTGGCCTAGCTGGCTGGTGATTTTGGGGTGTCCAGCAGGTGGCTCCAGCGAGTCGAGCAAGTTGTTCCGGTGTGCTCAGCAGGTGGTTCAGGCAGGTCCGGCAGGTGTTTCTGGTCTGTCCAGTACGTGGTGCCGGCATGTCCGGCACGTGCTTCCAGTATGTTTGAGAGGTGGTTCCTACCTTCCCGGCGGGAGATTCCGGAGCGTCCGCCATGTGATTCTGGCCTACCTGGCAGGGGATTTTGGCGTCTCTGGCTGGTGGTTCCGGCGAGTCGAAGAGGAGGTTCCGGCGTGCTCGGCAGGTGCATCCGGTGTCTCTGGCACGTCATTCTGGCACGTTCGAGAGGTGGTTCCGGCATGCCTGACAGGTGATTCCGGAGTGTCCGACAAGGGGTTCTGGCACGTCTGAGAGGTGGTTCCGGCATACCCTGCAGGTGATTCTGGCTTGTCTGCCGAGTGGTGCTGGCGTAGCCATCAGGTGATTTTGGCGTGTCCAGCAGGTGGCTCCAGCGAGTAGAGCAGGTTGTTCCAGCGTACTCAGCAGGTGGTTCAGGCGGGTCTGGCAGGTGGTTCCGGTCTCTCTAGTAGGTGGTTCCGGCGTGTCCGGCACGTGCTTCTGGCACGTCTGAGAGCTGGTTCCGGCATGCCCGGCGGGTGATTCCATAGAGTCCGCCACGTGGTTCTGGCCTAGCTGACAGGTGATTTTGGCGTCCCCGGCAGGTGGTTACAGCGAGTTGAGCAGGAGGTTCCGGCATGCTCGGCAGTTGCATCCGGTGTCTCTGGCACGTGGTTCTGGCACGTCTGACATTTGGTTGCATCATGTCTGGCAGGTGATTCCGGAGTGTCCGGCAAGAGGTTCTGGTGTAGCCGGCAGGTGATTTTGGCATGTCCGGCAGGTGTTTCTGGCGAGCTGTTCAGGTGGTTCCGGTGTTCTTGGCAGGTGATTCTGGCGTGTCCAGCAGGTGGTTCCGGTCTGTCCGGTAATGGGTTCCGTCATGTGCCGCACGTGGTTCTGGGACGTCTGAGAGGTGGTTCCCGCATGCCCGGCAGGTGCTCCAGGAGAGTCCTACAAGTGGTTCTGGCCTAGCCCGCAGGTGATTTTGGCGTGTCCGGCAGGTGGTTCCGGCATGCTCGGCAGGTGGTTCAGGCATGTCTGGTAGGTGGTTCCGGTCTGTCCGCGAGGTGGTTCCGGCGTGTCAGGCACGTGGTTCCGGCATGTGTGACAGGTGGTTCTGGCATGTCCGGCAGGTGATTCTGGATTGTCCACCAAGTGGCTCTGGTGTAACCAGCAGGTGATTCCGGAGTGTACGGCAAGTGGTTCTGGCCTAGCTGGCTGGTGATTTTGGGGTGTCCAGCAGGTGGCTCCAGCGAGTCGAGCAAGTTGTTCCGGTGTGCTCAGCAGGTGGTTCAGGCAGGTCCGGCAGGTGTTTCTGGTCTGTCCAGTACGTGGTGCCGGCATGTCCGGCACGTGCTTCCAGTATGTTTGAGAGGTGGTTCCTACCTTCCCGGCGGGAGATTCCGGAGCGTCCGCCATGTGATTCTGGCCTACCTGGCAGGGGATTTTGGCGTCTCTGGCTGGTGGTTCCGGCGAGTCGAAGAGGAGGTTCCGGCGTGCTCGGCAGGTGCATCCGGTGTCTCTGGCACGTCATTCTGGCACGTTCGAGAGGTGGTTCCGGCATGCCTGACAGGTGATTCCGGAGTGTCCGACAAGGGGTTCTGGCACGTCTGAGAGGTGGTTCCGGCATACCCTGCAGGTGATTCTGGCTTGTCTGCCGAGTGGTGCTGGCGTAGCCATCAGGTGATTTTGGCGTGTCCAGCAGGTGGCTCCAGCGAGTAGAGCAGGTTGTTCCAGCGTACTCAGCAGGTGGTTCAGGCGGGTCTGGCAGGTGGTTCCGGTCTCTCTAGTAGGTGGTTCCGGCGTGTCCGGCACGTGCTTCTGGCACGTCTGAGAGCTGGTTCCGGCATGCCCGGCGGGTGATTCCATAGAGTCCGCCACGTGGTTCTGGCCTAGCTGACAGGTGATTTTGGCGTCCCCGGCAGGTGGTTACAGCGAGTTGAGCAGGAGGTTCCGGCATGCTCGGCAGTTGCATCCGGTGTCTCTGGCACGTGGTTCTGGCACGTCTGACATTTGGTTGCATCATGTCTGGCAGGTGATTCCGGAGTGTCCGGCAAGAGGTTCTGGTGTAGCCGGCAGGTGATTTTGGCATGTCCGGCAGGTGTTTCTGGCGAGCTGTTCAGGTGGTTCCGGTGTTCTTGGCAGGTGATTCTGGCGTGTCCAGCAGGTGGTTCCGGTCTGTCCGGTAATGGGTTCCGTCATGTGCCGCACGTGGTTCTGGGACGTCTGAGAGGTGGTTCCCGCATGCCCGGCAGGTGCTCCAGGAGAGTCCTACAAGTGGTTCTGGCCTAGCCCGCAGGTGATTTTGGCGTGTCCGGCAGGTGGTTCCGGCATGCTCGGCAGGTGGTTCAGGCATGTCTGGTAGGTGGTTCCGGTCTGTCCGCGAGGTGGTTCCGGCGTGTCAGGCACGTGGTTCCGGCATGTGTGACAGGTGGTTCTGGCATGTCCGGCAGGTGATTCTGGATTGTCCACCAAGTGGCTCTGGTGTAACCAGCAGGTGATTCCGGAGTGTACGGCAAGTGGTTCTGGCCTAGCTGGCTGGTGATTTTGGGGTGTCCAGCAGGTGGCTCCAGCGAGTCGAGCAAGTTGTTCCGGTGTGCTCAGCAGGTGGTTCAGGCAGGTCCGGCAGGTGTTTCTGGTCTGTCCAGTACGTGGTGCCGGCATGTCCGGCACGTGCTTCCAGTATGTTTGAGAGGTGGTTCCTACCTTCCCGGCGGGAGATTCCGGAGCGTCCGCCATGTGATTCTGGCCTACCTGGCAGGGGATTTTGGCGTCTCTGGCTGGTGGTTCCGGCGAGTCGAAGAGGAGGTTCCGGCGTGCTCGGCAGGTGCATCCGGTGTCTCTGGCACGTCATTCTGGCACGTTCGAGAGGTGGTTCCGGCATGCCTGACAGGTGATTCCGGAGTGTCCGACAAGGGGTTCTGGCACGTCTGAGAGGTGGTTCCGGCATACCCTGCAGGTGATTCTGGCTTGTCTGCCGAGTGGTGCTGGCGTAGCCATCAGGTGATTTTGGCGTGTCCAGCAGGTGGCTCCAGCGAGTAGAGCAGGTTGTTCCAGCGTACTCAGCAGGTGGTTCAGGCGGGTCTGGCAGGTGGTTCCGGTCTCTCTAGTAGGTGGTTCCGGCGTGTCCGGCACGTGCTTCTGGCACGTCTGAGAGCTGGTTCCGGCATGCCCGGCGGGTGATTCCATAGAGTCCGCCACGTGGTTCTGGCCTAGCTGACAGGTGATTTTGGCGTCCCCGGCAGGTGGTTACAGCGAGTTGAGCAGGAGGTTCCGGCATGCTCGGCAGTTGCATCCGGTGTCTCTGGCACGTGGTTCTGGCACGTCTGACATTTGGTTGCATCATGTCTGGCAGGTGATTCCGGAGTGTCCGGCAAGAGGTTCTGGTGTAGCCGGCAGGTGATTTTGGCATGTCCGGCAGGTGTTTCTGGCGAGCTGTTCAGGTGGTTCCGGTGTTCTTGGCAGGTGATTCTGGCGTGTCCAGCAGGTGGTTCCGGTCTGTCCGGTAATGGGTTCCGTCATGTGCCGCACGTGGTTCTGGCACGTCTGAGAGGTGGTTCCCGCATGCCCGGCAGGTGCTCCAGGAGAGTCCTACAAGTGGTTCTGGCCTAGCCCGCAGGTGATTTTGGCGTGTCCGGCAGGTGGTTCCGGCATGCTCGGCAGGTGGTTCAGGCATGTCTGGTAGGTGGTTCCGGTCTGTCCGCGAGGTGGTTCCGGCGTGTCAGGCACGTGGTTCCGGCATGTGTGACAGGTGGTTCTGGCATGTCCGGCAGGTGATTCTGGATTGTCCACCAAGTGGCTCTGGTGTAACCAGCAGGTGATTCCGGAGTGTACGGCAAGTGGTTCTGGCCTAGCTGGCTGGTGATTTTGGGGTGTCCAGCAGGTGGCTCCAGCGAGTCGAGCAAGTTGTTCCGGTGTGCTCAGCAGGTGGTTCAGGCAGGTCCGGCAGGTGTTTCTGGTCTGTCCAGTACGTGGTGCCGGCATGTCCGGCACGTGCTTCCAGTATGTTTGAGAGGTGGTTCCTACCTTCCCGGCGGGAGATTCCGGAGCGTCCGCCATGTGATTCTGGCCTACCTGGCAGGGGATTTTGGCGTCTCTGGCTGGTGGTTCCGGCGAGTCGAAGAGGAGGTTCCGGCGTGCTCGGCAGGTGCATCCGGTGTCTCTGGCACGTCATTCTGGCACGTTCGAGAGGTGGTTCCGGCATGCCTGACAGGTGATTCCGGAGTGTCCGACAAGGGGTTCTGGCACGTCTGAGAGGTGGTTCCGGCATACCCTGCAGGTGATTCTGGCTTGTCTGCCGAGTGGTGCTGGCGTAGCCATCAGGTGATTTTGGCGTGTCCAGCAGGTGGCTCCAGCGAGTAGAGCAGGTTGTTCCAGCGTACTCAGCAGGTGGTTCAGGCGGGTCTGGCAGGTGGTTCCGGTCTCTCTAGTAGGTGGTTCCGGCGTGTCCGGCACGTGCTTCTGGCACGTCTGAGAGCTGGTTCCGGCATGCCCGGCGGGTGATTCCATAGAGTCCGCCACGTGGTTCTGGCCTAGCTGACAGGTGATTTTGGCGTCCCCGGCAGGTGGTTACAGCGAGTTGAGCAGGAGGTTCCGGCATGCTCGGCAGTTGCATCCGGTGTCTCTGGCACGTGGTTCTGGCACGTCTGACATTTGGTTGCATCATGTCTGGCAGGTGATTCCGGAGTGTCCGGCAAGAGGTTCTGGTGTAGCCGGCAGGTGATTTTGGCATGTCCGGCAGGTGTTTCTGGCGAGCTGTTCAGGTGGTTCCGGTGTTCTTGGCAGGTGATTCTGGCGTGTCCAGCAGGTGGTTCCGGTCTGTCCGGTAATGGGTTCCGTCATGTGCCGCACGTGGTTCTGGCACGTCTGAGAGGTGGTTCCCGCATGCCCGGCAGGTGCTCCAGGAGAGTCCTACAAGTGGTTCTGGCCTAGCCCGCAGGTGATTTTGGCGTGTCCGGCAGGTGGTTCCGGCATGCTCGGCAGGTGGTTCAGGCATGTCTGGTAGGTGGTTCCGGTCTGTCCGCGAGGTGGTTCCGGCGTGTCAGGCACGTGGTTCCGGCATGTGTGACAGGTGGTTCTGGCATGTCCGGCAGGTGATTCTGGATTGTCCACCAAGTGGCTCTGGTGTAACCAGCAGGTGATTCCGGAGTGTACGGCAAGTGGTTCTGGCCTAGCTGGCTGGTGATTTTGGGGTGTCCAGCAGGTGGCTCCAGCGAGTCGAGCAAGTTGTTCCGGTGTGCTCAGCAGGTGGTTCAGGCAGGTCCGGCAGGTGTTTCTGGTCTGTCCAGTACGTGGTGCCGGCATGTCCGGCACGTGCTTCCAGTATGTTTGAGAGGTGGTTCCTACCTTCCCGGCGGGAGATTCCGGAGCGTCCGCCATGTGATTCTGGCCTACCTGGCAGGGGATTTTGGCGTCTCTGGCTGGTGGTTCCGGCGAGTCGAACAGGAGGTTCCGGCGTGCTCGGCAGGTGCATCCGGTGTCTCTGGCACGTCATTCTGGCACGTTCGAGAGGTGGTTCCGGCATGCCTGACAGGTGATTCCGGAGTGTCCGACAAGGGGTTCTGGCACGTCTGAGAGGTGGTTCCGGCATACCCTGCAGGTGATTCTGGCTTGTCTGCCGAGTGGTGCTGGCGTAGCCATCAGGTGATTTTGGCGTGTCCAGCAGGTGGCTCCAGCGAGTAGAGCAGGTTGTTCCAGCGTACTCAGCAGGTGGTTCAGGCGGGTCTGGCAGGTGGTTCCGGTCTCTCTAGTAGGTGGTTCCGGCGTGTCCGGCACGTGCTTCTGGCACGTCTGAGAGCTGGTTCCGGCATGCCCGGCGGGTGATTCCATAGAGTCCGCCACGTGGTTCTGGCCTAGCTGACAGGTGATTTTGGCGTCCCCGGCAGGTGGTTACAGCGAGTTGAGCAGGAGGTTCCGGCATGCTCGGCAGTTGCATCCGGTGTCTCTGGCACGTGGTTCTGGCACGTCTGACATTTGGTTGCATCATGTCTGGCAGGTGATTCCGGAGTGTCCGGCAAGAGGTTCTGGTGTAGCCGGCAGGTGATTTTGGCATGTCCGGCAGGTGTTTCTGGCGAGCTGTTCAGGTGGTTCCGGTGTTCTTGGCAGGTGATTCTGGCGTGTCCAGCAGGTGGTTCCGGTCTGTCCGGTAATGGGTTCCGTCATGTGCCGCACGTGGTTCTGGCACGTCTGAGAGGTGGTTCCCGCATGCCCGGCAGGTGCTCCAGGAGAGTCCTACAAGTGGTTCTGGCCTAGCCCGCAGGTGATTTTGGCGTGTCCGGCAGGTGGTTCCGGCATGCTCGGCAGGTGGTTCAGGCATGTCTGGTAGGTGGTTCCGGTCTGTCCGCGAGGTGGTTCCGGCGTGTCAGGCACGTGGTTCCGGCATGTGTGACAGGTGGTTCTGGCATGTCCGGCAGGTGATTCTGGATTGTCCACCAAGTGGCTCTGGTGTAACCAGCAGGTGATTCCGGAGTGTACGGCAAGTGGTTCTGGCCTAGCTGGCTGGTGATTTTGGGGTGTCCAGCAGGTGGCTCCAGCGAGTCGAGCAAGTTGTTCCGGTGTGCTCAGCAGGTGGTTCAGGCAGGTCCGGCAGGTGTTTCTGGTCTGTCCAGTACGTGGTGCCGGCATGTCCGGCACGTGCTTCCAGTATGTTTGAGAGGTGGTTCCTACCTTCCCGGCGGGAGATTCCGGAGCGTCCGCCATGTGATTCTGGCCTACCTGGCAGGGGATTTTGGCGTCTCTGGCTGGTGGTTCCGGCGAGTCGAACAGGAGGTTCCGGCGTGCTCGGCAGGTGCATCCGGTGTCTCTGGCACGTCATTCTGGCACGTTCGAGAGGTGGTTCCGGCATGCCTGACAGGTGATTCCGGAGTGTCCGACAAGGGGTTCTGGCACGTCTGAGAGGTGGTTCCGGCATACCCTGCAGGTGATTCTGGCTTGTCTGCCGAGTGGTGCTGGCGTAGCCATCAGGTGATTTTGGCGTGTCCAGCAGGTGGCTCCAGCGAGTAGAGCAGGTTGTTCCAGCGTACTCAGCAGGTGGTTCAGGCGGGTCTGGCAGGTGGTTCCGGTCTCTCTAGTAGGTGGTTCCGGCGTGTCCGGCACGTGCTTCTGGCACGTCTGAGAGCTGGTTCCGGCATGCCCGGCGGGTGATTCCATAGAGTCCGCCACGTGGTTCTGGCCTAGCTGACAGGTGATTTTGGCGTCCCCGGCAGGTGGTTACAGCGAGTTGAGCAGGAGGTTCCGGCATGCTCGGCAGTTGCATCCGGTGTCTCTGGCACGTGGTTCTGGCACGTCTGACATTTGGTTGCATCATGTCTGGCAGGTGATTCCGGAGTGTCCGGCAAGAGGTTCTGGTGTAGCCGGCAGGTGATTTTGGCATGTCCGGCAGGTGTTTCTGGCGAGCTGTTCAGGTGGTTCCGGTGTTCTTGGCAGGTGATTCTGGCGTGTCCAGCAGGTGGTTCCGGTCTGTCCGGTAATGGGTTCCGTCATGTGCCGCACGTGGTTCTGGCACGTCTGAGAGGTGGTTCCCGCATGCCCGGCAGGTGCTCCAGGAGAGTCCTACAAGTGGTTCTGGCCTAGCCCGCAGGTGATTTTGGCGTGTCCGGCAGGTGGTTCCGGCATGCTCGGCAGGTGGTTCAGGCATGTCTGGTAGGTGGTTCCGGTCTGTCCGCGAGGTGGTTCCGGCGTGTCAGGCACGTGGTTCCGGCATGTGTGACAGGTGGTTCTGGCATGTCCGGCAGGTGATTCTGGATTGTCCACCAAGTGGCTCTGGTGTAACCAGCAGGTGATTCCGGAGTGTACGGCAAGTGGTTCTGGCCTAGCTGGCTGGTGATTTTGGGGTGTCCAGCAGGTGGCTCCAGCGAGTCGAGCAAGTTGTTCCGGTGTGCTCAGCAGGTGGTTCAGGCAGGTCCGGCAGGTGTTTCTGGTCTGTCCAGTACGTGGTGCCGGCATGTCCGGCACGTGCTTCCAGTATGTTTGAGAGGTGGTTCCTACCTTCCCGGCGGGAGATTCCGGAGCGTCCGCCATGTGATTCTGGCCTACCTGGCAGGGGATTTTGGCGTCTCTGGCTGGTGGTTCCGGCGAGTCGAACAGGAGGTTCCGGCGTGCTCGGCAGGTGCATCCGGTGTCTCTGGCACGTCATTCTGGCACGCTCGAGAGGTGGTTCCGGCATGCCTGACAGGTGATTCCGGAGTGTCCGACAAGGGGTTCTGGCACGTCTGAGAGGTGGTTCCGGCATACCCTGCAGGTGATTCTGGCTTGTCTGCCGAGTGGTGCTGGCGTAGCCATCAGGTGATTTTGGCGTGTCCAGCAGGTGGCTCCAGCGAGTAGAGCAGGTTGTTCCAGCGTACTCAGCAGGTGGTTCAGGCGGGTCTGGCAGGTGGTTCCGGTCTCTCTAGTAGGTGGTTCCGGCGTGTCCGGCACGTGCTTCTGGCACGTCTGAGAGCTGGTTCCGGCATGCCCGGCGGGTGATTCCATAGAGTCCGCCACGTGGTTCTGGCCTAGCTGACAGGTGATTTTGGCGTCCCCGGCAGGTGGTTACAGCGAGTTGAGCAGGAGGTTCCGGCATGCTCGGCAGTTGCATCCGGTGTCTCTGGCACGTGGTTCTGGCACGTCTGACATTTGGTTGCATCATGTCTGGCAGGTGATTCCGGAGTGTCCGGCAAGAGGTTCTGGTGTAGCCGGCAGGTGATTTTGGCATGTCCGGCAGGTGTTTCTGGCGAGCTGTTCAGGTGGTTCCGGTGTTCTTGGCAGGTGATTCTGGCGTGTCCAGCAGGTGGTTCCGGTCTGTCCGGTAATGGGTTCCGTCATGTGCCGCACGTGGTTCTGGCACGTCTGAGAGGTGGTTCCCGCATGCCCGGCAGGTGCTCCAGGAGAGTCCTACAAGTGGTTCTGGCCTAGCCCGCAGGTGATTTTGGCGTGTCCGGCAGGTGGTTCCGGCATGCTCGGCAGGTGGTTCAGGCATGTCTGGTAGGTGGTTCCGGTCTGTCCGCGAGGTGGTTCCGGCGTGTCAGGCACGTGGTTCCGGCATGTGTGACAGGTGGTTCTGGCATGTCCGGCAGGTGATTCTGGATTGTCCACCAAGTGGCTCTGGTGTAACCAGCAGGTGATTCCGGAGTGTACGGCAAGTGGTTCTGGCCTAGCTGGCTGGTGATTTTGGGGTGTCCAGCAGGTGGCTCCAGCGAGTCGAGCAAGTTGTTCCGGTGTGCTCAGCAGGTGGTTCAGGCAGGTCCGGCAGGTGTTTCTGGTCTGTCCAGTACGTGGTGCCGGCATGTCCGGCACGTGCTTCCAGTATGTTTGAGAGGTGGTTCCTACCTTCCCGGCGGGAGATTCCGGAGCGTCCGCCATGTGATTCTGGCCTACCTGGCAGGGGATTTTGGCGTCTCTGGCTGGTGGTTCCGGCGAGTCGAACAGGAGGTTCCGGCGTGCTCGGCAGGTGCATCCGGTGTCTCTGGCACGTCATTCTGGCACGTTCGAGAGGTGGTTCCGGCATGCCTGACAGGTGATTCCGGAGTGTCCGACAAGGGGTTCTGGCACGTCTGAGAGGTGGTTCCGGCATACCCTGCAGGTGATTCTGGCTTGTCTGCCGAGTGGTGCTGGCGTAGCCATCAGGTGATTTTGGCGTGTCCAGCAGGTGGCTCCAGCGAGTAGAGCAGGTTGTTCCAGCGTACTCAGCAGGTGGTTCAGGCGGGTCTGGCAGGTGGTTCCGGTCTCTCTAGTAGGTGGTTCCGGCGTGTCCGGCACGTGCTTCTGGCACGTCTGAGAGCTGGTTCCGGCATGCCCGGCGGGTGATTCCATAGAGTCCGCCACGTGGTTCTGGCCTAGCTGACAGGTGATTTTGGCGTCCCCGGCAGGTGGTTACAGCGAGTTGAGCAGGAGGTTCCGGCATGCTCGGCAGTTGCATCCGGTGTCTCTGGCACGTGGTTCTGGCACGTCTGACATTTGGTTGCATCATGTCTGGCAGGTGATTCCGGAGTGTCCGGCAAGAGGTTCTGGTGTAGCCGGCAGGTGATTTTGGCATGTCCGGCAGGTGTTTCTGGCGAGCTGTTCAGGTGGTTCCGGTGTTCTTGGCAGGTGATTCTGGCGTGTCCAGCAGGTGGTTCCGGTCTGTCCGGTAATGGGTTCCGTCATGTGCCGCACGTGGTTCTGGCACGTCTGAGAGGTGGTTCCCGCATGCCCGGCAGGTGCTCCAGGAGAGTCCTACAAGTGGTTCTGGCCTAGCCCGCAGGTGATTTTGGCGTGTCCGGCAGGTGGTTCCGGCATGCTCGGCAGGTGGTTCAGGCATGTCTGGTAGGTGGTTCCGGTCTGTCCGCGAGGTGGTTCCGGCGTGTCAGGCACGTGGTTCCGGCATGTGTGACAGGTGGTTCTGGCATGTCCGGCAGGTGATTCTGGATTGTCCACCAAGTGGCTCTGGTGTAACCAGCAGGTGATTCCGGAGTGTACGGCAAGTGGTTCTGGCCTAGCTGGCTGGTGATTTTGGGGTGTCCAGCAGGTGGCTCCAGCGAGTCGAGCAAGTTGTTCCGGTGTGCTCAGCAGGTGGTTCAGGCAGGTCCGGCAGGTGTTTCTGGTCTGTCCAGTACGTGGTGCCGGCATGTCCGGCACGTGCTTCCAGTATGTTTGAGAGGTGGTTCCTACCTTCCCGGCGGGAGATTCCGGAGCGTCCGCCATGTGATTCTGGCCTACCTGGCAGGGGATTTTGGCGTCTCTGGCTGGTGGTTCCGGCGAGTCGAACAGGAGGTTCCGGCGTGCTCGGCAGGTGCATCCGGTGTCTCTGGCACGTCATTCTGGCACGCTCGAGAGGTGGTTCCGGCATGCCTGACAGGTGATTCCGGAGTGTCCGACAAGGGGTTCTGGCACGTCTGAGAGGTGGTTCCGGCATACCCTGCAGGTGATTCTGGCTTGTCTGCCGAGTGGTGCTGGCGTAGCCATCAGGTGATTTTGGCGTGTCCAGCAGGTGGCTCCAGCGAGTAGAGCAGGTTGTTCCAGCGTACTCAGCAGGTGGTTCAGGCGGGTCTGGCAGGTGGTTCCGGTCTCTCTAGTAGGTGGTTCCGGCGTGTCCGGCACGTGCTTCTGGCACGTCTGAGAGCTGGTTCCGGCATGCCCGGCGGGTGATTCCATAGAGTCCGCCACGTGGTTCTGGCCTAGCTGACAGGTGATTTTGGCGTCCCCGGCAGGTGGTTACAGCGAGTTGAGCAGGAGGTTCCGGCATGCTCGGCAGTTGCATCCGGTGTCTCTGGCACGTGGTTCTGGCACGTCTGACATTTGGTTGCATCATGTCTGGCAGGTGATTCCGGAGTGTCCGGCAAGAGGTTCTGGTGTAGCCGGCAGGTGATTTTGGCATGTCCGGCAGGTGTTTCTGGCGAGCTGTTCAGGTGGTTCCGGTGTTCTTGGCAGGTGATTCTGGCGTGTCCAGCAGGTGGTTCCGGTCTGTCCGGTAATGGGTTCCGTCATGTGCCGCACGTGGTTCTGGCACGTCTGAGAGGTGGTTCCCGCATGCCCGGCAGGTGCTCCAGGAGAGTCCTACAAGTGGTTCTGGCCTAGCCCGCAGGTGATTTTGGCGTGTCCGGCAGGTGGTTCCGGCATGCTCGGCAGGTGGTTCAGGCATGTCTGGTAGGTGGTTCCGGTCTGTCCGCGAGGTGGTTCCGGCGTGTCAGGCACGTGGTTCCGGCATGTGTGACAGGTGGTTCTGGCATGTCCGGCAGGTGATTCTGGATTGTCCACCAAGTGGCTCTGGTGTAACCAGCAGGTGATTCCGGAGTGTACGGCAAGTGGTTCTGGCCTAGCTGGCTGGTGATTTTGGGGTGTCCAGCAGGTGGCTCCAGCGAGTCGAGCAAGTTGTTCCGGTGTGCTCAGCAGGTGGTTCAGGCAGGTCCGGCAGGTGTTTCTGGTCTGTCCAGTACGTGGTGCCGGCATGTCCGGCACGTGCTTCCAGTATGTTTGAGAGGTGGTTCCTACCTTCCCGGCGGGAGATTCCGGAGCGTCCGCCATGTGATTCTGGCCTACCTGGCAGGGGATTTTGGCGTCTCTGGCTGGTGGTTCCGGCGAGTCGAACAGGAGGTTCCGGCGTGCTCGGCAGGTGCATCCGGTGTCTCTGGCACGTCATTCTGGCACGTTCGAGAGGTGGTTCCGGCATGCCTGACAGGTGATTCCGGAGTGTCCGACAAGGGGTTCTGGCACGTCTGAGAGGTGGTTCCGGCATACCCTGCAGGTGATTCTGGCTTGTCTGCCGAGTGGTGCTGGCGTAGCCATCAGGTGATTTTGGCGTGTCCAGCAGGTGGCTCCAGCGAGTAGAGCAGGTTGTTCCAGCGTACTCAGCAGGTGGTTCAGGCGGGTCTGGCAGGTGGTTCCGGTCTCTCTAGTAGGTGGTTCCGGCGTGTCCGGCACGTGCTTCTGGCACGTCTGAGAGCTGGTTCCGGCATGCCCGGCGGGTGATTCCATAGAGTCCGCCACGTGGTTCTGGCCTAGCTGACAGGTGATTTTGGCGTCCCCGGCAGGTGGTTACAGCGAGTTGAGCAGGAGGTTCCGGCATGCTCGGCAGTTGCATCCGGTGTCTCTGGCACGTGGTTCTGGCACGTCTGACATTTGGTTGCATCATGTCTGGCAGGTGATTCCGGAGTGTCCGGCAAGAGGTTCTGGTGTAGCCGGCAGGTGATTTTGGCATGTCCGGCAGGTGTTTCTGGCGAGCTGTTCAGGTGGTTCCGGTGTTCTTGGCAGGTGATTCTGGCGTGTCCAGCAGGTGGTTCCGGTCTGTCCGGTAATGGGTTCCGTCATGTGCCGCACGTGGTTCTGGCACGTCTGAGAGGTGGTTCCCGCATGCCCGGCAGGTGCTCCAGGAGAGTCCTACAAGTGGTTCTGGCCTAGCCCGCAGGTGATTTTGGCGTGTCCGGCAGGTGGTTCCGGCATGCTCGGCAGGTGGTTCAGGCATGTCTGGTAGGTGGTTCCGGTCTGTCCGCGAGGTGGTTCCGGCGTGTCAGGCACGTGGTTCCGGCATGTGTGACAGGTGGTTCTGGCATGTCCGGCAGGTGATTCTGGATTGTCCACCAAGTGGCTCTGGTGTAACCAGCAGGTGATTCCGGAGTGTACGGCAAGTGGTTCTGGCCTAGCTGGCTGGTGATTTTGGGGTGTCCAGCAGGTGGCTCCAGGGAGTCGAGCAAGTTGTTCCGGTGTGCTCAGCAGGTGGTTCAGGCAGGTCCGGCAGGTGTTTCTGGTCTGTCCAGTACGTGGTGCCGGCATGTCCGGCACGTGCTTCCAGTATGTTTGAGAGGTGGTTCCTACCTTCCCGGCGGGAGATTCCGGAGCGTCCGCCATGTGATTCTGGCCTACCTGGCAGGGGATTTTGGCGTCTCTGGCTGGTGGTTCCGGCGAGTCGAAGAGGAGGTTCCGGCGTGCTCGGCAGGTGCATCCGGTGTCTCTGGCACGTCATTCTGGCACGTTCGAGAGGTGGTTCCGGCATGCCTGACAGGTGATTCCGGAGTGTCCGACAAGGGGTTCTGGCACGTCTGAGAGGTGGTTCCGGCATACCCTGCAGGTGATTCTGGCTTGTCTGCCGAGTGGTGCTGGCGTAGCCATCAGGTGATTTTGGCGTGTCCAGCAGGTGGCTCCAGCGAGTAGAGCAGGTTGTTCCAGCGTACTCAGCAGGTGGTTCAGGCGGGTCTGGCAGGTGGTTCCGGTCTCTCTAGTAGGTGGTTCCGGCGTGTCCGGCACGTGCTTCTGGCACGTCTGAGAGCTGGTTCCGGCATGCCCGGCGGGTGATTCCATAGAGTCCGCCACGTGGTTCTGGCCTAGCTGACAGGTGATTTTGGCGTCCCCGGCAGGTGGTTACAGCGAGTTGAGCAGGAGGTTCCGGCATGCTCGGCAGTTGCATCCGGTGTCTCTGGCACGTGGTTCTGGCACGTCTGACATTTGGTTGCATCATGTCTGGCAGGTGATTCCGGAGTGTCCGGCAAGAGGTTCTGGTGTAGCCGGCAGGTGATTTTGGCATGTCCGGCAGGTGTTTCTGGCGAGCTGTTCAGGTGGTTCCGGTGTTCTTGGCAGGTGATTCTGGCGTGTCCAGCAGGTGGTTCCGGTCTGTCCGGTAATGGGTTCCGTCATGTGCCGCACGTGGTTCTGGCACGTCTGAGAGGTGGTTCCCGCATGCCCGGCAGGTGCTCCAGGAGAGTCCTACAAGTGGTTCTGGCCTAGCCCGCAGGTGATTTTGGCGTGTCCGGCAGGTGGTTCCGGCATGCTCGGCAGGTGGTTCAGGCATGTCTGGTAGGTGGTTCCGGTCTGTCCGCGAGGTGGTTCCGGCGTGTCAGGCACGTGGTTCCGGCATGTGTGACAGGTGGTTCTGGCATGTCCGGCAGGTGATTCTGGATTGTCCACCAAGTGGCTCTGGTGTAACCAGCAGGTGATTCCGGAGTGTACGGCAAGTGGTTCTGGCCTAGCTGGCTGGTGATTTTGGGGTGTCCAGCAGGTGGCTCCAGCGAGTCGAGCAAGTTGTTCCGGTGTGCTCAGCAGGTGGTTCAGGCAGGTCCGGCAGGTGTTTCTGGTCTGTCCAGTACGTGGTGCCGGCATGTCCGGCACGTGCTTCCAGTATGTTTGAGAGGTGGTTCCTACCTTCCCGGCGGGAGATTCCGGAGCGTCCGCCATGTGATTCTGGCCTACCTGGCAGGGGATTTTGGCGTCTCTGGCTGGTGGTTCCGGCGAGTCGAAGAGGAGGTTCCGGCGTGCTCGGCAGGTGCATCCGGTGTCTCTGGCACGTCATTCTGGCACGTTCGAGAGGTGGTTCCGGCATGCCTGACAGGTGATTCCGGAGTGTCCGACAAGGGGTTCTGGCACGTCTGAGAGGTGGTTCCGGCATACCCTGCAGGTGATTCTGGCTTGTCTGCCGAGTGGTGCTGGCGTAGCCATCAGGTGATTTTGGCGTGTCCAGCAGGTGGCTCCAGCGAGTAGAGCAGGTTGTTCCAGCGTACTCAGCAGGTGGTTCAGGCGGGTCTGGCAGGTGGTTCCGGTCTCTCTAGTAGGTGGTTCCGGCGTGTCCGGCACGTGCTTCTGGCACGTCTGAGAGCTGGTTCCGGCATGCCCGGCGGGTGATTCCATAGAGTCCGCCACGTGGTTCTGGCCTAGCTGACAGGTGATTTTGGCGTCCCCGGCAGGTGGTTACAGCGAGTTGAGCAGGAGGTTCCGGCATGCTCGGCAGTTGCATCCGGTGTCTCTGGCACGTGGTTCTGGCACGTCTGACATTTGGTTGCATCATGTCTGGCAGGTGATTCCGGAGTGTCCGGCAAGAGGTTCTGGTGTAGCCGGCAGGTGATTTTGGCATGTCCGGCAGGTGTTTCTGGCGAGCTGTTCAGGTGGTTCCGGTGTTCTTGGCAGGTGATTCTGGCGTGTCCAGCAGGTGGTTCCGGTCTGTCCGGTAATGGGTTCCGTCATGTGCCGCACGTGGTTCTGGCACGTCTGAGAGGTGGTTCCCGCATGCCCGGCAGGTGCTCCAGGAGAGTCCTACAAGTGGTTCTGGCCTAGCCCGCAGGTGATTTTGGCGTGTCCGGCAGGTGGTTCCGGCATGCTCGGCAGGTGGTTCAGGCATGTCTGGTAGGTGGTTCCGGTCTGTCCGCGAGGTGGTTCCGGCGTGTCAGGCACGTGGTTCCGGCATGTGTGACAGGTGGTTCTGGCATGTCCGGCAGGTGATTCTGGATTGTCCACCAAGTGGCTCTGGTGTAACCAGCAGGTGATTCCGGAGTGTACGGCAAGTGGTTCTGGCCTAGCTGGCTGGTGATTTTGGGGTGTCCAGCAGGTGGCTCCAGCGAGTCGAGCAAGTTGTTCCGGTGTGCTCAGCAGGTGGTTCAGGCAGGTCCGGCAGGTGTTTCTGGTCTGTCCAGTACGTGGTGCCGGCATGTCCGGCACGTGCTTCCAGTATGTTTGAGAGGTGGTTCCTACCTTCCCGGCGGGAGATTCCGGAGCGTCCGCCATGTGATTCTGGCCTACCTGGCAGGGGATTTTGGCGTCTCTGGCTGGTGGTTCCGGCGAGTCGAAGAGGAGGTTCCGGCGTGCTCGGCAGGTGCATCCGGTGTCTCTGGCACGTCATTCTGGCACGTTCGAGAGGTGGTTCCGGCATGCCTGACAGGTGATTCCGGAGTGTCCGACAAGGGGTTCTGGCACGTCTGAGAGGTGGTTCCGGCATACCCTGCAGGTGATTCTGGCTTGTCTGCCGAGTGGTGCTGGCGTAGCCATCAGGTGATTTTGGCGTGTCCAGCAGGTGGCTCCAGCGAGTAGAGCAGGTTGTTCCAGCGTACTCAGCAGGTGGTTCAGGCGGGTCTGGCAGGTGGTTCCGGTCTCTCTAGTAGGTGGTTCCGGCGTGTCCGGCACGTGCTTCTGGCACGTCTGAGAGCTGGTTCCGGCATGCCCGGCGGGTGATTCCATAGAGTCCGCCACGTGGTTCTGGCCTAGCTGACAGGTGATTTTGGCGTCCCCGGCAGGTGGTTACAGCGAGTTGAGCAGGAGGTTCCGGCATGCTCGGCAGTTGCATCCGGTGTCTCTGGCACGTGGTTCTGGCACGTCTGACATTTGGTTGCATCATGTCTGGCAGGTGATTCCGGAGTGTCCGGCAAGAGGTTCTGGTGTAGCCGGCAGGTGATTTTGGCATGTCCGGCAGGTGTTTCTGGCGAGCTGTTCAGGTGGTTCCGGTGTTCTTGGCAGGTGATTCTGGCGTGTCCAGCAGGTGGTTCCGGTCTGTCCGGTAATGGGTTCCGTCATGTGCCGCACGTGGTTCTGGCACGTCTGAGAGGTGGTTCCCGCATGCCCGGCAGGTGCTCCAGGAGAGTCCTACAAGTGGTTCTGGCCTAGCCCGCAGGTGATTTTGGCGTGTCCGGCAGGTGGTTCCGGCATGCTCGGCAGGTGGTTCAGGCATGTCTGGTAGGTGGTTCCGGTCTGTCCGCGAGGTGGTTCCGGCGTGTCAGGCACGTGGTTCCGGCATGTGTGACAGGTGGTTCTGGCATGTCCGGCAGGTGATTCTGGATTGTCCACCAAGTGGCTCTGGTGTAACCAGCAGGTGATTCCGGAGTGTACGGCAAGTGGTTCTGGCCTAGCTGGCTGGTGATTTTGGGGTGTCCAGCAGGTGGCTCCAGCGAGTCGAGCAAGTTGTTCCGGTGTGCTCAGCAGGTGGTTCAGGCAGGTCCGGCAGGTGTTTCTGGTCTGTCCAGTACGTGGTGCCGGCATGTCCGGCACGTGCTTCCAGTATGTTTGAGAGGTGGTTCCTACCTTCCCGGCGGGAGATTCCGGAGCGTCCGCCATGTGATTCTGGCCTACCTGGCAGGGGATTTTGGCGTCTCTGGCTGGTGGTTCCGGCGAGTCGAAGAGGAGGTTCCGGCGTGCTCGGCAGGTGCATCCGGTGTCTCTGGCACGTCATTCTGGCACGTTCGAGAGGTGGTTCCGGCATGCCTGACAGGTGATTCCGGAGTGTCCGACAAGGGGTTCTGGCACGTCTGAGAGGTGGTTCCGGCATACCCTGCAGGTGATTCTGGCTTGTCTGCCGAGTGGTGCTGGCGTAGCCATCAGGTGATTTTGGCGTGTCCAGCAGGTGGCTCCAGCGAGTAGAGCAGGTTGTTCCAGCGTACTCAGCAGGTGGTTCAGGCGGGTCTGGCAGGTGGTTCCGGTCTCTCTAGTAGGTGGTTCCGGCGTGTCCGGCACGTGCTTCTGGCACGTCTGAGAGCTGGTTCCGGCATGCCCGGCGGGTGATTCCATAGAGTCCGCCACGTGGTTCTGGCCTAGCTGACAGGTGATTTTGGCGTCCCCGGCAGGTGGTTACAGCGAGTTGAGCAGGAGGTTCCGGCATGCTCGGCAGTTGCATCCGGTGTCTCTGGCACGTGGTTCTGGCACGTCTGACATTTGGTTGCATCATGTCTGGCAGGTGATTCCGGAGTGTCCGGCAAGAGGTTCTGGTGTAGCCGGCAGGTGATTTTGGCATGTCCGGCAGGTGTTTCTGGCGAGCTGTTCAGGTGGTTCCGGTGTTCTTGGCAGGTGATTCTGGCGTGTCCAGCAGGTGGTTCCGGTCTGTCCGGTAATGGGTTCCGTCATGTGCCGCACGTGGTTCTGGCACGTCTGAGAGGTGGTTCCCGCATGCCCGGCAGGTGCTCCAGGAGAGTCCTACAAGTGGTTCTGGCCTAGCCCGCAGGTGATTTTGGCGTGTCCGGCAGGTGGTTCCGGCATGCTCGGCAGGTGGTTCAGGCATGTCTGGTAGGTGGTTCCGGTCTGTCCGCGAGGTGGTTCCGGCGTGTCAGGCACGTGGTTCCGGCATGTGTGACAGGTGGTTCTGGCATGTCCGGCAGGTGATTCTGGATTGTCCACCAAGTGGCTCTGGTGTAACCAGCAGGTGATTCCGGAGTGTACGGCAAGTGGTTCTGGCCTAGCTGGCTGGTGATTTTGGGGTGTCCAGCAGGTGGCTCCAGCGAGTCGAGCAAGTTGTTCCGGTGTGCTCAGCAGGTGGTTCAGGCAGGTCCGGCAGGTGTTTCTGGTCTGTCCAGTACGTGGTGCCGGCATGTCCGGCACGTGCTTCCAGTATGTTTGAGAGGTGGTTCCTACCTTCCCGGCGGGAGATTCCGGAGCGTCCGCCATGTGATTCTGGCCTACCTGGCAGGGGATTTTGGCGTCTCTGGCTGGTGGTTCCGGCGAGTCGAAGAGGAGGTTCCGGCGTGCTCGGCAGGTGCATCCGGTGTCTCTGGCACGTCATTCTGGCACGTTCGAGAGGTGGTTCCGGCATGCCTGACAGGTGATTCCGGAGTGTCCGACAAGGGGTTCTGGCACGTCTGAGAGGTGGTTCCGGCATACCCTGCAGGTGATTCTGGCTTGTCTGCCGAGTGGTGCTGGCGTAGCCATCAGGTGATTTTGGCGTGTCCAGCAGGTGGCTCCAGCGAGTAGAGCAGGTTGTTCCAGCGTACTCAGCAGGTGGTTCAGGCGGGTCTGGCAGGTGGTTCCGGTCTCTCTAGTAGGTGGTTCCGGCGTGTCCGGCACGTGCTTCTGGCACGTCTGAGAGCTGGTTCCGGCATGCCCGGCGGGTGATTCCATAGAGTCCGCCACGTGGTTCTGGCCTAGCTGACAGGTGATTTTGGCGTCCCCGGCAGGTGGTTACAGCGAGTTGAGCAGGAGGTTCCGGCATGCTCGGCAGTTGCATCCGGTGTCTCTGGCACGTGGTTCTGGCACGTCTGACATTTGGTTGCATCATGTCTGGCAGGTGATTCCGGAGTGTCCGGCAAGAGGTTCTGGTGTAGCCGGCAGGTGATTTTGGCATGTCCGGCAGGTGTTTCTGGCGAGCTGTTCAGGTGGTTCCGGTGTTCTTGGCAGGTGATTCTGGCGTGTCCAGCAGGTGGTTCCGGTCTGTCCGGTAATGGGTTCCGTCATGTGCCGCACGTGGTTCTGGCACGTCTGAGAGGTGGTTCCCGCATGCCCGGCAGGTGCTCCAGGAGAGTCCTACAAGTGGTTCTGGCCTAGCCCGCAGGTGATTTTGGCGTGTCCGGCAGGTGGTTCCGGCATGCTCGGCAGGTGGTTCAGGCATGTCTGGTAGGTGGTTCCGGTCTGTCCGCGAGGTGGTTCCGGCGTGTCAGGCACGTGGTTCCGGCATGTGTGACAGGTGGTTCTGGCATGTCCGGCAGGTGATTCTGGATTGTCCACCAAGTGGCTCTGGTGTAACCAGCAGGTGATTCCGGAGTGTACGGCAAGTGGTTCTGGCCTAGCTGGCTGGTGATTTTGGGGTGTCCAGCAGGTGGCTCCAGCGAGTCGAGCAAGTTGTTCCGGTGTGCTCAGCAGGTGGTTCAGGCAGGTCCGGCAGGTGTTTCTGGTCTGTCCAGTACGTGGTGCCGGCATGTCCGGCACGTGCTTCCAGTATGTTTGAGAGGTGGTTCCTACCTTCCCGGCGGGAGATTCCGGAGCGTCCGCCATGTGATTCTGGCCTACCTGGCAGGGGATTTTGGCGTCTCTGGCTGGTGGTTCCGGCGAGTCGAACAGGAGGTTCCGGCGTGCTCGGCAGGTGCATCCGGTGTCTCTGGCACGTCATTCTGGCACGTTCGAGAGGTGGTTCCGGCATGCCTGACAGGTGATTCCGGAGTGTCCGACAAGGGGTTCTGGCACGTCTGAGAGGTGGTTCCGGCATACCCTGCAGGTGATTCTGGCTTGTCTGCCGAGTGGTGCTGGCGTAGCCATCAGGTGATTTTGGCGTGTCCAGCAGGTGGCTCCAGCGAGTAGAGCAGGTTGTTCCAGCGTACTCAGCAGGTGGTTCAGGCGGGTCTGGCAGGTGGTTCCGGTCTCTCTAGTAGGTGGTTCCGGCGTGTCCGGCACGTGCTTCTGGCACGTCTGAGAGCTGGTTCCGGCATGCCCGGCGGGTGATTCCATAGAGTCCGCCACGTGGTTCTGGCCTAGCTGACAGGTGATTTTGGCGTCCCCGGCAGGTGGTTACAGCGAGTTGAGCAGGAGGTTCCGGCATGCTCGGCAGTTGCATCCGGTGTCTCTGGCACGTGGTTCTGGCACGTCTGACATTTGGTTGCATCATGTCTGGCAGGTGATTCCGGAGTGTCCGGCAAGAGGTTCTGGTGTAGCCGGCAGGTGATTTTGGCATGTCCGGCAGGTGTTTCTGGCGAGCTGTTCAGGTGGTTCCGGTGTTCTTGGCAGGTGATTCTGGCGTGTCCAGCAGGTGGTTCCGGTCTGTCCGGTAATGGGTTCCGTCATGTGCCGCACGTGGTTCTGGCACGTCTGAGAGGTGGTTCCCGCATGCCCGGCAGGTGCTCCAGGAGAGTCCTACAAGTGGTTCTGGCCTAGCCCGCAGGTGATTTTGGCGTGTCCGGCAGGTGGTTCCGGCATGCTCGGCAGGTGGTTCAGGCATGTCTGGTAGGTGGTTCCGGTCTGTCCGCGAGGTGGTTCCGGCGTGTCAGGCACGTGGTTCCGGCATGTGTGACAGGTGGTTCTGGCATGTCCGGCAGGTGATTCTGGATTGTCCACCAAGTGGCTCTGGTGTAACCAGCAGGTGATTCCGGAGTGTACGGCAAGTGGTTCTGGCCTAGCTGGCTGGTGATTTTGGGGTGTCCAGCAGGTGGCTCCAGCGAGTCGAGCAAGTTGTTCCGGTGTGCTCAGCAGGTGGTTCAGGCAGGTCCGGCAGGTGTTTCTGGTCTGTCCAGTACGTGGTGCCGGCATGTCCGGCACGTGCTTCCAGTATGTTTGAGAGGTGGTTCCTACCTTCCCGGCGGGAGATTCCGGAGCGTCCGCCATGTGATTCTGGCCTACCTGGCAGGGGATTTTGGCGTCTCTGGCTGGTGGTTCCGGCGAGTCGAACAGGAGGTTCCGGCGTGCTCGGCAGGTGCATCCGGTGTCTCTGGCACGTCATTCTGGCACGTTCGAGAGGTGGTTCCGGCATGCCTGACAGGTGATTCCGGAGTGTCCGACAAGGGGTTCTGGCACGTCTGAGAGGTGGTTCCGGCATACCCTGCAGGTGATTCTGGCTTGTCTGCCGAGTGGTGCTGGCGTAGCCATCAGGTGATTTTGGCGTGTCCAGCAGGTGGCTCCAGCGAGTAGAGCAGGTTGTTCCAGCGTACTCAGCAGGTGGTTCAGGCGGGTCTGGCAGGTGGTTCCGGTCTCTCTAGTAGGTGGTTCCGGCGTGTCCGGCACGTGCTTCTGGCACGTCTGAGAGCTGGTTCCGGCATGCCCGGCGGGTGATTCCATAGAGTCCGCCACGTGGTTCTGGCCTAGCTGACAGGTGATTTTGGCGTCCCCGGCAGGTGGTTACAGCGAGTTGAGCAGGAGGTTCCGGCATGCTCGGCAGTTGCATCCGGTGTCTCTGGCACGTGGTTCTGGCACGTCTGACATTTGGTTGCATCATGTCTGGCAGGTGATTCCGGAGTGTCCGGCAAGAGGTTCTGGTGTAGCCGGCAGGTGATTTTGGCATGTCCGGCAGGTGTTTCTGGCGAGCTGTTCAGGTGGTTCCGGTGTTCTTGGCAGGTGATTCTGGCGTGTCCAGCAGGTGGTTCCGGTCTGTCCGGTAATGGGTTCCGTCATGTGCCGCACGTGGTTCTGGCACGTCTGAGAGGTGGTTCCCGCATGCCCGGCAGGTGCTCCAGGAGAGTCCTACAAGTGGTTCTGGCCTAGCCCGCAGGTGATTTTGGCGTGTCCGGCAGGTGGTTCCGGCATGCTCGGCAGGTGGTTCAGGCATGTCTGGTAGGTGGTTCCGGTCTGTCCGCGAGGTGGTTCCGGCGTGTCAGGCACGTGGTTCCGGCATGTGTGACAGGTGGTTCTGGCATGTCCGGCAGGTGATTCTGGATTGTCCACCAAGTGGCTCTGGTGTAACCAGCAGGTGATTCCGGAGTGTACGGCAAGTGGTTCTGGCCTAGCTGGCTGGTGATTTTGGGGTGTCCAGCAGGTGGCTCCAGCGAGTCGAGCAAGTTGTTCCGGTGTGCTCAGCAGGTGGTTCAGGCAGGTCCGGCAGGTGTTTCTGGTCTGTCCAGTACGTGGTGCCGGCATGTCCGGCACGTGCTTCCAGTATGTTTGAGAGGTGGTTCCTACCTTCCCGGCGGGAGATTCCGGAGCGTCCGCCATGTGATTCTGGCCTACCTGGCAGGGGATTTTGGCGTCTCTGGCTGGTGGTTCCGGCGAGTCGAAGAGGAGGTTCCGGCGTGCTCGGCAGGTGCATCCGGTGTCTCTGGCACGTCATTCTGGCACGTTCGAGAGGTGGTTCCGGCATGCCTGACAGGTGATTCCGGAGTGTCCGACAAGGGGTTCTGGCACGTCTGAGAGGTGGTTCCGGCATACCCTGCAGGTGATTCTGGCTTGTCTGCCGAGTGGTGCTGGCGTAGCCATCAGGTGATTTTGGCGTGTCCAGCAGGTGGCTCCAGCGAGTAGAGCAGGTTGTTCCAGCGTACTCAGCAGGTGGTTCAGGCGGGTCTGGCAGGTGGTTCCGGTCTCTCTAGTAGGTGGTTCCGGCGTGTCCGGCACGTGCTTCTGGCACGTCTGAGAGCTGGTTCCGGCATGCCCGGCGGGTGATTCCATAGAGTCCGCCACGTGGTTCTGGCCTAGCTGACAGGTGATTTTGGCGTCCCCGGCAGGTGGTTACAGCGAGTTGAGCAGGAGGTTCCGGCATGCTCGGCAGTTGCATCCGGTGTCTCTGGCACGTGGTTCTGGCACGTCTGACATTTGGTTGCATCATGTCTGGCAGGTGATTCCGGAGTGTCCGGCAAGAGGTTCTGGTGTAGCCGGCAGGTGATTTTGGCATGTCCGGCAGGTGTTTCTGGCGAGCTGTTCAGGTGGTTCCGGTGTTCTTGGCAGGTGATTCTGGCGTGTCCAGCAGGTGGTTCCGGTCTGTCCGGTAATGGGTTCCGTCATGTGCCGCACGTGGTTCTGGCACGTCTGAGAGGTGGTTCCCGCATGCCCGGCAGGTGCTCCAGGAGAGTCCTACAAGTGGTTCTGGCCTAGCCCGCAGGTGATTTTGGCGTGTCCGGCAGGTGGTTCCGGCATGCTCGGCAGGTGGTTCAGGCATGTCTGGTAGGTGGTTCCGGTCTGTCCGCGAGGTGGTTCCGGCGTGTCAGGCACGTGGTTCCGGCATGTGTGACAGGTGGTTCTGGCATGTCCGGCAGGTGATTCTGGATTGTCCACCAAGTGGCTCTGGTGTAACCAGCAGGTGATTCCGGAGTGTACGGCAAGTGGTTCTGGCCTAGCTGGCTGGTGATTTTGGGGTGTCCAGCAGGTGGCTCCAGCGAGTCGAGCAAGTTGTTCCGGTGTGCTCAGCAGGTGGTTCAGGCAGGTCCGGCAGGTGTTTCTGGTCTGTCCAGTACGTGGTGCCGGCATGTCCGGCACGTGCTTCCAGTATGTTTGAGAGGTGGTTCCTACCTTCCCGGCGGGAGATTCCGGAGCGTCCGCCATGTGATTCTGGCCTACCTGGCAGGGGATTTTGGCGTCTCTGGCTGGTGGTTCCGGCGAGTCGAAGAGGAGGTTCCGGCGTGCTCGGCAGGTGCATCCGGTGTCTCTGGCACGTCATTCTGGCACGTTCGAGAGGTGGTTCCGGCATGCCTGACAGGTGATTCCGGAGTGTCCGACAAGGGGTTCTGGCACGTCTGAGAGGTGGTTCCGGCATACCCTGCAGGTGATTCTGGCTTGTCTGCCGAGTGGTGCTGGCGTAGCCATCAGGTGATTTTGGCGTGTCCAGCAGGTGGCTCCAGCGAGTAGAGCAGGTTGTTCCAGCGTACTCAGCAGGTGGTTCAGGCGGGTCTGGCAGGTGGTTCCGGTCTCTCTAGTAGGTGGTTCCGGCGTGTCCGGCACGTGCTTCTGGCACGTCTGAGAGCTGGTTCCGGCATGCCCGGCGGGTGATTCCATAGAGTCCGCCACGTGGTTCTGGCCTAGCTGACAGGTGATTTTGGCGTCCCCGGCAGGTGGTTACAGCGAGTTGAGCAGGAGGTTCCGGCATGCTCGGCAGTTGCATCCGGTGTCTCTGGCACGTGGTTCTGGCACGTCTGACATTTGGTTGCATCATGTCTGGCAGGTGATTCCGGAGTGTCCGGCAAGAGGTTCTGGTGTAGCCGGCAGGTGATTTTGGCATGTCCGGCAGGTGTTTCTGGCGAGCTGTTCAGGTGGTTCCGGTGTTCTTGGCAGGTGATTCTGGCGTGTCCAGCAGGTGGTTCCGGTCTGTCCGGTAATGGGTTCCGTCATGTGCCGCACGTGGTTCTGGCACGTCTGAGAGGTGGTTCCCGCATGCCCGGCAGGTGCTCCAGGAGAGTCCTACAAGTGGTTCTGGCCTAGCCCGCAGGTGATTTTGGCGTGTCCGGCAGGTGGTTCCGGCATGCTCGGCAGGTGGTTCAGGCATGTCTGGTAGGTGGTTCCGGTCTGTCCGCGAGGTGGTTCCGGCGTGTCAGGCACGTGGTTCCGGCATGTGTGACAGGTGGTTCTGGCATGTCCGGCAGGTGATTCTGGATTGTCCACCAAGTGGCTCTGGTGTAACCAGCAGGTGATTCCGGAGTGTACGGCAAGTGGTTCTGGCCTAGCTGGCTGGTGATTTTGGGGTGTCCAGCAGGTGGCTCCAGCGAGTCGAGCAAGTTGTTCCGGTGTGCTCAGCAGGTGGTTCAGGCAGGTCCGGCAGGTGTTTCTGGTCTGTCCAGTACGTGGTGCCGGCATGTCCGGCACGTGCTTCCAGTATGTTTGAGAGGTGGTTCCTACCTTCCCGGCGGGAGATTCCGGAGCGTCCGCCATGTGATTCTGGCCTACCTGGCAGGGGATTTTGGCGTCTCTGGCTGGTGGTTCCGGCGAGTCGAACAGGAGGTTCCGGCGTGCTCGGCAGGTGCATCCGGTGTCTCTGGCACGTCATTCTGGCACGTTCGAGAGGTGGTTCCGGCATGCCTGACAGGTGATTCCGGAGTGTCCGACAAGGGGTTCTGGCACGTCTGAGAGGTGGTTCCGGCATACCCTGCAGGTGATTCTGGCTTGTCTGCCGAGTGGTGCTGGCGTAGCCATCAGGTGATTTTGGCGTGTCCAGCAGGTGGCTCCAGCGAGTAGAGCAGGTTGTTCCAGCGTACTCAGCAGGTGGTTCAGGCGGGTCTGGCAGGTGGTTCCGGTCTCTCTAGTAGGTGGTTCCGGCGTGTCCGGCACGTGCTTCTGGCACGTCTGAGAGCTGGTTCCGGCATGCCCGGCGGGTGATTCCATAGAGTCCGCCACGTGGTTCTGGCCTAGCTGACAGGTGATTTTGGCGTCCCCGGCAGGTGGTTACAGCGAGTTGAGCAGGAGGTTCCGGCATGCTCGGCAGTTGCATCCGGTGTCTCTGGCACGTGGTTCTGGCACGTCTGACATTTGGTTGCATCATGTCTGGCAGGTGATTCCGGAGTGTCCGGCAAGAGGTTCTGGTGTAGCCGGCAGGTGATTTTGGCATGTCCGGCAGGTGTTTCTGGCGAGCTGTTCAGGTGGTTCCGGTGTTCTTGGCAGGTGATTCTGGCGTGTCCAGCAGGTGGTTCCGGTCTGTCCGGTAATGGGTTCCGTCATGTGCCGCACGTGGTTCTGGCACGTCTGAGAGGTGGTTCCCGCATGCCCGGCAGGTGCTCCAGGAGAGTCCTACAAGTGGTTCTGGCCTAGCCCGCAGGTGATTTTGGCGTGTCCGGCAGGTGGTTCCGGCATGCTCGGCAGGTGGTTCAGGCATGTCTGGTAGGTGGTTCCGGTCTGTCCGCGAGGTGGTTCCGGCGTGTCAGGCACGTGGTTCCGGCATGTGTGACAGGTGGTTCTGGCATGTCCGGCAGGTGATTCTGGATTGTCCACCAAGTGGCTCTGGTGTAACCAGCAGGTGATTCCGGAGTGTACGGCAAGTGGTTCTGGCCTAGCTGGCTGGTGATTTTGGGGTGTCCAGCAGGTGGCTCCAGCGAGTCGAGCAAGTTGTTCCGGTGTGCTCAGCAGGTGGTTCAGGCAGGTCCGGCAGGTGTTTCTGGTCTGTCCAGTACGTGGTGCCGGCATGTCCGGCACGTGCTTCCAGTATGTTTGAGAGGTGGTTCCTACCTTCCCGGCGGGAGATTCCGGAGCGTCCGCCATGTGATTCTGGCCTACCTGGCAGGGGATTTTGGCGTCTCTGGCTGGTGGTTCCGGCGAGTCGAACAGGAGGTTCCGGCGTGCTCGGCAGGTGCATCCGGTGTCTCTGGCACGTCATTCTGGCACGTTCGAGAGGTGGTTCCGGCATGCCTGACAGGTGATTCCGGAGTGTCCGACAAGGGGTTCTGGCACGTCTGAGAGGTGGTTCCGGCATACCCTGCAGGTGATTCTGGCTTGTCTGCCGAGTGGTGCTGGCGTAGCCATCAGGTGATTTTGGCGTGTCCAGCAGGTGGCTCCAGCGAGTAGAGCAGGTTGTTCCAGCGTACTCAGCAGGTGGTTCAGGCGGGTCTGGCAGGTGGTTCCGGTCTCTCTAGTAGGTGGTTCCGGCGTGTCCGGCACGTGCTTCTGGCACGTCTGAGAGCTGGTTCCGGCATGCCCGGCGGGTGATTCCATAGAGTCCGCCACGTGGTTCTGGCCTAGCTGACAGGTGATTTTGGCGTCCCCGGCAGGTGGTTACAGCGAGTTGAGCAGGAGGTTCCGGCATGCTCGGCAGTTGCATCCGGTGTCTCTGGCACGTGGTTCTGGCACGTCTGACATTTGGTTGCATCATGTCTGGCAGGTGATTCCGGAGTGTCCGGCAAGAGGTTCTGGTGTAGCCGGCAGGTGATTTTGGCATGTCCGGCAGGTGTTTCTGGCGAGCTGTTCAGGTGGTTCCGGTGTTCTTGGCAGGTGATTCTGGCGTGTCCAGCAGGTGGTTCCGGTCTGTCCGGTAATGGGTTCCGTCATGTGCCGCACGTGGTTCTGGCACGTCTGAGAGGTGGTTCCCGCATGCCCGGCAGGTGCTCCAGGAGAGTCCTACAAGTGGTTCTGGCCTAGCCCGCAGGTGATTTTGGCGTGTCCGGCAGGTGGTTCCGGCATGCTCGGCAGGTGGTTCAGGCATGTCTGGTAGGTGGTTCCGGTCTGTCCGCGAGGTGGTTCCGGCGTGTCAGGCACGTGGTTCCGGCATGTGTGACAGGTGGTTCTGGCATGTCCGGCAGGTGATTCTGGATTGTCCACCAAGTGGCTCTGGTGTAACCAGCAGGTGATTCCGGAGTGTACGGCAAGTGGTTCTGGCCTAGCTGGCTGGTGATTTTGGGGTGTCCAGCAGGTGGCTCCAGCGAGTCGAGCAAGTTGTTCCGGTGTGCTCAGCAGGTGGTTCAGGCAGGTCCGGCAGGTGTTTCTGGTCTGTCCAGTACGTGGTGCCGGCATGTCCGGCACGTGCTTCCAGTATGTTTGAGAGGTGGTTCCTACCTTCCCGGCGGGAGATTCCGGAGCGTCCGCCATGTGATTCTGGCCTACCTGGCAGGGGATTTTGGCGTCTCTGGCTGGTGGTTCCGGCGAGTCGAACAGGAGGTTCCGGCGTGCTCGGCAGGTGCATCCGGTGTCTCTGGCACGTCATTCTGGCACGTTCGAGAGGTGGTTCCGGCATGCCTGACAGGTGATTCCGGAGTGTCCGACAAGGGGTTCTGGCACGTCTGAGAGGTGGTTCCGGCATACCCTGCAGGTGATTCTGGCTTGTCTGCCGAGTGGTGCTGGCGTAGCCATCAGGTGATTTTGGCGTGTCCAGCAGGTGGCTCCAGCGAGTAGAGCAGGTTGTTCCAGCGTACTCAGCAGGTGGTTCAGGCGGGTCTGGCAGGTGGTTCCGGTCTCTCTAGTAGGTGGTTCCGGCGTGTCCGGCACGTGCTTCTGGCACGTCTGAGAGCTGGTTCCGGCATGCCCGGCGGGTGATTCCATAGAGTCCGCCACGTGGTTCTGGCCTAGCTGACAGGTGATTTTGGCGTCCCCGGCAGGTGGTTACAGCGAGTTGAGCAGGAGGTTCCGGCATGCTCGGCAGTTGCATCCGGTGTCTCTGGCACGTGGTTCTGGCACGTCTGACATTTGGTTGCATCATGTCTGGCAGGTGATTCCGGAGTGTCCGGCAAGAGGTTCTGGTGTAGCCGGCAGGTGATTTTGGCATGTCCGGCAGGTGTTTCTGGCGAGCTGTTCAGGTGGTTCCGGTGTTCTTGGCAGGTGATTCTGGCGTGTCCAGCAGGTGGTTCCGGTCTGTCCGGTAATGGGTTCCGTCATGTGCCGCACGTGGTTCTGGCACGTCTGAGAGGTGGTTCCCGCATGCCCGGCAGGTGCTCCAGGAGAGTCCTACAAGTGGTTCTGGCCTAGCCCGCAGGTGATTTTGGCGTGTCCGGCAGGTGGTTCCGGCATGCTCGGCAGGTGGTTCAGGCATGTCTGGTAGGTGGTTCCGGTCTGTCCGCGAGGTGGTTCCGGCGTGTCAGGCACGTGGTTCCGGCATGTGTGACAGGTGGTTCTGGCATGTCCGGCAGGTGATTCTGGATTGTCCACCAAGTGGCTCTGGTGTAACCAGCAGGTGATTCCGGAGTGTACGGCAAGTGGTTCTGGCCTAGCTGGCTGGTGATTTTGGGGTGTCCAGCAGGTGGCTCCAGCGAGTCGAGCAAGTTGTTCCGGTGTGCTCAGCAGGTGGTTCAGGCAGGTCCGGCAGGTGTTTCTGGTCTGTCCAGTACGTGGTGCCGGCATGTCCGGCACGTGCTTCCAGTATGTTTGAGAGGTGGTTCCTACCTTCCCGGCGGGAGATTCCGGAGCGTCCGCCATGTGATTCTGGCCTACCTGGCAGGGGATTTTGGCGTCTCTGGCTGGTGGTTCCGGCGAGTCGAAGAGGAGGTTCCGGCGTGCTCGGCAGGTGCATCCGGTGTCTCTGGCACGTCATTCTGGCACGTTCGAGAGGTGGTTCCGGCATGCCTGACAGGTGATTCCGGAGTGTCCGACAAGGGGTTCTGGCACGTCTGAGAGGTGGTTCCGGCATACCCTGCAGGTGATTCTGGCTTGTCTGCCGAGTGGTGCTGGCGTAGCCATCAGGTGATTTTGGCGTGTCCAGCAGGTGGCTCCAGCGAGTAGAGCAGGTTGTTCCAGCGTACTCAGCAGGTGGTTCAGGCGGGTCTGGCAGGTGGTTCCGGTCTCTCTAGTAGGTGGTTCCGGCGTGTCCGGCACGTGCTTCTGGCACGTCTGAGAGCTGGTTCCGGCATGCCCGGCGGGTGATTCCATAGAGTCCGCCACGTGGTTCTGGCCTAGCTGACAGGTGATTTTGGCGTCCCCGGCAGGTGGTTACAGCGAGTTGAGCAGGAGGTTCCGGCATGCTCGGCAGTTGCATCCGGTGTCTCTGGCACGTGGTTCTGGCACGTCTGACATTTGGTTGCATCATGTCTGGCAGGTGATTCCGGAGTGTCCGGCAAGAGGTTCTGGTGTAGCCGGCAGGTGATTTTGGCATGTCCGGCAGGTGTTTCTGGCGAGCTGTTCAGGTGGTTCCGGTGTTCTTGGCAGGTGATTCTGGCGTGTCCAGCAGGTGGTTCCGGTCTGTCCGGTAATGGGTTCCGTCATGTGCCGCACGTGGTTCTGGCACGTCTGAGAGCTGGTTCCCGCATGCCCGGCAGGTGCTCCAGGAGAGTCCTACAAGTGGTTCTGGCCTAGCCCGCAGGTGATTTTGGCGTGTCCGGCAGGTGGTTCCGGCATGCTCGGCAGGTGGTTCAGGCATGTCTGGTAGGTGGTTCCGGTCTGTCCGCGAGGTGGTTCCGGCGTGTCAGGCACGTGGTTCCGGCATGTGTGACAGGTGGTTCTGGCATGTCCGGCAGGTGATTCTGGATTGTCCACCAAGTGGCTCTGGTGTAACCAGCAGGTGATTCCGGAGTGTACGGCAAGTGGTTCTGGCCTAGCTGGCTGGTGATTTTGGGGTGTCCAGCAGGTGGCTCCAGCGAGTCGAGCAAGTTGTTCCGGTGTGCTCAGCAGGTGGTTCAGGCAGGTCCGGCAGGTGTTTCTGGTCTGTCCAGTACGTGGTGCCGGCATGTCCGGCACGTGCTTCCAGTATGTTTGAGAGGTGGTTCCTACCTTCCCGGCGGGAGATTCCGGAGCGTCCGCCATGTGATTCTGGCCTACCTGGCAGGGGATTTTGGCGTCTCTGGCTGGTGGTTCCGGCGAGTCGAAGAGGAGGTTCCGGCGTGCTCGGCAGGTGCATCCGGTGTCTCTGGCACGTCATTCTGGCACGTTCGAGAGGTGGTTCCGGCATGCCTGACAGGTGATTCCGGAGTGTCCGACAAGGGGTTCTGGCACGTCTGAGAGGTGGTTCCGGCATACCCTGCAGGTGATTCTGGCTTGTCTGCCGAGTGGTGCTGGCGTAGCCATCAGGTGATTTTGGCGTGTCCAGCAGGTGGCTCCAGCGAGTAGAGCAGGTTGTTCCAGCGTACTCAGCAGGTGGTTCAGGCGGGTCTGGCAGGTGGTTCCGGTCTCTCTAGTAGGTGGTTCCGGCGTGTCCGGCACGTGCTTCTGGCACGTCTGAGAGCTGGTTCCGGCATGCCCGGCGGGTGATTCCATAGAGTCCGCCACGTGGTTCTGGCCTAGCTGACAGGTGATTTTGGCGTCCCCGGCAGGTGGTTACAGCGAGTTGAGCAGGAGGTTCCGGCATGCTCGGCAGTTGCATCCGGTGTCTCTGGCACGTGGTTCTGGCACGTCTGACATTTGGTTGCATCATGTCTGGCAGGTGATTCCGGAGTGTCCGGCAAGAGGTTCTGGTGTAGCCGGCAGGTGATTTTGGCATGTCCGGCAGGTGTTTCTGGCGAGCTGTTCAGGTGGTTCCGGTGTTCTTGGCAGGTGATTCTGGCGTGTCCAGCAGGTGGTTCCGGTCTGTCCGGTAATGGGTTCCGTCATGTGCCGCACGTGGTTCTGGCACGTCTGAGAGGTGGTTCCCGCATGCCCGGCAGGTGCTCCAGGAGAGTCCTACAAGTGGTTCTGGCCTAGCCCGCAGGTGATTTTGGCGTGTCCGGCAGGTGGTTCCGGCATGCTCGGCAGGTGGTTCAGGCATGTCTGGTAGGTGGTTCCGGTCTGTCCGCGAGGTGGTTCCGGCGTGTCAGGCACGTGGTTCCGGCATGTGTGACAGGTGGTTCTGGCATGTCCGGCAGGTGATTCTGGATTGTCCACCAAGTGGCTCTGGTGTAACCAGCAGGTGATTCCGGAGTGTACGGCAAGTGGTTCTGGCCTAGCTGGCTGGTGATTTTGGGGTGTCCAGCAGGTGGCTCCAGCGAGTCGAGCAAGTTGTTCCGGTGTGCTCAGCAGGTGGTTCAGGCAGGTCCGGCAGGTGTTTCTGGTCTGTCCAGTACGTGGTGCCGGCATGTCCGGCACGTGCTTCCAGTATGTTTGAGAGGTGGTTCCTACCTTCCCGGCGGGAGATTCCGGAGCGTCCGCCATGTGATTCTGGCCTACCTGGCAGGGGATTTTGGCGTCTCTGGCTGGTGGTTCCGGCGAGTCGAAGAGGAGGTTCCGGCGTGCTCGGCAGGTGCATCCGGTGTCTCTGGCACGTCATTCTGGCACGTTCGAGAGGTGGTTCCGGCATGCCTGACAGGTGATTCCGGAGTGTCCGACAAGGGGTTCTGGCACGTCTGAGAGGTGGTTCCGGCATACCCTGCAGGTGATTCTGGCTTGTCTGCCGAGTGGTGCTGGCGTAGCCATCAGGTGATTTTGGCGTGTCCAGCAGGTGGCTCCAGCGAGTAGAGCAGGTTGTTCCAGCGTACTCAGCAGGTGGTTCAGGCGGGTCTGGCAGGTGGTTCCGGTCTCTCTAGTAGGTGGTTCCGGCGTGTCCGGCACGTGCTTCTGGCACGTCTGAGAGCTGGTTCCGGCATGCCCGGCGGGTGATTCCATAGAGTCCGCCACGTGGTTCTGGCCTAGCTGACAGGTGATTTTGGCGTCCCCGGCAGGTGGTTACAGCGAGTTGAGCAGGAGGTTCCGGCATGCTCGGCAGTTGCATCCGGTGTCTCTGGCACGTGGTTCTGGCACGTCTGACATTTGGTTGCATCATGTCTGGCAGGTGATTCCGGAGTGTCCGGCAAGAGGTTCTGGTGTAGCCGGCAGGTGATTTTGGCATGTCCGGCAGGTGTTTCTGGCGAGCTGTTCAGGTGGTTCCGGTGTTCTTGGCAGGTGATTCTGGCGTGTCCAGCAGGTGGTTCCGGTCTGTCCGGTAATGGGTTCCGTCATGTGCCGCACGTGGTTCTGGCACGTCTGAGAGGTGGTTCCCGCATGCCCGGCAGGTGCTCCAGGAGAGTCCTACAAGTGGTTCTGGCCTAGCCCGCAGGTGATTTTGGCGTGTCCGGCAGGTGGTTCCGGCATGCTCGGCAGGTGGTTCAGGCATGTCTGGTAGGTGGTTCCGGTCTGTCCGCGAGGTGGTTCCGGCGTGTCAGGCACGTGGTTCCGGCATGTGTGACAGGTGGTTCTGGCATGTCCGGCAGGTGATTCTGGATTGTCCACCAAGTGGCTCTGGTGTAACCAGCAGGTGATTCCGGAGTGTACGGCAAGTGGTTCTGGCCTAGCTGGCTGGTGATTTTGGGGTGTCCAGCAGGTGGCTCCAGCGAGTCGAGCAAGTTGTTCCGGTGTGCTCAGCAGGTGGTTCAGGCAGGTCCGGCAGGTGTTTCTGGTCTGTCCAGTACGTGGTGCCGGCATGTCCGGCACGTGCTTCCAGTATGTTTGAGAGGTGGTTCCTACCTTCCCGGCGGGAGATTCCGGAGCGTCCGCCATGTGATTCTGGCCTACCTGGCAGGGGATTTTGGCGTCTCTGGCTGGTGGTTCCGGCGAGTCGAAGAGGAGGTTCCGGCGTGCTCGGCAGGTGCATCCGGTGTCTCTGGCACGTCATTCTGGCACGTTCGAGAGGTGGTTCCGGCATGCCTGACAGGTGATTCCGGAGTGTCCGACAAGGGGTTCTGGCACGTCTGAGAGGTGGTTCCGGCATACCCTGCAGGTGATTCTGGCTTGTCTGCCGAGTGGTGCTGGCGTAGCCATCAGGTGATTTTGGCGTGTCCAGCAGGTGGCTCCAGCGAGTAGAGCAGGTTGTTCCAGCGTACTCAGCAGGTGGTTCAGGCGGGTCTGGCAGGTGGTTCCGGTCTCTCTAGTAGGTGGTTCCGGCGTGTCCGGCACGTGCTTCTGGCACGTCTGAGAGCTGGTTCCGGCATGCCCGGCGGGTGATTCCATAGAGTCCGCCACGTGGTTCTGGCCTAGCTGACAGGTGATTTTGGCGTCCCCGGCAGGTGGTTACAGCGAGTTGAGCAGGAGGTTCCGGCATGCTCGGCAGTTGCATCCGGTGTCTCTGGCACGTGGTTCTGGCACGTCTGACATTTGGTTGCATCATGTCTGGCAGGTGATTCCGGAGTGTCCGGCAAGAGGTTCTGGTGTAGCCGGCAGGTGATTTTGGCATGTCCGGCAGGTGTTTCTGGCGAGCTGTTCAGGTGGTTCCGGTGTTCTTGGCAGGTGATTCTGGCGTGTCCAGCAGGTGGTTCCGGTCTGTCCGGTAATGGGTTCCGTCATGTGCCGCACGTGGTTCTGGGACGTCTGAGAGGTGGTTCCCGCATGCCCGGCAGGTGCTCCAGGAGAGTCCTACAAGTGGTTCTGGCCTAGCCCGCAGGTGATTTTGGCGTGTCCGGCAGGTGGTTCAGGCATGTCTGGTAGGTGGTTCCGGTCTGTCCGCGAGGTGGTTCCGGCGTGTCAGGCACGTGGTTCCGGCATGTGTGACAGGTGGTTCTGGCATGTCCGGCAGGTGATTCTGGATTGTCCACCAAGTGGCTCTGGTGTAACCAGCAGGTGATTCCGGAGTGTACGGCAAGTGGTTCTGGCATAGCTGGCTGGTGATTTTGGGGTGTCCAGCAGGTGGCTCCAGCGAGTCGAGCAAGTTGTTCCGGTGTGCTCAGCAGGTGGTTCAGGCAGGTCCGGCAGGTGTTTCTGGTCTGTCCAGTACGTGGTGCCGGCATGTCCGGCACGTGCTTCCAGTATGTTTGAGAGGTGGTTCCTACCTTCCCGGCGGGAGATTCCGGAGCGTCCGCCATGTGATTCTGGCCTACCTGGCAGGGGATTTTGGCGTCTCTGGCTGGTGGTTCCGGCGAGTCGAAGAGGAGGTTCCGGCGTGCTCGGCAGGTGCATCCGGTGTCTCTGGCACGTCATTCTGGCACGTTCGAGAGGTGGTTCCGGCATGCCTGACAGGTGATTCCGGAGTGTCCGACAAGGGGTTCTGGCACGTCTGAGAGGTGGTTCCGGCATACCCTGCAGGTGATTCTGGCTTGTCTGCCGAGTGGTGCTGGCGTAGCCATCAGGTGATTTTGGCGTGTCCAGCAGGTGGCTCCAGCGAGTAGAGCAGGTTGTTCCAGCGTACTCAGCAGGTGGTTCAGGCGGGTCTGGCAGGTGGTTCCGGTCTCTCTAGTAGGTGGTTCCGGCGTGTCCGGCACGTGCTTCTGGCACGTCTGAGAGCTGGTTCCGGCATGCCCGGCGGGTGATTCCATAGAGTCCGCCACGTGGTTCTGGCCTAGCTGACAGGTGATTTTGGCGTCCCCGGCAGGTGGTTACAGCGAGTTGAGCAGGAGGTTCCGGCATGCTCGGCAGTTGCATCCGGTGTCTCTGGCACGTGGTTCTGGCACGTCTGACATTTGGTTGCATCATGTCTGGCAGGTGATTCCGGAGTGTCCGGCAAGAGGTTCTGGTGTAGCCGGCAGGTGATTTTGGCATGTCCGGCAGGTGTTTCTGGCGAGCTGTTCAGGTGGTTCCGGTGTTCTTGGCAGGTGATTCTGGCGTGTCCAGCAGGTGGTTCCGGTCTGTCCGGTAATGGGTTCCGTCATGTGCCGCACGTGGTTCTGGGACGTCTGAGAGGTGGTTCCCGCATGCCCGGCAGGTGCTCCAGGAGAGTCCTACAAGTGGTTCTGGCCTAGCCCGCAGGTGATTTTGGCGTGTCCGGCAGGTGGTTCCGGCATGCTCGGCAGGTGGTTCAGGCATGTCTGGTAGGTGGTTCCGGTCTGTCCGCGAGGTGGTTCCGGCGTGTCAGGCACGTGGTTCCGGCATGTGTGACAGGTGGTTCTGGCATGTCCGGCAGGTGATTCTGGATTGTCCACCAAGTGGCTCTGGTGTAACCAGCAGGTGATTCCGGAGTGTACGGCAAGTGGTTCTGGCCTAGCTGGCTGGTGATTTTGGGGTGTCCAGCAGGTGGCTCCAGCGAGTCGAGCAAGTTGTTCCGGTGTGCTCAGCAGGTGGTTCAGGCAGGTCCGGCAGGTGTTTCTGGTCTGTCCAGTACGTGGTGCCGGCATGTCCGGCACGTGCTTCCAGTATGTTTGAGAGGTGGTTCCTACCTTCCCGGCGGGAGATTCCGGAGCGTCCGCCATGTGATTCTGGCCTACCTGGCAGGGGATTTTGGCGTCTCTGGCTGGTGGTTCCGGCGAGTCGAAGAGGAGGTTCCGGCGTGCTCGGCAGGTGCATCCGGTGTCTCTGGCACGTCATTCTGGCACGTTCGAGAGGTGGTTCCGGCATGCCTGACAGGTGATTCCGGAGTGTCCGACAAGGGGTTCTGGCACGTCTGAGAGGTGGTTCCGGCATACCCTGCAGGTGATTCTGGCTTGTCTGCCGAGTGGTGCTGGCGTAGCCATCAGGTGATTTTGGCATGTCCAGCAGGTGGCTCCAGCGAGTAGAGCAGTTTGTTCCAGCGTACTCAGCAGGTGGTTCAGGCGGGTCTGGCAGGTGGTTCCGGTCTCTCTAGTAGGTGGTTCCGGCGTGTCCGGCACGTGCTTCTGGCACGTCTGAGAGCTGGTTCCGGCATGCCCGGCGGGTGATTCCATAGAGTCCGCCACGTGGTTCTGGCCTAGCTGACAGGTGATTTTGGCGTCCCCGGCAGGTGGTTACAGCGAGTTGAGCAGGAGGTTCCGGCATGCTCGGCAGTTGCATCCGGTGTCTCTGGCACGTGGTTCTGGCACGTCTGACATTTGGTTGCATCATGTCTGGCAGGTGATTCCGGAGTGTCCGGCAAGAGGTTCTGGTGTAGCCGGCAGGTGATTTTGGCATGTCCGGCAGGTGTTTCTGGCGAGCTGTTCAGGTGGTTCCGGTGTTCTTGGCAGGTGATTCTGGCGTGTCCAGCAGGTGGTTCCGGTCTGTCCGGTAATGGGTTCCGTCATGTGCCGCACGTGGTTCTGGGACGTCTGAGAGGTGGTTCCCGCATGCCCGGCAGGTGCTCCAGGAGAGTCCTACAAGTGGTTCTGGCCTAGCCCGCAGGTGATTTTGGCGTGTCCGGCAGGTGGTTCCGGCATGCTCGGCAGGTGGTTCAGGCATGTCTGGTAGGTGGTTCCGGTCTGTCCGCGAGGTGGTTCCGGCGTGTCAGGCACGTGGTTCCGGCATGTGTGACAGGTGGTTCT
Organism: Equus asinus; assembly: GCF_041296235.1. Taxonomy (NCBI): domain Eukaryota; kingdom Metazoa; phylum Chordata; class Mammalia; order Perissodactyla; family Equidae; genus Equus; species Equus asinus. Next base: position 256,386 of record NC_091790.1, on the reverse strand, counting down.
GGCATGTCCGGCAGGTGATTCTGGATTGTCCACCAAGTGGCTCTGGTGTAACCAGCAGGTGATTCCGGAGTGTACGGCAAGTGGTTCTGGCCTAGCTGGCTGGTGATTTTGGGGTGTCCAGCAGGTGGCTCCAGCGAGTCGAGCAAGTTGTTCCGGTGTGCTCAGCAGGTGGTTCAGGCAGGTCCGGCAGGTGTTTCTGGTCTGTCCAGTACGTGGTGCCGGCATGTCCGGCACGTGCTTCCAGTATGTTTGAGAGGTGGTTCCTACCTTCCCGGCGGGAGATTCCGGAGCGTCCGCCATGTGATTCTGGCCTACCTGGCAGGGGATTTTGGCGTCTCTGGCTGGTGGTTCCGGCGAGTCGAAGAGGAGGTTCCGGCGTGCTCGGCAGGTGCATCCGGTGTCTCTGGCACGTCATTCTGGCACGTTCGAGAGGTGGTTCCGGCATGCCTGACAGGTGATTCCGGAGTGTCCGACAAGGGGTTCTGGCACGTCTGAGAGGTGGTTCCGGCATACCCTGCAGGTGATTCTGGCTTGTCTGCCGAGTGGTGCTGGCGTAGCCATCAGGTGATTTTGGCGTGTCCAGCAGGTGGCTCCAGCGAGTAGAGCAGGTTGTTCCAGCGTACTCAGCAGGTGGTTCAGGCGGGTCTGGCAGGTGGTTCCGGTCTCTCTAGTAGGTGGTTCCGGCGTGTCCGGCACGTGCTTCTGGCACGTCTGAGAGCTGGTTCCGGCATGCCCGGCGGGTGATTCCATAGAGTCCGCCACGTGGTTCTGGCCTAGCTGACAGGTGATTTTGGCGTCCCCGGCAGGTGGTTACAGCGAGTTGAGCAGGAGGTTCCGGCATGCTCGGCAGTTGCATCCGGTGTCTCTGGCACGTGGTTCTGGCACGTCTGACATTTGGTTGCATCATGTCTGGCAGGTGATTCCGGAGTGTCCGGCAAGAGGTTCTGGTGTAGCCGGCAGGTGATTTTGGCATGTCCGGCAGGTGTTTCTGGCGAGCTGTTCAGGTGGTTCCGGTGTTCTTGGCAGGTGATTCTGGCGTGTCCAGCAGGTGGTTCCGGTCTGTCCGGTAATGGGTTCCGTCATGTGCCGCACGTGGTTCTGGCACGTCTGAGAGGTGGTTCCCGCATGCCCGGCAGGTGCTCCAGGAGAGTCCTACAAGTGGTTCTGGCCTAGCCCGCAGGTGATTTTGGCGTGTCCGGCAGGTGGTTCCGGCATGCTCGGCAGGTGGTTCAGGCATGTCTGGTAGGTGGTTCCCGTCTGTCCGCGAGGTGGTTCCGGCGTGTCAGGCACGTGGTTCCGGCATGTGTGACAGGTGGTTCTGGCATGTCCGGCAGGTGATTCTGGATTGTCCACCAAGTGGCTCTGGTGTAACCAGCAGGTGATTCCGGAGTGTACGGCAAGTGGTTCTGGCCTAGCTGGCTGGTGATTTTGGGGTGTCCAGCAGGTGGCTCCAGCGAGTCGAGCAAGTTGTTCCGGTGTGCTCAGCAGGTGGTTCAGGCAGGTCCGGCAGGTGTTTCTGGTCTGTCCAGTACGTGGTGCCGGCATGTCCGGCACGTGCTTCCAGTATGTTTGAGAGGTGGTTCCTACCTTCCCGGCGGGAGATTCCGGAGCGTCCGCCATGTGATTCTGGCCTACCTGGCAGGGGATTTTGGCGTCTCTGGCTGGTGGTTCCGGCGAGTCGAAGAGGAGGTTCCGGCGTGCTCGGCAGGTGCATCCGGTGTCTCTGGCACGTCATTCTGGCACGTTCGAGAGGTGGTTCCGGCATGCCTGACAGGTGATTCCGGAGTGTCCGACAAGGGGTTCTGGCACGTCTGAGAGGTGGTTCCGGCATACCCTGCAGGTGATTCTGGCTTGTCTGCCGAGTGGTGCTGGCGTAGCCATCAGGTGATTTTGGCGTGTCCAGCAGGTGGCTCCAGCGAGTAGAGCAGGTTGTTCCAGCGTACTCAGCAGGTGGTTCAGGCGGGTCTGGCAGGTGGTTCCGGTCTCTCTAGTAGGTGGTTCCGGCGTGTCCGGCACGTGCTTCTGGCACGTCTGAGAGCTGGTTCCGGCATGCCCGGCGGGTGATTCCATAGAGTCCGCCACGTGGTTCTGGCCTAGCTGACAGGTGATTTTGGCGTCCCCGGCAGGTGGTTACAGCGAGTTGAGCAGGAGGTTCCGGCATGCTCGGCAGTTGCATCCGGTGTCTCTGGCACGTGGTTCTGGCACGTCTGACATTTGGTTGCATCATGTCTGGCAGGTGATTCCGGAGTGTCCGGCAAGAGGTTCTGGTGTAGCCGGCAGGTGATTTTGGCATGTCCGGCAGGTGTTTCTGGCGAGCTGTTCAGGTGGTTCCGGTGTTCTTGGCAGGTGATTCTGGCGTGTCCAGCAGGTGGTTCCGGTCTGTCCGGTAATGGGTTCCGTCATGTGCCGCACGTGGTTCTGGGACGTCTGAGAGGTGGTTCCCGCATGCCCGGCAGGTGCTCCAGGAGAGTCCTACAAGTGGTTCTGGCCTAGCCCGCAGGTGATTTTGGCGTGTCCGGCAGGTGGTTCAGGCATGTCTGGTAGGTGGTTCCGGTCTGTCCGCGAGGTGGTTCCGGCGTGTCAGGCACGTGGTTCCGGCATGTGTGACAGGTGGTTCTGGCATGTCCGGCAGGTGATTCTGGATTGTCCACCAAGTGGCTCTGGTGTAACCAGCAGGTGATTCCGGAGTGTACGGCAAGTGGTTCTGGCATAGCTGGCTGGTGATTTTGGGGTGTCCAGCAGGTGGCTCCAGCGAGTCGAGCAAGTTGTTCCGGTGTGCTCAGCAGGTGGTTCAGGCAGGTCCGGCAGGTGTTTCTGGTCTGTCCAGTACGTGGTGCCGGCATGTCCGGCACGTGCTTCCAGTATGTTTGAGAGGTGGTTCCTACCTTCCCGGCGGGAGATTCCGGAGCGTCCGCCATGTGATTCTGGCCTACCTGGCAGGGGATTTTGGCGTCTCTGGCTGGTGGTTCCGGCGAGTCGAAGAGGAGGTTCCGGCGTGCTCGGCAGGTGCATCCGGTGTCTCTGGCACGTCATTCTGGCACGTTCGAGAGGTGGTTCCGGCATGCCTGACAGGTGATTCCGGAGTGTCCGACAAGGGGTTCTGGCACGTCTGAGAGGTGGTTCCGGCATACCCTGCAGGTGATTCTGGCTTGTCTGCCGAGTGGTGCTGGCGTAGCCATCAGGTGATTTTGGCGTGTCCAGCAGGTGGCTCCAGCGAGTAGAGCAGTTTGTTCCAGCGTACTCAGCAGGTGGTTCAGGCGGGTCTGGCAGGTGGTTCCGGTCTCTCTAGTAGGTGGTTCCGGCGTGTCCGGCACGTGCTTCTGGCACGTCTGAGAGCTGGTTCCGGCATGCCCGGCGGGTGATTCCATAGAGTCCGCCACGTGGTTCTGGCCTAGCTGACAGGTGATTTTGGCGTCCCCGGCAGGTGGTTACAGCGAGTTGAGCAGGAGGTTCCGGCATGCTCGGCAGTTGCATCCGGTGTCTCTGGCACGTGGTTCTGGCACGTCTGACATTTGGTTGCATCATGTCTGGCAGGTGATTCCGGAGTGTCCGGCAAGAGGTTCTGGTGTAGCCGGCAGGTGATTTTGGCATGTCCGGCAGGTGTTTCTGGCGAGCTGTTCAGGTGGTTCCGGTGTTCTTGGCAGGTGATTCTGGCGTGTCCAGCAGGTGGTTCCGGTCTGTCCGGTAATGGGTTCCGTCATGTGCCGCACGTGGTTCTGGGACGTCTGAGAGGTGGTTCCCGCATGCCCGGCAGGTGCTCCAGGAGAGTCCTACAAGTGGTTCTGGCCTAGCCCGCAGGTGATTTTGGCGTGTCCGGCAGGTGGTTCCGGCATGCTCGGCAGGTGGTTCAGGCATGTCTGGTAGGTGGTTCCGGTCTGTCCGCGAGGTGGTTCCGGCGTGTCAGGCACGTGGTTCCGGCATGTGTGACAGGTGGTTCTGGCATGTCCGGCAGGTGATTCTGGATTGTCCACCAAGTGGCTCTGGTGTAACCAGCAGGTGATTCCGGAGTGTACGGCAAGTGGTTCTGGCCTAGCTGGCTGGTGATTTTGGGGTGTCCAGCAGGTGGCTCCAGCGAGTCGAGCAAGTTGTTCCGGTGTGCTCAGCAGGTGGTTCAGGCAGGTCCGGCAGGTGTTTCTGGTCTGTCCAGTACGTGGTGCCGGCATGTCCGGCACGTGCTTCCAGTATGTTTGAGAGGTGGTTCCTACCTTCCCGGCGGGAGATTCCGGAGCGTCCGCCATGTGATTCTGGCCTACCTGGCAGGGGATTTTGGCGTCTCTGGCTGGTGGTTCCGGCGAGTCGAAGAGGAGGTTCCGGCGTGCTCGGCAGGTGCATCCGGTGTCTCTGGCACGTCATTCTGGCACGTTCGAGAGGTGGTTCCGGCATGCCTGACAGGTGATTCCGGAGTGTCCGACAAGGGGTTCTGGCACGTCTGAGAGGTGGTTCCGGCATACCCTGCAGGTGATTCTGGCTTGTCTGCCGAGTGGTGCTGGCGTAGCCATCAGGTGATTTTGGCGTGTCCAGCAGGTGGCTCCAGCGAGTAGAGCAGGTTGTTCCAGCGTACTCAGCAGGTGGTTCAGGCGGGTCTGGCAGGTGGTTCCGGTCTCTCTAGTAGGTGGTTCCGGCGTGTCCGGCACGTGCTTCTGGCACGTCTGAGAGCTGGTTCCGGCATGCCCGGCGGGTGATTCCATAGAGTCCGCCACGTGGTTCTGGCCTAGCTGACAGGTGATTTTGGCGTCCCCGGCAGGTGGTTACAGCGAGTTGAGCAGGAGGTTCCGGCATGCTCGGCAGTTGCATCCGGTGTCTCTGGCACGTGGTTCTGGCACGTCTGACATTTGGTTGCATCATGTCTGGCAGGTGATTCCGGAGTGTCCGGCAAGAGGTTCTGGTGTAGCCGGCAGGTGATTTTGGCATGTCCGGCAGGTGTTTCTGGCGAGCTGTTCAGGTGGTTCCGGTGTTCTTGGCAGGTGATTCTGGCGTGTCCAGCAGGTGGTTCCGGTCTGTCCGGTAATGGGTTCCGTCATGTGCCGCACGTGGTTCTGGCACGTCTGAGAGGTGGTTCCCGCATGCCCGGCAGGTGCTCCAGGAGAGTCCTACAAGTGGTTCTGGCCTAGCCCGCAGGTGATTTTGGCGTGTCCGGCAGGTGGTTCCGGCATGCTCGGCAGGTGGTTCAGGCATGTCTGGTAGGTGGTTCCGGTCTGTCCGCGAGGTGGTTCCGGCGTGTCAGGCACGTGGTTCCGGCATGTGTGACAGGTGGTTCTGGCATGTCCGGCAGGTGATTCTGGATTGTCCACCAAGTGGCTCTGGTGTAACCAGCAGGTGATTCCGGAGTGTACGGCAAGTGGTTCTGGCCTAGCTGGCTGGTGATTTTGGGGTGTCCAGCAGGTGGCTCCAGCGAGTCGAGCAAGTTGTTCCGGTGTGCTCAGCAGGTGGTTCAGGCAGGTCCGGCAGGTGTTTCTGGTCTGTCCAGTACGTGGTGCCGGCATGTCCGGCACGTGCTTCCAGTATGTTTGAGAGGTGGTTCCTACCTTCCCGGCGGGAGATTCCGGAGCGTCCGCCATGTGATTCTGGCCTACCTGGCAGGGGATTTTGGCGTCTCTGGCTGGTGGTTCCGGCGAGTCGAAGAGGAGGTTCCGGCGTGCTCGGCAGGTGCATCCGGTGTCTCTGGCACGTCATTCTGGCACGTTCGAGAGGTGGTTCCGGCATGCCTGACAGGTGATTCCGGAGTGTCCGACAAGGGGTTCTGGCACGTCTGAGAGGTGGTTCCGGCATACCCTGCAGGTGATTCTGGCTTGTCTGCCGAGTGGTGCTGGCGTAGCCATCAGGTGATTTTGGCGTGTCCAGCAGGTGGCTCCAGCGAGTAGAGCAGGTTGTTCCAGCGTACTCAGCAGGTGGTTCAGGCGGGTCTGGCAGGTGGTTCCGGTCTCTCTAGTAGGTGGTTCCGGCGTGTCCGGCACGTGCTTCTGGCACGTCTGAGAGCTGGTTCCGGCATGCCCGGCGGGTGATTCCATAGAGTCCGCCACGTGGTTCTGGCCTAGCTGACAGGTGATTTTGGCGTCCCCGGCAGGTGGTTACAGCGAGTTGAGCAGGAGGTTCCGGCATGCTCGGCAGTTGCATCCGGTGTCTCTGGCACGTGGTTCTGGCACGTCTGACATTTGGTTGCATCATGTCTGGCAGGTGATTCCGGAGTGTCCGGCAAGAGGTTCTGGTGTAGCCGGCAGGTGATTTTGGCATGTCCGGCAGGTGTTTCTGGCGAGCTGTTCAGGTGGTTCCGGTGTTCTTGGCAGGTGATTCTGGCGTGTCCAGCAGGTGGTTCCGGTCTGTCCGGTAATGGGTTCCGTCATGTGCCGCACGTGGTTCTGGCACGTCTGAGAGGTGGTTCCCGCATGCCCGGCAGGTGCTCCAGGAGAGTCCTACAAGTGGTTCTGGCCTAGCCCGCAGGTGATTTTGGCGTGTCCGGCAGGTGGTTCCGGCATGCTCGGCAGGTGGTTCAGGCATGTCTGGTAGGTGGTTCCGGTCTGTCCGCGAGGTGGTTCCGGCGTGTCAGGCACGTGGTTCCGGCATGTGTGACAGGTGGTTCTGGCATGTCCGGCAGGTGATTCTGGATTGTCCACCAAGTGGCTCTGGTGTAACCAGCAGGTGATTCCGGAGTGTACGGCAAGTGGTTCTGGCCTAGCTGGCTGGTGATTTTGGGGTGTCCAGCAGGTGGCTCCAGCGAGTCGAGCAAGTTGTTCCGGTGTGCTCAGCAGGTGGTTCAGGCAGGTCCGGCAGGTGTTTCTGGTCTGTCCAGTACGTGGTGCCGGCATGTCCGGCACGTGCTTCCAGTATGTTTGAGAGGTGGTTCCTACCTTCCCGGCGGGAGATTCCGGAGCGTCCGCCATGTGATTCTGGCCTACCTGGCAGGGGATTTTGGCGTCTCTGGCTGGTGGTTCCGGCGAGTCGAACAGGAGGTTCCGGCGTGCTCGGCAGGTGCATCCGGTGTCTCTGGCACGTCATTCTGGCACGTTCGAGAGGTGGTTCCGGCATGCCTGACAGGTGATTCCGGAGTGTCCGACAAGGGGTTCTGGCACGTCTGAGAGGTGGTTCCGGCATACCCTGCAGGTGATTCTGGCTTGTCTGCCGAGTGGTGCTGGCGTAGCCATCAGGTGATTTTGGCGTGTCCAGCAGGTGGCTCCAGCGAGTAGAGCAGGTTGTTCCAGCGTACTCAGCAGGTGGTTCAGGCGGGTCTGGCAGGTGGTTCCGGTCTCTCTAGTAGGTGGTTCCGGCGTGTCCGGCACGTGCTTCTGGCACGTCTGAGAGCTGGTTCCGGCATGCCCGGCGGGTGATTCCATAGAGTCCGCCACGTGGTTCTGGCCTAGCTGACAGGTGATTTTGGCGTCCCCGGCAGGTGGTTACAGCGAGTTGAGCAGGAGGTTCCGGCATGCTCGGCAGTTGCATCCGGTGTCTCTGGCACGTGGTTCTGGCACGTCTGACATTTGGTTGCATCATGTCTGGCAGGTGATTCCGGAGTGTCCGGCAAGAGGTTCTGGTGTAGCCGGCAGGTGATTTTGGCATGTCCGGCAGGTGTTTCTGGCGAGCTGTTCAGGTGGTTCCGGTGTTCTTGGCAGGTGATTCTGGCGTGTCCAGCAGGTGGTTCCGGTCTGTCCGGTAATGGGTTCCGTCATGTGCCGCACGTGGTTCTGGCACGTCTGAGAGGTGGTTCCCGCATGCCCGGCAGGTGCTCCAGGAGAGTCCTACAAGTGGTTCTGGCCTAGCCCGCAGGTGATTTTGGCGTGTCCGGCAGGTGGTTCCGGCATGCTCGGCAGGTGGTTCAGGCATGTCTGGTAGGTGGTTCCGGTCTGTCCGCGAGGTGGTTCCGGCGTGTCAGGCACGTGGTTCCGGCATGTGTGACAGGTGGTTCTGGCATGTCCGGCAGGTGATTCTGGATTGTCCACCAAGTGGCTCTGGTGTAACCAGCAGGTGATTCCGGAGTGTACGGCAAGTGGTTCTGGCCTAGCTGGCTGGTGATTTTGGGGTGTCCAGCAGGTGGCTCCAGCGAGTCGAGCAAGTTGTTCCGGTGTGCTCAGCAGGTGGTTCAGGCAGGTCCGGCAGGTGTTTCTGGTCTGTCCAGTACGTGGTGCCGGCATGTCCGGCACGTGCTTCCAGTATGTTTGAGAGGTGGTTCCTACCTTCCCGGCGGGAGATTCCGGAGCGTCCGCCATGTGATTCTGGCCTACCTGGCAGGGGATTTTGGCGTCTCTGGCTGGTGGTTCCGGCGAGTCGAAGAGGAGGTTCCGGCGTGCTCGGCAGGTGCATCCGGTGTCTCTGGCACGTCATTCTGGCACGTTCGAGAGGTGGTTCCGGCATGCCTGACAGGTGATTCCGGAGTGTCCGACAAGGGGTTCTGGCACGTCTGAGAGGTGGTTCCGGCATACCCTGCAGGTGATTCTGGCTTGTCTGCCGAGTGGTGCTGGCGTAGCCATCAGGTGATTTTGGCGTGTCCAGCAGGTGGCTCCAGCGAGTAGAGCAGGTTGTTCCAGCGTACTCAGCAGGTGGTTCAGGCGGGTCTGGCAGGTGGTTCCGGTCTCTCTAGTAGGTGGTTCCGGCGTGTCCGGCACGTGCTTCTGGCACGTCTGAGAGCTGGTTCCGGCATGCCCGGCGGGTGATTCCATAGAGTCCGCCACGTGGTTCTGGCCTAGCTGACAGGTGATTTTGGCGTCCCCGGCAGGTGGTTACAGCGAGTTGAGCAGGAGGTTCCGGCATGCTCGGCAGTTGCATCCGGTGTCTCTGGCACGTGGTTCTGGCACGTCTGACATTTGGTTGCATCATGTCTGGCAGGTGATTCCGGAGTGTCCGGCAAGAGGTTCTGGTGTAGCCGGCAGGTGATTTTGGCATGTCCGGCAGGTGTTTCTGGCGAGCTGTTCAGGTGGTTCCGGTGTTCTTGGCAGGTGATTCTGGCGTGTCCAGCAGGTGGTTCCGGTCTGTCCGGTAATGGGTTCCGTCATGTGCCGCACGTGGTTCTGGCACGTCTGAGAGGTGGTTCCCGCATGCCCGGCAGGTGCTCCAGGAGAGTCCTACAAGTGGTTCTGGCCTAGCCCGCAGGTGATTTTGGCGTGTCCGGCAGGTGGTTCCGGCATGCTCGGCAGGTGGTTCAGGCATGTCTGGTAGGTGGTTCCGGTCTGTCCGCGAGGTGGTTCCGGCGTGTCAGGCACGTGGTTCCGGCATGTGTGACAGGTGGTTCTGGCATGTCCGGCAGGTGATTCTGGATTGTCCACCAAGTGGCTCTGGTGTAACCAGCAGGTGATTCCGGAGTGTACGGCAAGTGGTTCTGGCCTAGCTGGCTGGTGATTTTGGGGTGTCCAGCAGGTGGCTCCAGCGAGTCGAGCAAGTTGTTCCGGTGTGCTCAGCAGGTGGTTCAGGCAGGTCCGGCAGGTGTTTCTGGTCTGTCCAGTACGTGGTGCCGGCATGTCCGGCACGTGCTTCCAGTATGTTTGAGAGGTGGTTCCTACCTTCCCGGCGGGAGATTCCGGAGCGTCCGCCATGTGATTCTGGCCTACCTGGCAGGGGATTTTGGCGTCTCTGGCTGGTGGTTCCGGCGAGTCGAAGAGGAGGTTCCGGCGTGCTCGGCAGGTGCATCCGGTGTCTCTGGCACGTCATTCTGGCACGTTCGAGAGGTGGTTCCGGCATGCCTGACAGGTGATTCCGGAGTGTCCGACAAGGGGTTCTGGCACGTCTGAGAGGTGGTTCCGGCATACCCTGCAGGTGATTCTGGCTTGTCTGCCGAGTGGTGCTGGCGTAGCCATCAGGTGATTTTGGCGTGTCCAGCAGGTGGCTCCAGCGAGTAGAGCAGGTTGTTCCAGCGTACTCAGCAGGTGGTTCAGGCGGGTCTGGCAGGTGGTTCCGGTCTCTCTAGTAGGTGGTTCCGGCGTGTCCGGCACGTGCTTCTGGCACGTCTGAGAGCTGGTTCCGGCATGCCCGGCGGGTGATTCCATAGAGTCCGCCACGTGGTTCTGGCCTAGCTGACAGGTGATTTTGGCGTCCCCGGCAGGTGGTTACAGCGAGTTGAGCAGGAGGTTCCGGCATGCTCGGCAGTTGCATCCGGTGTCTCTGGCACGTGGTTCTGGCACGTCTGACATTTGGTTGCATCATGTCTGGCAGGTGATTCCGGAGTGTCCGGCAAGAGGTTCTGGTGTAGCCGGCAGGTGATTTTGGCATGTCCGGCAGGTGTTTCTGGCGAGCTGTTCAGGTGGTTCCGGTGTTCTTGGCAGGTGATTCTGGCGTGTCCAGCAGGTGGTTCCGGTCTGTCCGGTAATGGGTTCCGTCATGTGCCGCACGTGGTTCTGGCACGTCTGAGAGGTGGTTCCCGCATGCCCGGCAGGTGCTCCAGGAGAGTCCTACAAATGGTTCTGGCCTAGCCCGCAGGTGATTTTGGCGTGTCCGGCAGGTGGTTCCGGCATGCTCGGCAGGTGGTTCAGGCATGTCTGGTAGGTGGTTCCGGTCTGTCCGCGAGGTGGTTCCGGCGTGTCAGGCACGTGGTTCCGGCATGTGTGACAGGTGGTTCTGGCATGTCCGGCAGGTGATTCTGGATTGTCCACCAAGTGGCTCTGGTGTAACCAGCAGGTGATTCCGGAGTGTACGGCAAGTGGTTCTGGCCTAGCTGGCTGGTGATTTTGGGGTGTCCAGCAGGTGGCTCCAGCGAGTCGAGCAAGTTGTTCCGGTGTGCTCAGCAGGTGGTTCAGGCAGGTCCGGCAGGTGTTTCTGGTCTGTCCAGTACGTGGTGCCGGCATGTCCGGCACGTGCTTCCAGTATGTTTGAGAGGTGGTTCCTACCTTCCCGGCGGGAGATTCCGGAGCGTCCGCCATGTGATTCTGGCCTACCTGGCAGGGGATTTTGGCGTCTCTGGCTGGTGGTTCCGGCGAGTCGAAGAGGAGGTTCCGGCGTGCTCGGCAGGTGCATCCGGTGTCTCTGGCACGTCATTCTGGCACGTTCGAGAGGTGGTTCCGGCATGCCTGACAGGTGATTCCGGAGTGTCCGACAAGGGGTTCTGGCACGTCTGAGAGGTGGTTCCGGCATACCCTGCAGGTGATTCTGGCTTGTCTGCCGAGTGGTGCTGGCGTAGCCATCAGGTGATTTTGGCGTGTCCAGCAGGTGGCTCCAGCGAGTAGAGCAGGTTGTTCCAGCGTACTCAGCAGGTGGTTCAGGCGGGTCTGGCAGGTGGTTCCGGTCTCTCTAGTAGGTGGTTCCGGCGTGTCCGGCATGTGCTTCTGGCACGTCTGAGAGCTGGTTCCGGCATGCCCGGCGGGTGATTCCATAGAGTCCGCCACGTGGTTCTGGCCTAGCTGACAGGTGATTTTGGCGTCCCCGGCAGGTGGTTACAGCGAGTTGAGCAGGAGGTTCCGGCATGCTCGGCAGTTGCATCCGGTGTCTCTGGCACGTGGTTCTGGCACGTCTGACATTTGGTTGCATCATGTCTGGCAGGTGATTCCGGAGTGTCCGGCAAGAGGTTCTGGTGTAGCCGGCAGGTGATTTTGGCATGTCCGGCAGGTGTTTCTGGCGAGCTGTTCAGGTGGTTCCGGTGTTCTTGGCAGGTGATTCTGGCGTGTCCAGCAGGTGGTTCCGGTCTGTCCGGTAATGGGTTCCGTCATGTGCCGCACGTGGTTCTGGCACGTCTGAGAGCTGGTTCCCGCATGCCCGGCAGGTGCTCCAGGAGAGTCCTACAAGTGGTTCTGGCCTAGCCCGCAGGTGATTTTGGCGTGTCCGGCAGGTGGTTCCGGCATGCTCGGCAGGTGGTTCAGGCATGTCTGGTAGGTGGTTCCGGTCTGTCCGCGAGGTGGTTCCGGCGTGTCAGGCACGTGGTTCCGGCATGTGTGACAGGTGGTTCTGGCATGTCCGGCAGGTGATTCTGGATTGTCCACCAAGTGGCTCTGGTGTAACCAGCAGGTGATTCCGGAGTGTACGGCAAGTGGTTCTGGCCTAGCTGGCTGGTGATTTTGGGGTGTCCAGCAGGTGGCTCCAGCGAGTCGAGCAAGTTGTTCCGGTGTGCTCAGCAGGTGGTTCAGGCAGGTCCGGCAGGTGTTTCTGGTCTGTCCAGTACGTGGTGCCGGCATGTCCGGCACGTGCTTCCAGTATGTTTGAGAGGTGGTTCCTACCTTCCCGGCGGGAGATTCCGGAGCGTCCGCCATGTGATTCTGGCCTACCTGGCAGGGGATTTTGGCGTCTCTGGCTGGTGGTTCCGGCGAGTCGAAGAGGAGGTTCCGGCGTGCTCGGCAGGTGCATCCGGTGTCTCTGGCACGTCATTCTGGCACGTTCGAGAGGTGGTTCCGGCATGCCTGACAGGTGATTCCGGAGTGTCCGACAAGGGGTTCTGGCACGTCTGAGAGGTGGTTCCGGCATACCCTGCAGGTGATTCTGGCTTGTCTGCCGAGTGGTGCTGGCGTAGCCATCAGGTGATTTTGGCGTGTCCAGCAGGTGGCTCCAGCGAGTAGAGCAGGTTGTTCCAGCGTACTCAGCAGGTGGTTCAGGCGGGTCTGGCAGGTGGTTCCGGTCTCTCTAGTAGGTGGTTCCGGCGTGTCCGGCACGTGCTTCTGGCACGTCTGAGAGCTGGTTCCGGCATGCCCGGCGGGTGATTCCATAGAGTCCGCCACGTGGTTCTGGCCTAGCTGACAGGTGATTTTGGCGTCCCCGGCAGGTGGTTACAGCGAGTTGAGCAGGAGGTTCCGGCATGCTCGGCAGTTGCATCCGGTGTCTCTGGCACGTGGTTCTGGCACGTCTGACATTTGGTTGCATCATGTCTGGCAGGTGATTCCGGAGTGTCCGGCAAGAGGTTCTGGTGTAGCCGGCAGGTGATTTTGGCATGTCCGGCAGGTGTTTCTGGCGAGCTGTTCAGGTGGTTCCGGTGTTCTTGGCAGGTGATTCTGGCGTGTCCAGCAGGTGGTTCCGGTCTGTCCGGTAATGGGTTCCGTCATGTGCCGCACGTGGTTCTGGCACGTCTGAGAGCTGGTTCCCGCATGCCCGGCAGGTGCTCCAGGAGAGTCCTACAAGTGGTTCTGGCCTAGCCCGCAGGTGATTTTGGCGTGTCCGGCAGGTGGTTCCGGCATGCTCGGCAGGTGGTTCAGGCATGTCTGGTAGGTGGTTCCGGTCTGTCCGCGAGGTGGTTCCGGCGTGTCAGGCACGTGGTTCCGGCATGTGTGACAGGTGGTTCTGGCATGTCCGGCAGGTGATTCTGGATTGTCCACCAAGTGGCTCTGGTGTAACCAGCAGGTGATTCCGGAGTGTACGGCAAGTGGTTCTGGCCTAGCTGGCTGGTGATTTTGGGGTGTCCAGCAGGTGGCTCCAGCGAGTCGAGCAAGTTGTTCCGGTGTGCTCAGCAGGTGGTTCAGGCAGGTCCGGCAGGTGTTTCTGGTCTGTCCAGTACGTGGTGCCGGCATGTCCGGCACGTGCTTCCAGTATGTTTGAGAGGTGGTTCCTACCTTCCCGGCGGGAGATTCCGGAGCGTCCGCCATGTGATTCTGGCCTACCTGGCAGGGGATTTTGGCGTCTCTGGCTGGTGGTTCCGGCGAGTCGAAGAGGAGGTTCCGGCGTGCTCGGCAGGTGCATCCGGTGTCTCTGGCACGTCATTCTGGCACGTTCGAGAGGTGGTTCCGGCATGCCTGACAGGTGATTCCGGAGTGTCCGACAAGGGGTTCTGGCACGTCTGAGAGGTGGTTCCGGCATACCCTGCAGGTGATTCTGGCTTGTCTGCCGAGTGGTGCTGGCGTAGCCATCAGGTGATTTTGGCGTGTCCAGCAGGTGGCTCCAGCGAGTAGAGCAGGTTGTTCCAGCGTACTCAGCAGGTGGTTCAGGCGGGTCTGGCAGGTGGTTCCGGTCTCTCTAGTAGGTGGTTCCGGCGTGTCCGGCACGTGCTTCTGGCACGTCTGAGAGCTGGTTCCGGCATGCCCGGCGGGTGATTCCATAGAGTCCGCCACGTGGTTCTGGCCTAGCTGACAGGTGATTTTGGCGTCCCCGGCAGGTGGTTACAGCGAGTTGAGCAGGAGGTTCCGGCATGCTCGGCAGTTGCATCCGGTGTCTCTGGCACGTGGTTCTGGCACGTCTGACATTTGGTTGCATCATGTCTGGCAGGTGATTCCGGAGTGTCCGGCAAGAGGTTCTGGTGTAGCCGGCAGGTGATTTTGGCATGTCCGGCAGGTGTTTCTGGCGAGCTGTTCAGGTGGTTCCGGTGTTCTTGGCAGGTGATTCTGGCGTGTCCAGCAGGTGGTTCCGGTCTGTCCGGTAATGGGTTCCGTCATGTGCCGCACGTGGTTCTGGGACGTCTGAGAGGTGGTTCCCGCATGCCCGGCAGGTGCTCCAGGAGAGTCCTACAAGTGGTTCTGGCCTAGCCCGCAGGTGATTTTGGCGTGTCCGGCAGGTGGTTCCGGCATGCTCGGCAGGTGGTTCAGGCATGTCTGGTAGGTGGTTCCGGTCTGTCCGCGAGGTGGTTCCGGCGTGTCAGGCACGTGGTTCCGGCATGTGTGACAGGTGGTTCTGGCATGTCCGGCAGGTGATTCTGGATTGTCCACCAAGTGGCTCTGGTGTAACCAGCAGGTGATTCCGGAGTGTACGGCAAGTGGTTCTGGCCTAGCTGGCTGGTGATTTTGGGGTGTCCAGCAGGTGGCTCCAGCGAGTCGAGCAAGTTGTTCCGGTGTGCTCAGCAGGTGGTTCAGGCAGGTCCGGCAGGTGTTTCTGGTCTGTCCAGTACGTGGTGCCGGCATGTCCGGCACGTGCTTCCAGTATGTTTGAGAGGTGGTTCCTACCTTCCCGGCGGGAGATTCCGGAGCGTCCGCCATGTGATTCTGGCCTACCTGGCAGGGGATTTTGGCGTCTCTGGCTGGTGGTTCCGGCGAGTCGAAGAGGAGGTTCCGGCGTGCTCGGCAGGTGCATCCGGTGTCTCTGGCACGTCATTCTGGCACGTTCGAGAGGTGGTTCCGGCATGCCTGACAGGTGATTCCGGAGTGTCCGACAAGGGGTTCTGGCACGTCTGAGAGGTGGTTCCGGCATACCCTGCAGGTGATTCTGGCTTGTCTGCCGAGTGGTGCTGGCGTAGCCATCAGGTGATTTTGGCGTGTCCAGCAGGTGGCTCCAGCGAGTAGAGCAGGTTGTTCCAGCGTACTCAGCAGGTGGTTCAGGCGGGTCTGGCAGGTGGTTCCGGTCTCTCTAGTAGGTGGTTCCGGCGTGTCCGGCACGTGCTTCTGGCACGTCTGAGAGCTGGTTCCGGCATGCCCGGCGGGTGATTCCATAGAGTCCGCCACGTGGTTCTGGCCTAGCTGACAGGTGATTTTGGCGTCCCCGGCAGGTGGTTACAGCGAGTTGAGCAGGAGGTTCCGGCATGCTCGGCAGTTGCATCCGGTGTCTCTGGCACGTGGTTCTGGCACGTCTGACATTTGGTTGCATCATGTCTGGCAGGTGATTCCGGAGTGTCCGGCAAGAGGTTCTGGTGTAGCCGGCAGGTGATTTTGGCATGTCCGGCAGGTGTTTCTGGCGAGCTGTTCAGGTGGTTCCGGTGTTCTTGGCAGGTGATTCTGGCGTGTCCAGCAGGTGGTTCCGGTCTGTCCGGTAATGGGTTCCGTCATGTGCCGCACGTGGTTCTGGCACGTCTGAGAGGTGGTTCCCGCATGCCCGGCAGGTGCTCCAGGAGAGTCCTACAAGTGGTTCTGGCCTAGCCCGCAGGTGATTTTGGCGTGTCCGGCAGGTGGTTCAGGCATGTCTGGTAGGTGGTTCCGGTCTGTCCGCGAGGTGGTTCCGGCGTGTCAGGCACGTGGTTCCGGCATGTGTGACAGGTGGTTCTGGCATGTCCGGCAGGTGATTCTGGATTGTCCACCAAGTGGCTCTGGTGTAACCAGCAGGTGATTCCGGAGTGTACGGCAAGTGGTTCTGGCATAGCTGGCTGGTGATTTTGGGGTGTCCAGCAGGTGGCTCCAGCGAGTCGAGCAAGTTGTTCCGGTGTGCTCAGCAGGTGGTTCAGGCAGGTCCGGCAGGTGTTTCTGGTCTGTCCAGTACGTGGTGCCGGCATGTCCGGCACGTGCTTCCAGTATGTTTGAGAGGTGGTTCCTACCTTCCCGGCGGGAGATTCCGGAGCGTCCGCCATGTGATTCTGGCCTACCTGGCAGGGGATTTTGGCGTCTCTGGCTGGTGGTTCCGGCGAGTCGAAGAGGAGGTTCCGGCGTGCTCGGCAGGTGCATCCGGTGTCTCTGGCACGTCATTCTGGCACGTTCGAGAGGTGGTTCCGGCATGCCTGACAGGTGATTCCGGAGTGTCCGACAAGGGGTTCTGGCACGTCTGAGAGGTGGTTCCGGCATACCCTGCAGGTGATTCTGGCTTGTCTGCCGAGTGGTGCTGGCGTAGCCATCAGGTGATTTTGGCGTGTCCAGCAGGTGGCTCCAGCGAGTAGAGCAGGTTGTTCCAGCGTACTCAGCAGGTGGTTCAGGCGGGTCTGGCAGGTGGTTCCGGTCTCTCTAGTAGGTGGTTCCGGCGTGTCCGGCACGTGCTTCTGGCACGTCTGAGAGCTGGTTCCGGCATGCCCGGCGGGTGATTCCATAGAGTCCGCCACGTGGTTCTGGCCTAGCTGACAGGTGATTTTGGCGTCCCCGGCAGGTGGTTACAGCGAGTTGAGCAGGAGGTTCCGGCATGCTCGGCAGTTGCATCCGGTGTCTCTGGCACGTGGTTCTGGCACGTCTGACATTTGGTTGCATCATGTCTGGCAGGTGATTCCGGAGTGTCCGGCAAGAGGTTCTGGTGTAGCCGGCAGGTGATTTTGGCATGTCCGGCAGGTGTTTCTGGCGAGCTGTTCAGGTGGTTCCGGTGTTCTTGGCAGGTGATTCTGGCGTGTCCAGCAGGTGGTTCCGGTCTGTCCGGTAATGGGTTCCGTCATGTGCCGCACGTGGTTCTGGCACGTCTGAGAGCTGGTTCCCGCATGCCCGGCAGGTGCTCCAGGAGAGTCCTACAAGTGGTTCTGGCCTAGCCCGCAGGTGATTTTGGCGTGTCCGGCAGGTGGTTCCGGCATGCTCGGCAGGTGGTTCAGGCATGTCTGGTAGGTGGTTCCGGTCTGTCCGCGAGGTGGTTCCGGCGTGTCAGGCACGTGGTTCCGGCATGTGTGACAGGTGGTTCTGGCATGTCCGGCAGGTGATTCTGGATTGTCCACCAAGTGGCTCTGGTGTAACCAGCAGGTGATTCCGGAGTGTACGGCAAGTGGTTCTGGCCTAGCTGGCTGGTGATTTTGGGGTGTCCAGCAGGTGGCTCCAGCGAGTCGAGCAAGTTGTTCCGGTGTGCTCAGCAGGTGGTTCAGGCAGGTCCGGCAGGTGTTTCTGGTCTGTCCAGTACGTGGTGCCGGCATGTCCGGCACGTGCTTCCAGTATGTTTGAGAGGTGGTTCCTACCTTCCCGGCGGGAGATTCCGGAGCGTCCGCCATGTGATTCTGGCCTACCTGGCAGGGGATTTTGGCGTCTCTGGCTGGTGGTTCCGGCGAGTCGAAGAGGAGGTTCCGGCGTGCTCGGCAGGTGCATCCGGTGTCTCTGGCACGTCATTCTGGCACGTTCGAGAGGTGGTTCCGGCATGCCTGACAGGTGATTCCGGAGTGTCCGACAAGGGGTTCTGGCACGTCTGAGAGGTGGTTCCGGCATACCCTGCAGGTGATTCTGGCTTGTCTGCCGAGTGGTGCTGGCGTAGCCATCAGGTGATTTTGGCGTGTCCAGCAGGTGGCTCCAGCGAGTAGAGCAGGTTGTTCCAGCGTACTCAGCAGGTGGTTCAGGCGGGTCTGGCAGGTGGTTCCGGTCTCTCTAGTAGGTGGTTCCGGCGTGTCCGGCACGTGCTTCTGGCACGTCTGAGAGCTGGTTCCGGCATGCCCGGCGGGTGATTCCATAGAGTCCGCCACGTGGTTCTGGCCTAGCTGACAGGTGATTTTGGCGTCCCCGGCAGGTGGTTACAGCGAGTTGAGCAGGAGGTTCCGGCATGCTCGGCAGTTGCATCCGGTGTCTCTGGCACGTGGTTCTGGCACGTCTGACATTTGGTTGCATCATGTCTGGCAGGTGATTCCGGAGTGTCCGGCAAGAGGTTCTGGTGTAGCCGGCAGGTGATTTTGGCATGTCCGGCAGGTGTTTCTGGCGAGCTGTTCAGGTGGTTCCGGTGTTCTTGGCAGGTGATTCTGGCGTGTCCAGCAGGTGGTTCCGGTCTGTCCGGTAATGGGTTCCGTCATGTGCCGCACGTGGTTCTGGCACGTCTGAGAGCTGGTTCCCGCATGCCCGGCAGGTGCTCCAGGAGAGTCCTACAAGTGGTTCTGGCCTAGCCCGCAGGTGATTTTGGCGTGTCCGGCAGGTGGTTCCGGCATGCTCGGCAGGTGGTTCAGGCATGTCTGGTAGGTGGTTCCGGTCTGTCCGCGAGGTGGTTCCGGCGTGTCAGGCACGTGGTTCCGGCATGTGTGACAGGTGGTTCTGGCATGTCCGGCAGGTAATTCTGGATTGTCCACCAAGTGGCTCTGGTGTAACCAGCAGGTGATTCCGGAGTGTACGGCAAGTGGTTCTGGCCTAGCTGGCTGGTGATTTTGGGGTGTCCAGCAGGTGGCTCCAGCGAGTCGAGCAAGTTGTTCCGGTGTGCTCAGCAGGTGGTTCAGGCAGGTCCGGCAGGTGTTTCTGGTCTGTCCAGTACGTGGTGCCGGCATGTCCGGCACGTGCTTCCAGTATGTTTGAGAGGTGGTTCCTACCTTCCCGGCGGGAGATTCCGGAGCGTCCGCCATGTGATTCTGGCCTACCTGGCAGGGGATTTTGGCGTCTCTGGCTGGTGGTTCCGGCGAGTCGAAGAGGAGGTTCCGGCGTGCTCGGCAGGTGCATCCGGTGTCTCTGGCACGTCATTCTGGCACGTTCGAGAGGTGGTTCCGGCATGCCTGACAGGTGATTCCGGAGTGTCCGACAAGGGGTTCTGGCACGTCTGAGAGGTGGTTCCGGCATACCCTGCAGGTGATTCTGGCTTGTCTGCCGAGTGGTGCTGGCGTAGCCATCAGGTGATTTTGGCGTGTCCAGCAGGTGGCTCCAGCGAGTAGAGCAGGTTGTTCCAGCGTACTCAGCAGGTGGTTCAGGCGGGTCTGGCAGGTGGTTCCGGTCTCTCTAGTAGGTGGTTCCGGCGTGTCCGGCACGTGCTTCTGGCACGTCTGAGAGCTGGTTCCGGCATGCCCGGCGGGTGATTCCATAGAGTCCGCCACGTGGTTCTGGCCTAGCTGACAGGTGATTTTGGCGTCCCCGGCAGGTGGTTACAGCGAGTTGAGCAGGAGGTTCCGGCATGCTCGGCAGTTGCATCCGGTGTCTCTGGCACGTGGTTCTGGCACGTCTGACATTTGGTTGCATCATGTCTGGCAGGTGATTCCGGAGTGTCCGGCAAGAGGTTCTGGTGTAGCCGGCAGGTGATTTTGGCATGTCCGGCAGGTGTTTCTGGCGAGCTGTTCAGGTGGTTCCGGTGTTCTTGGCAGGTGATTCTGGCGTGTCCAGCAGGTGGTTCCGGTCTGTCCGGTAATGGGTTCCGTCATGTGCCGCACGTGGTTCTGGGACGTCTGAGAGGTGGTTCCCGCATGCCCGGCAGGTGCTCCAGGAGAGTCCTACAAGTGGTTCTGGCCTAGCCCGCAGGTGATTTTGGCGTGTCCGGCAGGTGGTTCCGGCATGCTCGGCAGGTGGTTCAGGCATGTCTGGTAGGTGGTTCCGGTCTGTCCGCGAGGTGGTTCCGGCGTGTCAGGCACGTGGTTCCGGCATGTGTGACAGGTGGTTCTGGCATGTCCGGCAGGTGATTCTGGATTGTCCACCAAGTGGCTCTGGTGTAACCAGCAGGTGATTCCGGAGTGTACGGCAAGTGGTTCTGGCCTAGCTGGCTGGTGATTTTGGGGTGTCCAGCAGGTGGCTCCAGCGAGTCGAGCAAGTTGTTCCGGTGTGCTCAGCAGGTGGTTCAGGCAGGTCCGGCAGGTGTTTCTGGTCTGTCCAGTACGTGGTGCCGGCATGTCCGGCACGTGCTTCCAGTATGTTTGAGAGGTGGTTCCTACCTTCCCGGCGGGAGATTCCGGAGCGTCCGCCATGTGATTCTGGCCTACCTGGCAGGGGATTTTGGCGTCTCTGGCTGGTGGTTCCGGCGAGTCGAAGAGGAGGTTCCGGCGTGCTCGGCAGGTGCATCCGGTGTCTCTGGCACGTCATTCTGGCACGTTCGAGAGGTGGTTCCGGCATGCCTGACAGGTGATTCCGGAGTGTCCGACAAGGGGTTCTGGCACGTCTGAGAGGTGGTTCCGGCATACCCTGCAGGTGATTCTGGCTTGTCTGCCGAGTGGTGCTGGCGTAGCCATCAGGTGATTTTGGCGTGTCCAGCAGGTGGCTCCAGCGAGTAGAGCAGGTTGTTCCAGCGTACTCAGCAGGTGGTTCAGGCGGGTCTGGCAGGTGGTTCCGGTCTCTCTAGTAGGTGGTTCCGGCGTGTCCGGCACGTGCTTCTGGCACGTCTGAGAGCTGGTTCCGGCATGCCCGGCGGGTGATTCCATAGAGTCCGCCACGTGGTTCTGGCCTAGCTGACAGGTGATTTTGGCGTCCCCGGCAGGTGGTTACAGCGAGTTGAGCAGGAGGTTCCGGCATGCTCGGCAGTTGCATCCGGTGTCTCTGGCACGTGGTTCTGGCACGTCTGACATTTGGTTGCATCATGTCTGGCAGGTGATTCCGGAGTGTCCGGCAAGAGGTTCTGGTGTAGCCGGCAGGTGATTTTGGCATGTCCGGCAGGTGTTTCTGGCGAGCTGTTCAGGTGGTTCCGGTGTTCTTGGCAGGTGATTCTGGCGTGTCCAGCAGGTGGTTCCGGTCTGTCCGGTAATGGGTTCCGTCATGTGCCGCACGTGGTTCTGGCACGTCTGAGAGGTGGTTCCCGCATGCCCGGCAGGTGCTCCAGGAGAGTCCTACAAGTGGTTCTGGCCTAGCCCGCAGGTGATTTTGGCGTGTCCGGCAGGTGGTTCCGGCATGCTCGGCAGGTGGTTCAGGCATGTCTGGTAGGTGGTTCCGGTCTGTCCGCGAGGTGGTTCCGGCGTGTCAGGCACGTGGTTCCGGCATGTGTGACAGGTGGTTCTGGCATGTCCGGCAGGTGATTCTGGATTGTCCACCAAGTGGCTCTGGTGTAACCAGCAGGTGATTCCGGAGTGTACGGCAAGTGGTTCTGGCCTAGCTGGCTGGTGATTTTGGGGTGTCCAGCAGGTGGCTCCAGCGAGTCGAGCAAGTTGTTCCGGTGTGCTCAGCAGGTGGTTCAGGCAGGTCCGGCAGGTGTTTCTGGTCTGTCCAGTACGTGGTGCCGGCATGTCCGGCACGTGCTTCCAGTATGTTTGAGAGGTGGTTCCTACCTTCCCGGCGGGAGATTCCGGAGCGTCCGCCATGTGATTCTGGCCTACCTGGCAGGGGATTTTGGCGTCTCTGGCTGGTGGTTCCGGCGAGTCGAAGAGGAGGTTCCGGCGTGCTCGGCAGGTGCATCCGGTGTCTCTGGCACGTCATTCTGGCACGTTCGAGAGGTGGTTCCGGCATGCCTGACAGGTGATTCCGGAGTGTCCGACAAGGGGTTCTGGCACGTCTGAGAGGTGGTTCCGGCATACCCTGCAGGTGATTCTGGCTTGTCTGCCGAGTGGTGCTGGCGTAGCCATCAGGTGATTTTGGCGTGTCCAGCAGGTGGCTCCAGCGAGTAGAGCAGGTTGTTCCAGCGTACTCAGCAGGTGGTTCAGGCGGGTCTGGCAGGTGGTTCCGGTCTCTCTAGTAGGTGGTTCCGGCGTGTCCGGCACGTGCTTCTGGCACGTCTGAGAGCTGGTTCCGGCATGCCCGGCGGGTGATTCCATAGAGTCCGCCACGTGGTTCTGGCCTAGCTGACAGGTGATTTTGGCGTCCCCGGCAGGTGGTTACAGCGAGTTGAGCAGGAGGTTCCGGCATGCTCGGCAGTTGCATCCGGTGTCTCTGGCACGTGGTTCTGGCACGTCTGACATTTGGTTGCATCATGTCTGGCAGGTGATTCCGGAGTGTCCGGCAAGAGGTTCTGGTGTAGCCGGCAGGTGATTTTGGCATGTCCGGCAGGTGTTTCTGGCGAGCTGTTCAGGTGGTTCCGGTGTTCTTGGCAGGTGATTCTGGCGTGTCCAGCAGGTGGTTCCGGTCTGTCCGGTAATGGGTTCCGTCATGTGCCGCACGTGGTTCTGGGACGTCTGAGAGGTGGTTCCCGCATGCCCGGCAGGTGCTCCAGGAGAGTCCTACAAGTGGTTCTGGCCTAGCCCGCAGGTGATTTTGGCGTGTCCGGCAGGTGGTTCAGGCATGTCTGGTAGGTGGTTCCGGTCTGTCCGCGAGGTGGTTCCGGCGTGTCAGGCACGTGGTTCCGGCATGTGTGACAGGTGGTTCTGGCATGTCCGGCAGGTGATTCTGGATTGTCCACCAAGTGGCTCTGGTGTAACCAGCAGGTGATTCCGGAGTGTACGGCAAGTGGTTCTGGCATAGCTGGCTGGTGATTTTGGGGTGTCCAGCAGGTGGCTCCAGCGAGTCGAGCAAGTTGTTCCGGTGTGCTCAGCAGGTGGTTCAGGCAGGTCCGGCAGGTGTTTCTGGTCTGTCCAGTACGTGGTGCCGGCATGTCCGGCACGTGCTTCCAGTATGTTTGAGAGGTGGTTCCTACCTTCCCGGCGGGAGATTCCGGAGCGTCCGCCATGTGATTCTGGCCTACCTGGCAGGGGATTTTGGCGTCTCTGGCTGGTGGTTCCGGCGAGTCGAAGAGGAGGTTCCGGCGTGCTCGGCAGGTGCATCCGGTGTCTCTGGCACGTCATTCTGGCACGTTCGAGAGGTGGTTCCGGCATGCCTGACAGGTGATTCCGGAGTGTCCGACAAGGGGTTCTGGCACGTCTGAGAGGTGGTTCCGGCATACCCTGCAGGTGATTCTGGCTTGTCTGCCGAGTGGTGCTGGCGTAGCCATCAGGTGATTTTGGCGTGTCCAGCAGGTGGCTCCAGCGAGTAGAGCAGGTTGTTCCAGCGTACTCAGCAGGTGGTTCAGGCGGGTCTGGCAGGTGGTTCCGGTCTCTCTAGTAGGTGGTTCCGGCGTGTCCGGCACGTGCTTCTGGCACGTCTGAGAGCTGGTTCCGGCATGCCCGGCGGGTGATTCCATAGAGTCCGCCACGTGGTTCTGGCCTAGCTGACAGGTGATTTTGGCGTCCCCGGCAGGTGGTTACAGCGAGTTGAGCAGGAGGTTCCGGCATGCTCGGCAGTTGCATCCGGTGTCTCTGGCACGTGGTTCTGGCACGTCTGACATTTGGTTGCATCATGTCTGGCAGGTGATTCCGGAGTGTCCGGCAAGAGGTTCTGGTGTAGCCGGCAGGTGATTTTGGCATGTCCGGCAGGTGTTTCTGGCGAGCTGTTCAGGTGGTTCCGGTGTTCTTGGCAGGTGATTCTGGCGTGTCCAGCAGGTGGTTCCGGTCTGTCCGGTAATGGGTTCCGTCATGTGCCGCACGTGGTTCTGGCACGTCTGAGAGCTGGTTCCCGCATGCCCGGCAGGTGCTCCAGGAGAGTCCTACAAGTGGTTCTGGCCTAGCCCGCAGGTGATTTTGGCGTGTCCGGCAGGTGGTTCCGGCATGCTCGGCAGGTGGTTCAGGCATGTCTGGTAGGTGGTTCCGGTCTGTCCGCGAGGTGGTTCCGGCGTGTCAGGCACGTGGTTCCGGCATGTGTGACAGGTGGTTCTGGCATGTCCGGCAGGTGATTCTGGATTGTCCACCAAGTGGCTCTGGTGTAACCAGCAGGTGATTCCGGAGTGTACGGCAAGTGGTTCTGGCCTAGCTGGCTGGTGATTTTGGGGTGTCCAGCAGGTGGCTCCAGCGAGTCGAGCAAGTTGTTCCGGTGTGCTCAGCAGGTGGTTCAGGCAGGTCCGGCAGGTGTTTCTGGTCTGTCCAGTACGTGGTGCCGGCATGTCCGGCACGTGCTTCCAGTATGTTTGAGAGGTGGTTCCTACCTTCCCGGCGGGAGATTCCGGAGCGTCCGCCATGTGATTCTGGCCTACCTGGCAGGGGATTTTGGCGTCTCTGGCTGGTGGTTCCGGCGAGTCGAAGAGGAGGTTCCGGCGTGCTCGGCAGGTGCATCCGGTGTCTCTGGCACGTCATTCTGGCACGTTCGAGAGGTGGTTCCGGCATGCCTGACAGGTGATTCCGGAGTGTCCGACAAGGGGTTCTGGCACGTCTGAGAGGTGGTTCCGGCATACCCTGCAGGTGATTCTGGCTTGTCTGCCGAGTGGTGCTGGCGTAGCCATCAGGTGATTTTGGCGTGTCCAGCAGGTGGCTCCAGCGAGTAGAGCAGGTTGTTCCAGCGTACTCAGCAGGTGGTTCAGGCGGGTCTGGCAGGTGGTTCCGGTCTCTCTAGTAGGTGGTTCCGGCGTGTCCGGCACGTGCTTCTGGCACGTCTGAGAGCTGGTTCCGGCATGCCCGGCGGGTGATTCCATAGAGTCCGCCACGTGGTTCTGGCCTAGCTGACAGGTGATTTTGGCGTCCCCGGCAGGTGGTTACAGCGAGTTGAGCAGGAGGTTCCGGCATGCTCGGCAGTTGCATCCGGTGTCTCTGGCACGTGGTTCTGGCACGTCTGACATTTGGTTGCATCATGTCTGGCAGGTGATTCCGGAGTGTCCGGCAAGAGGTTCTGGTGTAGCCGGCAGGTGATTTTGGCATGTCCGGCAGGTGTTTCTGGCGAGCTGTTCAGGTGGTTCCGGTGTTCTTGGCAGGTGATTCTGGCGTGTCCAGCAGGTGGTTCCGGTCTGTCCGGTAATGGGTTCCGTCATGTGCCGCACGTGGTTCTGGCACGTCTGAGAGCTGGTTCCCGCATGCCCGGCAGGTGCTCCAGGAGAGTCCTACAAGTGGTTCTGGCCTAGCCCGCAGGTGATTTTGGCGTGTCCGGCAGGTGGTTCCGGCATGCTCGGCAGGTGGTTCAGGCATGTCTGGTAGGTGGTTCCGGTCTGTCCGCGAGGTGGTTCCGGCGTGTCAGGCACGTGGTTCCGGCATGTGTGACAGGTGGTTCTGGCATGTCCGGCAGGTGATTCTGGATTGTCCACCAAGTGGCTCTGGTGTAACCAGCAGGTGATTCCGGAGTGTACGGCAAGTGGTTCTGGCCTAGCTGGCTGGTGATTTTGGGGTGTCCAGCAGGTGGCTCCAGCGAGTCGAGCAAGTTGTTCCGGTGTGCTCAGCAGGTGGTTCAGGCAGGTCCGGCAGGTGTTTCTGGTCTGTCCAGTACGTGGTGCCGGCATGTCCGGCACGTGCTTCCAGTATGTTTGAGAGGTGGTTCCTACCTTCCCGGCGGGAGATTCCGGAGCGTCCGCCATGTGATTCTGGCCTACCTGGCAGGGGATTTTGGCGTCTCTGGCTGGTGGTTCCGGCGAGTCGAAGAGGAGGTTCCGGCGTGCTCGGCAGGTGCATCCGGTGTCTCTGGCACGTCATTCTGGCACGTTCGAGAGGTGGTTCCGGCATGCCTGACAGGTGATTCCGGAGTGTCCGACAAGGGGTTCTGGCACGTCTGAGAGGTGGTTCCGGCATACCCTGCAGGTGATTCTGGCTTGTCTGCCGAGTGGTGCTGGCGTAGCCATCAGGTGATTTTGGCGTGTCCAGCAGGTGGCTCCAGCGAGTAGAGCAGGTTGTTCCAGCGTACTCAGCAGGTGGTTCAGGCGGGTCTGGCAGGTGGTTCCGGTCTCTCTAGTAGGTGGTTCCGGCGTGTCCGGCACGTGCTTCTGGCACGTCTGAGAGCTGGTTCCGGCATGCCCGGCGGGTGATTCCATAGAGTCCGCCACGTGGTTCTGGCCTAGCTGACAGGTGATTTTGGCGTCCCCGGCAGGTGGTTACAGCGAGTTGAGCAGGAGGTTCCGGCATGCTCGGCAGTTGCATCCGGTGTCTCTGGCACGTGGTTCTGGCACGTCTGACATTTGGTTGCATCATGTCTGGCAGGTGATTCCGGAGTGTCCGGCAAGAGGTTCTGGTGTAGCCGGCAGGTGATTTTGGCATGTCCGGCAGGTGTTTCTGGCGAGCTGTTCAGGTGGTTCCGGTGTTCTTGGCAGGTGATTCTGGCGTGTCCAGCAGGTGGTTCCGGTCTGTCCGGTAATGGGTTCCGTCATGTGCCGCACGTGGTTCTGGCACGTCTGAGAGGTGGTTCCCGCATGCCCGGCAGGTGCTCCAGGAGAGTCCTACAAGTGGTTCTGGCCTAGCCCGCAGGTGATTTTGGCGTGTCCGGCAGGTGGTTCCGGCATGCTCGGCAGGTGGTTCAGGCATGTCTGGTAGGTGGTTCCGGTCTGTCCGCGAGGTGGTTCCGGCGTGTCAGGCACGTGGTTCCGGCATGTGTGACAGGTGGTTCTGGCATGTCCGGCAGGTGATTCTGGATTGTCCACCAAGTGGCTCTGGTGTAACCAGCAGGTGATTCCGGAGTGTACGGCAAGTGGTTCTGGCCTAGCTGGCTGGTGATTTTGGGGTGTCCAGCAGGTGGCTCCAGCGAGTCGAGCAAGTTGTTCCGGTGTGCTCAGCAGGTGGTTCAGGCAGGTCCGGCAGGTGTTTCTGGTCTGTCCAGTACGTGGTGCCGGCATGTCCGGCACGTGCTTCCAGTATGTTTGAGAGGTGGTTCCTACCTTCCCGGCGGGAGATTCCGGAGCGTCCGCCATGTGATTCTGGCCTACCTGGCAGGGGATTTTGGCGTCTCTGGCTGGTGGTTCCGGCGAGTCGAAGAGGAGGTTCCGGCGTGCTCGGCAGGTGCATCCGGTGTCTCTGGCACGTCATTCTGGCACGTTCGAGAGGTGGTTCCGGCATGCCTGACAGGTGATTCCGGAGTGTCCGACAAGGGGTTCTGGCACGTCTGAGAGGTGGTTCCGGCATACCCTGCAGGTGATTCTGGCTTGTCTGCCGAGTGGTGCTGGCGTAGCCATCAGGTGATTTTGGCGTGTCCAGCAGGTGGCTCCAGCGAGTAGAGCAGGTTGTTCCAGCGTACTCAGCAGGTGGTTCAGGCGGGTCTGGCAGGTGGTTCCGGTCTCTCTAGTAGGTGGTTCCGGCGTGTCCGGCACGTGCTTCTGGCACGTCTGAGAGCTGGTTCCGGCATGCCCGGCGGGTGATTCCATAGAGTCCGCCACGTGGTTCTGGCCTAGCTGACAGGTGATTTTGGCGTCCCCGGCAGGTGGTTACAGCGAGTTGAGCAGGAGGTTCCGGCATGCTCGGCAGTTGCATCCGGTGTCTCTGGCACGTGGTTCTGGCACGTCTGACATTTGGTTGCATCATGTCTGGCAGGTGATTCCGGAGTGTCCGGCAAGAGGTTCTGGTGTAGCCGGCAGGTGATTTTGGCATGTCCGGCAGGTGTTTCTGGCGAGCTGTTCAGGTGGTTCCGGTGTTCTTGGCAGGTGATTCTGGCGTGTCCAGCAGGTGGTTCCGGTCTGTCCGGTAATGGGTTCCGTCATGTGCCGCACGTGGTTCTGGCACGTCTGAGAGCTGGTTCCCGCATGCCCGGCAGGTGCTCCAGGAGAGTCCTACAAGTGGTTCTGGCCTAGCCCGCAGGTGATTTTGGCGTGTCCGGCAGGTGGTTCCGGCATGCTCGGCAGGTGGTTCAGGCATGTCTGGTAGGTGGTTCCGGTCTGTCCGCGAGGTGGTTCCGGCGTGTCAGGCACGTGGTTCCGGCATGTGTGACAGGTGGTTCTGGCATGTCCGGCAGGTGATTCTGGATTGTCCACCAAGTGGCTCTGGTGTAACCAGCAGGTGATTCCGGAGTGTACGGCAAGTGGTTCTGGCCTAGCTGGCTGGTGATTTTGGGGTGTCCAGCAGGTGGCTCCAGCGAGTCGAGCAAGTTGTTCCGGTGTGCTCAGCAGGTGGTTCAGGCAGGTCCGGCAGGTGTTTCTGGTCTGTCCAGTACGTGGTGCCGGCATGTCCGGCACGTGCTTCCAGTATGTTTGAGAGGTGGTTCCTACCTTCCCGGCGGGAGATTCCGGAGCGTCCGCCATGTGATTCTGGCCTACCTGGCAGGGGATTTTGGCGTCTCTGGCTGGTGGTTCCGGCGAGTCGAAGAGGAGGTTCCGGCGTGCTCGGCAGGTGCATCCGGTGTCTCTGGCACGTCATTCTGGCACGTTCGAGAGGTGGTTCCGGCATGCCTGACAGGTGATTCCGGAGTGTCCGACAAGGGGTTCTGGCACGTCTGAGAGGTGGTTCCGGCATACCCTGCAGGTGATTCTGGCTTGTCTGCCGAGTGGTGCTGGCGTAGCCATCAGGTGATTTTGGCGTGTCCAGCAGGTGGCTCCAGCGAGTAGAGCAGGTTGTTCCAGCGTACTCAGCAGGTGGTTCAGGCGGGTCTGGCAGGTGGTTCCGGTCTCTCTAGTAGGTGGTTCCGGCGTGTCCGGCACGTGCTTCTGGCACGTCTGAGAGCTGGTTCCGGCATGCCCGGCGGGTGATTCCATAGAGTCCGCCACGTGGTTCTGGCCTAGCTGACAGGTGATTTTGGCGTCCCCGGCAGGTGGTTACAGCGAGTTGAGCAGGAGGTTCCGGCATGCTCGGCAGTTGCATCCGGTGTCTCTGGCACGTGGTTCTGGCACGTCTGACATTTGGTTGCATCATGTCTGGCAGGTGATTCCGGAGTGTCCGGCAAGAGGTTCTGGTGTAGCCGGCAGGTGATTTTGGCATGTCCGGCAGGTGTTTCTGGCGAGCTGTTCAGGTGGTTCCGGTGTTCTTGGCAGGTGATTCTGGCGTGTCCAGCAGGTGGTTCCGGTCTGTCCGGTAATGGGTTCCGTCATGTGCCGCACGTGGTTCTGGCACGTCTGAGAGCTGGTTCCCGCATGCCCGGCAGGTGCTCCAGGAGAGTCCTACAAGTGGTTCTGGCCTAGCCCGCAGGTGATTTTGGCGTGTCCGGCAGGTGGTTCCGGCATGCTCGGCAGGTGGTTCAGGCATGTCTGGTAGGTGGTTCCGGTCTGTCCGCGAGGTGGTTCCGGCGTGTCAGGCACGTGGTTCCGGCATGTGTGACAGGTGGTTCTGGCATGTCCGGCAGGTGATTCTGGATTGTCCACCAAGTGGCTCTGGTGTAACCAGCAGGTGATTCCGGAGTGTACGGCAAGTGGTTCTGGCCTAGCTGGCTGGTGATTTTGGGGTGTCCAGCAGGTGGCTCCAGCGAGTCGAGCAAGTTGTTCCGGTGTGCTCAGCAGGTGGTTCAGGCAGGTCCGGCAGGTGTTTCTGGTCTGTCCAGTACGTGGTGCCGGCATGTCCGGCACGTGCTTCCAGTATGTTTGAGAGGTGGTTCCTACCTTCCCGGCGGGAGATTCCGGAGCGTCCGCCATGTGATTCTGGCCTACCTGGCAGGGGATTTTGGCGTCTCTGGCTGGTGGTTCCGGCGAGTCGAAGAGGAGGTTCCGGCGTGCTCGGCAGGTGCATCCGGTGTCTCTGGCACGTCATTCTGGCACGTTCGAGAGGTGGTTCCGGCATGCCTGACAGGTGATTCCGGAGTGTCCGACAAGGGGTTCTGGCACGTCTGAGAGGTGGTTCCGGCATACC
The DNA here is from genome assembly GCF_041296235.1 of Equus asinus. Taxonomy (NCBI): domain Eukaryota; kingdom Metazoa; phylum Chordata; class Mammalia; order Perissodactyla; family Equidae; genus Equus; species Equus asinus. Next base: position 226,898 of record NC_091790.1, on the reverse strand, counting down.
CTGCAGGTGATTCTGGCTTGTCTGCCGAGTGGTGCTGGCGTAGCCATCAGGTGATTTTGGCGTGTCCAGCAGGTGGCTCCAGCGAGTAGAGCAGGTTGTTCCAGCGTACTCAGCAGGTGGTTCAGGCGGGTCTGGCAGGTGGTTCCGGTCTCTCTAGTAGGTGGTTCCGGCGTGTCCGGCACGTGCTTCTGGCACGTCTGAGAGCTGGTTCCGGCATGCCCGGCGGGTGATTCCATAGAGTCCGCCACGTGGTTCTGGCCTAGCTGACAGGTGATTTTGGCGTCCCCGGCAGGTGGTTACAGCGAGTTGAGCAGGAGGTTCCGGCATGCTCGGCAGTTGCATCCGGTGTCTCTGGCACGTGGTTCTGGCACGTCTGACATTTGGTTGCATCATGTCTGGCAGGTGATTCCGGAGTGTCCGGCAAGAGGTTCTGGTGTAGCCGGCAGGTGATTTTGGCATGTCCGGCAGGTGTTTCTGGCGAGCTGTTCAGGTGGTTCCGGTGTTCTTGGCAGGTGATTCTGGCGTGTCCAGCAGGTGGTTCCGGTCTGTCCGGTAATGGGTTCCGTCATGTGCCGCACGTGGTTCTGGGACGTCTGAGAGGTGGTTCCCGCATGCCCGGCAGGTGCTCCAGGAGAGTCCTACAAGTGGTTCTGGCCTAGCCCGCAGGTGATTTTGGCGTGTCCGGCAGGTGGTTCAGGCATGTCTGGTAGGTGGTTCCGGTCTGTCCGCGAGGTGGTTCCGGCGTGTCAGGCACGTGGTTCCGGCATGTGTGACAGGTGGTTCTGGCATGTCCGGCAGGTGATTCTGGATTGTCCACCAAGTGGCTCTGGTGTAACCAGCAGGTGATTCCGGAGTGTACGGCAAGTGGTTCTGGCATAGCTGGCTGGTGATTTTGGGGTGTCCAGCAGGTGGCTCCAGCGAGTCGAGCAAGTTGTTCCGGTGTGCTCAGCAGGTGGTTCAGGCAGGTCCGGCAGGTGTTTCTGGTCTGTCCAGTACGTGGTGCCGGCATGTCCGGCACGTGCTTCCAGTATGTTTGAGAGGTGGTTCCTACCTTCCCGGCGGGAGATTCCGGAGCGTCCGCCATGTGATTCTGGCCTACCTGGCAGGGGATTTTGGCGTCTCTGGCTGGTGGTTCCGGCGAGTCGAAGAGGAGGTTCCGGCGTGCTCGGCAGGTGCATCCGGTGTCTCTGGCACGTCATTCTGGCACGTTCGAGAGGTGGTTCCGGCATGCCTGACAGGTGATTCCGGAGTGTCCGACAAGGGGTTCTGGCACGTCTGAGAGGTGGTTCCGGCATACCCTGCAGGTGATTCTGGCTTGTCTGCCGAGTGGTGCTGGCGTAGCCATCAGGTGATTTTGGCGTGTCCAGCAGGTGGCTCCAGCGAGTAGAGCAGGTTGTTCCAGCGTACTCAGCAGGTGGTTCAGGCGGGTCTGGCAGGTGGTTCCGGTCTCTCTAGTAGGTGGTTCCGGCGTGTCCGGCACGTGCTTCTGGCACGTCTGAGAGCTGGTTCCGGCATGCCCGGCGGGTGATTCCATAGAGTCCGCCACGTGGTTCTGGCCTAGCTGACAGGTGATTTTGGCGTCCCCGGCAGGTGGTTACAGCGAGTTGAGCAGGAGGTTCCGGCATGCTCGGCAGTTGCATCCGGTGTCTCTGGCACGTGGTTCTGGCACGTCTGACATTTGGTTGCATCATGTCTGGCAGGTGATTCCGGAGTGTCCGGCAAGAGGTTCTGGTGTAGCCGGCAGGTGATTTTGGCATGTCCGGCAGGTGTTTCTGGCGAGCTGTTCAGGTGGTTCCGGTGTTCTTGGCAGGTGATTCTGGCGTGTCCAGCAGGTGGTTCCGGTCTGTCCGGTAATGGGTTCCGTCATGTGCCGCACGTGGTTCTGGCACGTCTGAGAGCTGGTTCCCGCATGCCCGGCAGGTGCTCCAGGAGAGTCCTACAAGTGGTTCTGGCCTAGCCCGCAGGTGATTTTGGCGTGTCCGGCAGGTGGTTCCGGCATGCTCGGCAGGTGGTTCAGGCATGTCTGGTAGGTGGTTCCGGTCTGTCCGCGAGGTGGTTCCGGCGTGTCAGGCACGTGGTTCCGGCATGTGTGACAGGTGGTTCTGGCATGTCCGGCAGGTGATTCTGGATTGTCCACCAAGTGGCTCTGGTGTAACCAGCAGGTGATTCCGGAGTGTACGGCAAGTGGTTCTGGCCTAGCTGGCTGGTGATTTTGGGGTGTCCAGCAGGTGGCTCCAGCGAGTCGAGCAAGTTGTTCCGGTGTGCTCAGCAGGTGGTTCAGGCAGGTCCGGCAGGTGTTTCTGGTCTGTCCAGTACGTGGTGCCGGCATGTCCGGCACGTGCTTCCAGTATGTTTGAGAGGTGGTTCCTACCTTCCCGGCGGGAGATTCCGGAGCGTCCGCCATGTGATTCTGGCCTACCTGGCAGGGGATTTTGGCGTCTCTGGCTGGTGGTTCCGGCGAGTCGAAGAGGAGGTTCCGGCGTGCTCGGCAGGTGCATCCGGTGTCTCTGGCACGTCATTCTGGCACGTTCGAGAGGTGGTTCCGGCATGCCTGACAGGTGATTCCGGAGTGTCCGACAAGGGGTTCTGGCACGTCTGAGAGGTGGTTCCGGCATACCCTGCAGGTGATTCTGGCTTGTCTGCCGAGTGGTGCTGGCGTAGCCATCAGGTGATTTTGGCGTGTCCAGCAGGTGGCTCCAGCGAGTAGAGCAGGTTGTTCCAGCGTACTCAGCAGGTGGTTCAGGCGGGTCTGGCAGGTGGTTCCGGTCTCTCTAGTAGGTGGTTCCGGCGTGTCCGGCACGTGCTTCTGGCACGTCTGAGAGCTGGTTCCGGCATGCCCGGCGGGTGATTCCATAGAGTCCGCCACGTGGTTCTGGCCTAGCTGACAGGTGATTTTGGCGTCCCCGGCAGGTGGTTACAGCGAGTTGAGCAGGAGGTTCCGGCATGCTCGGCAGTTGCATCCGGTGTCTCTGGCACGTGGTTCTGGCACGTCTGACATTTGGTTGCATCATGTCTGGCAGGTGATTCCGGAGTGTCCGGCAAGAGGTTCTGGTGTAGCCGGCAGGTGATTTTGGCATGTCCGGCAGGTGTTTCTGGCGAGCTGTTCAGGTGGTTCCGGTGTTCTTGGCAGGTGATTCTGGCGTGTCCAGCAGGTGGTTCCGGTCTGTCCGGTAATGGGTTCCGTCATGTGCCGCACGTGGTTCTGGCACGTCTGAGAGGTGGTTCCCGCATGCCCGGCAGGTGCTCCAGGAGAGTCCTACAAGTGGTTCTGGCCTAGCCCGCAGGTGATTTTGGCGTGTCCGGCAGGTGGTTCCGGCATGCTCGGCAGGTGGTTCAGGCATGTCTGGTAGGTGGTTCCGGTCTGTCCGCGAGGTGGTTCCGGCGTGTCAGGCACGTGGTTCCGGCATGTGTGACAGGTGGTTCTGGCATGTCCGGCAGGTGATTCTGGATTGTCCACCAAGTGGCTCTGGTGTAACCAGCAGGTGATTCCGGAGTGTACGGCAAGTGGTTCTGGCCTAGCTGGCTGGTGATTTTGGGGTGTCCAGCAGGTGGCTCCAGCGAGTCGAGCAAGTTGTTCCGGTGTGCTCAGCAGGTGGTTCAGGCAGGTCCGGCAGGTGTTTCTGGTCTGTCCAGTACGTGGTGCCGGCATGTCCGGCACGTGCTTCCAGTATGTTTGAGAGGTGGTTCCTACCTTCCCGGCGGGAGATTCCGGAGCGTCCGCCATGTGATTCTGGCCTACCTGGCAGGGGATTTTGGCGTCTCTGGCTGGTGGTTCCGGCGAGTCGAAGAGGAGGTTCCGGCGTGCTCGGCAGGTGCATCCGGTGTCTCTGGCACGTCATTCTGGCACGTTCGAGAGGTGGTTCCGGCATGCCTGACAGGTGATTCCGGAGTGTCCGACAAGGGGTTCTGGCACGTCTGAGAGGTGGTTCCGGCATACCCTGCAGGTGATTCTGGCTTGTCTGCCGAGTGGTGCTGGCGTAGCCATCAGGTGATTTTGGCGTGTCCAGCAGGTGGCTCCAGCGAGTAGAGCAGGTTGTTCCAGCGTACTCAGCAGGTGGTTCAGGCGGGTCTGGCAGGTGGTTCCGGTCTCTCTAGTAGGTGGTTCCGGCGTGTCCGGCACGTGCTTCTGGCACGTCTGAGAGCTGGTTCCGGCATGCCCGGCGGGTGATTCCATAGAGTCCGCCACGTGGTTCTGGCCTAGCTGACAGGTGATTTTGGCGTCCCCGGCAGGTGGTTACAGCGAGTTGAGCAGGAGGTTCCGGCATGCTCGGCAGTTGCATCCGGTGTCTCTGGCACGTGGTTCTGGCACGTCTGACATTTGGTTGCATCATGTCTGGCAGGTGATTCCGGAGTGTCCGGCAAGAGGTTCTGGTGTAGCCGGCAGGTGATTTTGGCATGTCCGGCAGGTGTTTCTGGCGAGCTGTTCAGGTGGTTCCGGTGTTCTTGGCAGGTGATTCTGGCGTGTCCAGCAGGTGGTTCCGGTCTGTCCGGTAATGGGTTCCGTCATGTGCCGCACGTGGTTCTGGCACGTCTGAGAGGTGGTTCCCGCATGCCCGGCAGGTGCTCCAGGAGAGTCCTACAAGTGGTTCTGGCCTAGCCCGCAGGTGATTTTGGCGTGTCCGGCAGGTGGTTCCGGCATGCTCGGCAGGTGGTTCAGGCATGTCTGGTAGGTGGTTCCGGTCTGTCCGCGAGGTGGTTCCGGCGTGTCAGGCACGTGGTTCCGGCATGTGTGACAGGTGGTTCTGGCATGTCCGGCAGGTGATTCTGGATTGTCCACCAAGTGGCTCTGGTGTAACCAGCAGGTGATTCCGGAGTGTACGGCAAGTGGTTCTGGCCTAGCTGGCTGGTGATTTTGGGGTGTCCAGCAGGTGGCTCCAGCGAGTCGAGCAAGTTGTTCCGGTGTGCTCAGCAGGTGGTTCAGGCAGGTCCGGCAGGTGTTTCTGGTCTGTCCAGTACGTGGTGCCGGCATGTCCGGCACGTGCTTCCAGTATGTTTGAGAGGTGGTTCCTACCTTCCCGGCGGGAGATTCCGGAGCGTCCGCCATGTGATTCTGGCCTACCTGGCAGGGGATTTTGGCGTCTCTGGCTGGTGGTTCCGGCGAGTCGAAGAGGAGGTTCCGGCGTGCTCGGCAGGTGCATCCGGTGTCTCTGGCACGTCATTCTGGCACGTTCGAGAGGTGGTTCCGGCATGCCTGACAGGTGATTCCGGAGTGTCCGACAAGGGGTTCTGGCACGTCTGAGAGGTGGTTCCGGCATACCCTGCAGGTGATTCTGGCTTGTCTGCCGAGTGGTGCTGGCGTAGCCATCAGGTGATTTTGGCGTGTCCAGCAGGTGGCTCCAGCGAGTAGAGCAGGTTGTTCCAGCGTACTCAGCAGGTGGTTCAGGCGGGTCTGGCAGGTGGTTCCGGTCTCTCTAGTAGGTGGTTCCGGCGTGTCCGGCACGTGCTTCTGGCACGTCTGAGAGCTGGTTCCGGCATGCCCGGCGGGTGATTCCATAGAGTCCGCCACGTGGTTCTGGCCTAGCTGACAGGTGATTTTGGCGTCCCCGGCAGGTGGTTACAGCGAGTTGAGCAGGAGGTTCCGGCATGCTCGGCAGTTGCATCCGGTGTCTCTGGCACGTGGTTCTGGCACGTCTGACATTTGGTTGCATCATGTCTGGCAGGTGATTCCGGAGTGTCCGGCAAGAGGTTCTGGTGTAGCCGGCAGGTGATTTTGGCATGTCCGGCAGGTGTTTCTGGCGAGCTGTTCAGGTGGTTCCGGTGTTCTTGGCAGGTGATTCTGGCGTGTCCAGCAGGTGGTTCCGGTCTGTCCGGTAATGGGTTCCGTCATGTGCCGCACGTGGTTCTGGCACGTCTGAGAGCTGGTTCCCGCATGCCCGGCAGGTGCTCCAGGAGAGTCCTACAAGTGGTTCTGGCCTAGCCCGCAGGTGATTTTGGCGTGTCCGGCAGGTGGTTCCGGCATGCTCGGCAGGTGGTTCAGGCATGTCTGGTAGGTGGTTCCGGTCTGTCCGCGAGGTGGTTCCAGCGTGTCAGGCACGTGGTTCCGGCATGTGTGACAGGTGGTTCTGGCATGTCCGGCAGGTGATTCTGGATTGTCCACCAAGTGGCTCTGGTGTAACCAGCAGGTGATTCCGGAGTGTACGGCAAGTGGTTCTGGCCTAGCTGGCTGGTGATTTTGGGGTGTCCAGCAGGTGGCTCCAGCGAGTCGAGCAAGTTGTTCCGGTGTGCTCAGCAGGTGGTTCAGGCAGGTCCGGCAGGTGTTTCTGGTCTGTCCAGTACGTGGTGCCGGCATGTCCGGCACGTGCTTCCAGTATGTTTGAGAGGTGGTTCCTACCTTCCCGGCGGGAGATTCCGGAGCGTCCGCCATGTGATTCTGGCCTACCTGGCAGGGGATTTTGGCGTCTCTGGCTGGTGGTTCCGGCGAGTCGAAGAGGAGGTTCCGGCGTGCTCGGCAGGTGCATCCGGTGTCTCTGGCACGTCATTCTGGCACGTTCGAGAGGTGGTTCCGGCATGCCTGACAGGTGATTCCGGAGTGTCCGACAAGGGGTTCTGGCACGTCTGAGAGGTGGTTCCGGCATACCCTGCAGGTGATTCTGGCTTGTCTGCCGAGTGGTGCTGGCGTAGCCATCAGGTGATTTTGGCGTGTCCAGCAGGTGGCTCCAGCGAGTAGAGCAGGTTGTTCCAGCGTACTCAGCAGGTGGTTCAGGCGGGTCTGGCAGGTGGTTCCGGTCTCTCTAGTAGGTGGTTCCGGCGTGTCCGGCACGTGCTTCTGGCACGTCTGAGAGCTGGTTCCGGCATGCCCGGCGGGTGATTCCATAGAGTCCGCCACGTGGTTCTGGCCTAGCTGACAGGTGATTTTGGCGTCCCCGGCAGGTGGTTACAGCGAGTTGAGCAGGAGGTTCCGGCATGCTCGGCAGTTGCATCCGGTGTCTCTGGCACGTGGTTCTGGCACGTCTGACATTTGGTTGCATCATGTCTGGCAGGTGATTCCGGAGTGTCCGGCAAGAGGTTCTGGTGTAGCCGGCAGGTGATTTTGGCATGTCCGGCAGGTGTTTCTGGCGAGCTGTTCAGGTGGTTCCGGTGTTCTTGGCAGGTGATTCTGGCGTGTCCAGCAGGTGGTTCCGGTCTGTCCGGTAATGGGTTCCGTCATGTGCCGCACGTGGTTCTGGCACGTCTGAGAGCTGGTTCCCGCATGCCCGGCAGGTGCTCCAGGAGAGTCCTACAAGTGGTTCTGGCCTAGCCCGCAGGTGATTTTGGCGTGTCCGGCAGGTGGTTCCGGCATGCTCGGCAGGTGGTTCAGGCATGTCTGGTAGGTGGTTCCGGTCTGTCCGCGAGGTGGTTCCGGCGTGTCAGGCACGTGGTTCCGGCATGTGTGACAGGTGGTTCTGGCATGTCCGGCAGGTGATTCTGGATTGTCCACCAAGTGGCTCTGGTGTAACCAGCAGGTGATTCCGGAGTGTACGGCAAGTGGTTCTGGCCTAGCTGGCTGGTGATTTTGGGGTGTCCAGCAGGTGGCTCCAGCGAGTCGAGCAAGTTGTTCCGGTGTGCTCAGCAGGTGGTTCAGGCAGGTCCGGCAGGTGTTTCTGGTCTGTCCAGTACGTGGTGCCGGCATGTCCGGCACGTGCTTCCAGTATGTTTGAGAGGTGGTTCCTACCTTCCCGGCGGGAGATTCCGGAGCGTCCGCCATGTGATTCTGGCCTACCTGGCAGGGGATTTTGGCGTCTCTGGCTGGTGGTTCCGGCGAGTCGAAGAGGAGGTTCCGGCGTGCTCGGCAGGTGCATCCGGTGTCTCTGGCACGTCATTCTGGCACGTTCGAGAGGTGGTTCCGGCATGCCTGACAGGTGATTCCGGAGTGTCCGACAAGGGGTTCTGGCACGTCTGAGAGGTGGTTCCGGCATACCCTGCAGGTGATTCTGGCTTGTCTGCCGAGTGGTGCTGGCGTAGCCATCAGGTGATTTTGGCGTGTCCAGCAGGTGGCTCCAGCGAGTAGAGCAGGTTGTTCCAGCGTACTCAGCAGGTGGTTCAGGCGGGTCTGGCAGGTGGTTCCGGTCTCTCTAGTAGGTGGTTCCGGCGTGTCCGGCACGTGCTTCTGGCACGTCTGAGAGCTGGTTCCGGCATGCCCGGCGGGTGATTCCATAGAGTCCGCCACGTGGTTCTGGCCTAGCTGACAGGTGATTTTGGCGTCCCCGGCAGGTGGTTACAGCGAGTTGAGCAGGAGGTTCCGGCATGCTCGGCAGTTGCATCCGGTGTCTCTGGCACGTGGTTCTGGCACGTCTGACATTTGGTTGCATCATGTCTGGCAGGTGATTCCGGAGTGTCCGGCAAGAGGTTCTGGTGTAGCCGGCAGGTGATTTTGGCATGTCCGGCAGGTGTTTCTGGCGAGCTGTTCAGGTGGTTCCGGTGTTCTTGGCAGGTGATTCTGGCGTGTCCAGCAGGTGGTTCCGGTCTGTCCGGTAATGGGTTCCGTCATGTGCCGCACGTGGTTCTGGCACGTCTGAGAGCTGGTTCCCGCATGCCCGGCAGGTGCTCCAGGAGAGTCCTACAAGTGGTTCTGGCCTAGCCCGCAGGTGATTTTGGCGTGTCCGGCAGGTGGTTCCGGCATGCTCGGCAGGTGGTTCAGGCATGTCTGGTAGGTGGTTCCGGTCTGTCCGCGAGGTGGTTCCGGCGTGTCAGGCACGTGGTTCCGGCATGTGTGACAGGTGGTTCTGGCATGTCCGGCAGGTGATTCTGGATTGTCCACCAAGTGGCTCTGGTGTAACCAGCAGGTGATTCCGGAGTGTACGGCAAGTGGTTCTGGCCTAGCTGGCTGGTGATTTTGGGGTGTCCAGCAGGTGGCTCCAGCGAGTCGAGCAAGTTGTTCCGGTGTGCTCAGCAGGTGGTTCAGGCAGGTCCGGCAGGTGTTTCTGGTCTGTCCAGTACGTGGTGCCGGCATGTCCGGCACGTGCTTCCAGTATGTTTGAGAGGTGGTTCCTACCTTCCCGGCGGGAGATTCCGGAGCGTCCGCCATGTGATTCTGGCCTACCTGGCAGGGGATTTTGGCGTCTCTGGCTGGTGGTTCCGGCGAGTCGAAGAGGAGGTTCCGGCGTGCTCGGCAGGTGCATCCGGTGTCTCTGGCACGTCATTCTGGCACGTTCGAGAGGTGGTTCCGGCATGCCTGACAGGTGATTCCGGAGTGTCCGACAAGGGGTTCTGGCACGTCTGAGAGGTGGTTCCGGCATACCCTGCAGGTGATTCTGGCTTGTCTGCCGAGTGGTGCTGGCGTAGCCATCAGGTGATTTTGGCGTGTCCAGCAGGTGGCTCCAGCGAGTAGAGCAGGTTGTTCCAGCGTACTCAGCAGGTGGTTCAGGCGGGTCTGGCAGGTGGTTCCGGTCTCTCTAGTAGGTGGTTCCGGCGTGTCCGGCACGTGCTTCTGGCACGTCTGAGAGCTGGTTCCGGCATGCCCGGCGGGTGATTCCATAGAGTCCGCCACGTGGTTCTGGCCTAGCTGACAGGTGATTTTGGCGTCCCCGGCAGGTGGTTACAGCGAGTTGAGCAGGAGGTTCCGGCATGCTCGGCAGTTGCATCCGGTGTCTCTGGCACGTGGTTCTGGCACGTCTGACATTTGGTTGCATCATGTCTGGCAGGTGATTCCGGAGTGTCCGGCAAGAGGTTCTGGTGTAGCCGGCAGGTGATTTTGGCATGTCCGGCAGGTGTTTCTGGCGAGCTGTTCAGGTGGTTCCGGTGTTCTTGGCAGGTGATTCTGGCGTGTCCAGCAGGTGGTTCCGGTCTGTCCGGTAATGGGTTCCGTCATGTGCCGCACGTGGTTCTGGCACGTCTGAGAGCTGGTTCCCGCATGCCCGGCAGGTGCTCCAGGAGAGTCCTACAAGTGGTTCTGGCCTAGCCCGCAGGTGATTTTGGCGTGTCCGGCAGGTGGTTCCGGCATGCTCGGCAGGTGGTTCAGGCATGTCTGGTAGGTGGTTCCGGTCTGTCCGCGAGGTGGTTCCGGCGTGTCAGGCACGTGGTTCCGGCATGTGTGACAGGTGGTTCTGGCATGTCCGGCAGGTGATTCTGGATTGTCCACCAAGTGGCTCTGGTGTAACCAGCAGGTGATTCCGGAGTGTACGGCAAGTGGTTCTGGCCTAGCTGGCTGGTGATTTTGGGGTGTCCAGCAGGTGGCTCCAGCGAGTCGAGCAAGTTGTTCCGGTGTGCTCAGCAGGTGGTTCAGGCAGGTCCGGCAGGTGTTTCTGGTCTGTCCAGTACGTGGTGCCGGCATGTCCGGCACGTGCTTCCAGTATGTTTGAGAGGTGGTTCCTACCTTCCCGGCGGGAGATTCCGGAGCGTCCGCCATGTGATTCTGGCCTACCTGGCAGGGGATTTTGGCGTCTCTGGCTGGTGGTTCCGGCGAGTCGAAGAGGAGGTTCCGGCGTGCTCGGCAGGTGCATCCGGTGTCTCTGGCACGTCATTCTGGCACGTTCGAGAGGTGGTTCCGGCATGCCTGACAGGTGATTCCGGAGTGTCCGACAAGGGGTTCTGGCACGTCTGAGAGGTGGTTCCGGCATACCCTGCAGGTGATTCTGGCTTGTCTGCCGAGTGGTGCTGGCGTAGCCATCAGGTGATTTTGGCGTGTCCAGCAGGTGGCTCCAGCGAGTAGAGCAGGTTGTTCCAGCGTACTCAGCAGGTGGTTCAGGCGGGTCTGGCAGGTGGTTCCGGTCTCTCTAGTAGGTGGTTCCGGCGTGTCCGGCACGTGCTTCTGGCACGTCTGAGAGCTGGTTCCGGCATGCCCGGCGGGTGATTCCATAGAGTCCGCCACGTGGTTCTGGCCTAGCTGACAGGTGATTTTGGCGTCCCCGGCAGGTGGTTACAGCGAGTTGAGCAGGAGGTTCCGGCATGCTCGGCAGTTGCATCCGGTGTCTCTGGCACGTGGTTCTGGCACGTCTGACATTTGGTTGCATCATGTCTGGCAGGTGATTCCGGAGTGTCCGGCAAGAGGTTCTGGTGTAGCCGGCAGGTGATTTTGGCATGTCCGGCAGGTGTTTCTGGCGAGCTGTTCAGGTGGTTCCGGTGTTCTTGGCAGGTGATTCTGGCGTGTCCAGCAGGTGGTTCCGGTCTGTCCGGTAATGGGTTCCGTCATGTGCCGCACGTGGTTCTGGCACGTCTGAGAGCTGGTTCCCGCATGCCCGGCAGGTGCTCCAGGAGAGTCCTACAAGTGGTTCTGGCCTAGCCCGCAGGTGATTTTGGCGTGTCCGGCAGGTGGTTCCGGCATGCTCGGCAGGTGGTTCAGGCATGTCTGGTAGGTGGTTCCGGTCTGTCCGCGAGGTGGTTCCGGCGTGTCAGGCACGTGGTTCCGGCATGTGTGACAGGTGGTTCTGGCATGTCCGGCAGGTGATTCTGGATTGTCCACCAAGTGGCTCTGGTGTAACCAGCAGGTGATTCCGGAGTGTACGGCAAGTGGTTCTGGCCTAGCTGGCTGGTGATTTTGGGGTGTCCAGCAGGTGGCTCCAGCGAGTCGAGCAAGTTGTTCCGGTGTGCTCAGCAGGTGGTTCAGGCAGGTCCGGCAGGTGTTTCTGGTCTGTCCAGTACGTGGTGCCGGCATGTCCGGCACGTGCTTCCAGTATGTTTGAGAGGTGGTTCCTACCTTCCCGGCGGGAGATTCCGGAGCGTCCGCCATGTGATTCTGGCCTACCTGGCAGGGGATTTTGGCGTCTCTGGCTGGTGGTTCCGGCGAGTCGAAGAGGAGGTTCCGGCGTGCTCGGCAGGTGCATCCGGTGTCTCTGGCACGTCATTCTGGCACGTTCGAGAGGTGGTTCCGGCATGCCTGACAGGTGATTCCGGAGTGTCCGACAAGGGGTTCTGGCACGTCTGAGAGGTGGTTCCGGCATACCCTGCAGGTGATTCTGGCTTGTCTGCCGAGTGGTGCTGGCGTAGCCATCAGGTGATTTTGGCGTGTCCAGCAGGTGGCTCCAGCGAGTAGAGCAGGTTGTTCCAGCGTACTCAGCAGGTGGTTCAGGCGGGTCTGGCAGGTGGTTCCGGTCTCTCTAGTAGGTGGTTCCGGCGTGTCCGGCACGTGCTTCTGGCACGTCTGAGAGCTGGTTCCGGCATGCCCGGCGGGTGATTCCATAGAGTCCGCCACGTGGTTCTGGCCTAGCTGACAGGTGATTTTGGCGTCCCCGGCAGGTGGTTACAGCGAGTTGAGCAGGAGGTTCCGGCATGCTCGGCAGTTGCATCCGGTGTCTCTGGCACGTGGTTCTGGCACGTCTGACATTTGGTTGCATCATGTCTGGCAGGTGATTCCGGAGTGTCCGGCAAGAGGTTCTGGTGTAGCCGGCAGGTGATTTTGGCATGTCCGGCAGGTGTTTCTGGCGAGCTGTTCAGGTGGTTCCGGTGTTCTTGGCAGGTGATTCTGGCGTGTCCAGCAGGTGGTTCCGGTCTGTCCGGTAATGGGTTCCGTCATGTGCCGCACGTGGTTCTGGCACGTCTGAGAGCTGGTTCCCGCATGCCCGGCAGGTGCTCCAGGAGAGTCCTACAAGTGGTTCTGGCCTAGCCCGCAGGTGATTTTGGCGTGTCCGGCAGGTGGTTCCGGCATGCTCGGCAGGTGGTTCAGGCATGTCTGGTAGGTGGTTCCGGTCTGTCCGCGAGGTGGTTCCGGCGTGTCAGGCACGTGGTTCCGGCATGTGTGACAGGTGGTTCTGGCATGTCCGGCAGGTGATTCTGGATTGTCCACCAAGTGGCTCTGGTGTAACCAGCAGGTGATTCCGGAGTGTACGGCAAGTGGTTCTGGCCTAGCTGGCTGGTGATTTTGGGGTGTCCAGCAGGTGGCTCCAGCGAGTCGAGCAAGTTGTTCCGGTGTGCTCAGCAGGTGGTTCAGGCAGGTCCGGCAGGTGTTTCTGGTCTGTCCAGTACGTGGTGCCGGCATGTCCGGCACGTGCTTCCAGTATGTTTGAGAGGTGGTTCCTACCTTCCCGGCGGGAGATTCCGGAGCGTCCGCCATGTGATTCTGGCCTACCTGGCAGGGGATTTTGGCGTCTCTGGCTGGTGGTTCCGGCGAGTCGAAGAGGAGGTTCCGGCGTGCTCGGCAGGTGCATCCGGTGTCTCTGGCACGTCATTCTGGCACGTTCGAGAGGTGGTTCCGGCATGCCTGACAGGTGATTCCGGAGTGTCCGACAAGGGGTTCTGGCACGTCTGAGAGGTGGTTCCGGCATACCCTGCAGGTGATTCTGGCTTGTCTGCCGAGTGGTGCTGGCGTAGCCATCAGGTGATTTTGGCGTGTCCAGCAGGTGGCTCCAGCGAGTAGAGCAGGTTGTTCCAGCGTACTCAGCAGGTGGTTCAGGCGGGTCTGGCAGGTGGTTCCGGTCTCTCTAGTAGGTGGTTCCGGCGTGTCCGGCACGTGCTTCTGGCACGTCTGAGAGCTGGTTCCGGCATGCCCGGCGGGTGATTCCATAGAGTCCGCCACGTGGTTCTGGCCTAGCTGACAGGTGATTTTGGCGTCCCCGGCAGGTGGTTACAGCGAGTTGAGCAGGAGGTTCCGGCATGCTCGGCAGTTGCATCCGGTGTCTCTGGCACGTGGTTCTGGCACGTCTGACATTTGGTTGCATCATGTCTGGCAGGTGATTCCGGAGTGTCCGGCAAGAGGTTCTGGTGTAGCCGGCAGGTGATTTTGGCATGTCCGGCAGGTGTTTCTGGCGAGCTGTTCAGGTGGTTCCGGTGTTCTTGGCAGGTGATTCTGGCGTGTCCAGCAGGTGGTTCCGGTCTGTCCGGTAATGGGTTCCGTCATGTGCCGCACGTGGTTCTGGCACGTCTGAGAGCTGGTTCCCGCATGCCCGGCAGGTGCTCCAGGAGAGTCCTACAAGTGGTTCTGGCCTAGCCCGCAGGTGATTTTGGCGTGTCCGGCAGGTGGTTCCGGCATGCTCGGCAGGTGGTTCAGGCATGTCTGGTAGGTGGTTCCGGTCTGTCCGCGAGGTGGTTCCGGCGTGTCAGGCACGTGGTTCCGGCATGTGTGACAGGTGGTTCTGGCATGTCCGGCAGGTGATTCTGGATTGTCCACCAAGTGGCTCTGGTGTAACCAGCAGGTGATTCCGGAGTGTACGGCAAGTGGTTCTGGCCTAGCTGGCTGGTGATTTTGGGGTGTCCAGCAGGTGGCTCCAGCGAGTCGAGCAGGTTGTTCCGGTGTGCTCAGCAGGTGGTTCAGGCAGGTCCGGCAGGTGTTTCTGGTCTGTCCAGTACGTGGTGCCGGCATGTCCGGCACGTGCTTCCAGTATGTTTGAGAGGTGGTTCCTACCTTCCCGGCGGGAGATTCCGGAGCGTCCGCCATGTGATTCTGGCCTACCTGGCAGGGGATTTTGGCGTCTCTGGCTGGTGGTTCCGGCGAGTCGAAGAGGAGGTTCCGGCGTGCTCGGCAGGTGCATCCGGTGTCTCTGGCACGTCATTCTGGCACGTTCGAGAGGTGGTTCCGGCATGCCTGACAGGTGATTCCGGAGTGTCCGACAAGGGGTTCTGGCACGTCTGAGAGGTGGTTCCGGCATACCCTGCAGGTGATTCTGGCTTGTCTGCCGAGTGGTGCTGGCGTAGCCATCAGGTGATTTTGGCGTGTCCAGCAGGTGGCTCCAGCGAGTAGAGCAGGTTGTTCCAGCGTACTCAGCAGGTGGTTCAGGCGGGTCTGGCAGGTGGTTCCGGTCTCTCTAGTAGGTGGTTCCGGCGTGTCCGGCACGTGCTTCTGGCACGTCTGAGAGCTGGTTCCGGCATGCCCGGCGGGTGATTCCATAGAGTCCGCCACGTGGTTCTGGCCTAGCTGACAGGTGATTTTGGCGTCCCCGGCAGGTGGTTACAGCGAGTTGAGCAGGAGGTTCCGGCATGCTCGGCAGTTGCATCCGGTGTCTCTGGCACGTGGTTCTGGCACGTCTGACATTTGGTTGCATCATGTCTGGCAGGTGATTCCGGAGTGTCCGGCAAGAGGTTCTGGTGTAGCCGGCAGGTGATTTTGGCATGTCCGGCAGGTGTTTCTGGCGAGCTGTTCAGGTGGTTCCGGTGTTCTTGGCAGGTGATTCTGGCGTGTCCAGCAGGTGGTTCCGGTCTGTCCGGTAATGGGTTCCGTCATGTGCCGCACGTGGTTCTGGCACGTCTGAGAGCTGGTTCCCGCATGCCCGGCAGGTGCTCCAGGAGAGTCCTACAAGTGGTTCTGGCCTAGCCCGCAGGTGATTTTGGCGTGTCCGGCAGGTGGTTCCGGCATGCTCGGCAGGTGGTTCAGGCATGTCTGGTAGGTGGTTCCGGTCTGTCCGCGAGGTGGTTCCGGCGTGTCAGGCACGTGGTTCCGGCATGTGTGACAGGTGGTTCTGGCATGTCCGGCAGGTGATTCTGGATTGTCCACCAAGTGGCTCTGGTGTAACCAGCAGGTGATTCCGGAGTGTACGGCAAGTGGTTCTGGCCTAGCTGGCTGGTGATTTTGGGGTGTCCAGCAGGTGGCTCCAGCGAGTCGAGCAAGTTGTTCCGGTGTGCTCAGCAGGTGGTTCAGGCAGGTCCGGCAGGTGTTTCTGGTCTGTCCAGTACGTGGTGCCGGCATGTCCGGCACGTGCTTCCAGTATGTTTGAGAGGTGGTTCCTACCTTCCCGGCGGGAGATTCCGGAGCGTCCGCCATGTGATTCTGGCCTACCTGGCAGGGGATTTTGGCGTCTCTGGCTGGTGGTTCCGGCGAGTCGAAGAGGAGGTTCCGGCGTGCTCGGCAGGTGCATCCGGTGTCTCTGGCACGTCATTCTGGCACGTTCGAGAGGTGGTTCCGGCATGCCTGACAGGTGATTCCGGAGTGTCCGACAAGGGGTTCTGGCACGTCTGAGAGGTGGTTCCGGCATACCCTGCAGGTGATTCTGGCTTGTCTGCCGAGTGGTGCTGGCGTAGCCATCAGGTGATTTTGGCGTGTCCAGCAGGTGGCTCCAGCGAGTAGAGCAGGTTGTTCCAGCGTACTCAGCAGGTGGTTCAGGCGGGTCTGGCAGGTGGTTCCGGTCTCTCTAGTAGGTGGTTCCGGCGTGTCCGGCACGTGCTTCTGGCACGTCTGAGAGCTGGTTCCGGCATGCCCGGCGGGTGATTCCATAGAGTCCGCCACGTGGTTCTGGCCTAGCTGACAGGTGATTTTGGCGTCCCCGGCAGGTGGTTACAGCGAGTTGAGCAGGAGGTTCCGGCATGCTCGGCAGTTGCATCCGGTGTCTCTGGCACGTGGTTCTGGCACGTCTGACATTTGGTTGCATCATGTCTGGCAGGTGATTCCGGAGTGTCCGGCAAGAGGTTCTGGTGTAGCCGGCAGGTGATTTTGGCATGTCCGGCAGGTGTTTCTGGCGAGCTGTTCAGGTGGTTCCGGTGTTCTTGGCAGGTGATTCTGGCGTGTCCAGCAGGTGGTTCCGGTCTGTCCGGTAATGGGTTCCGTCATGTGCCGCACGTGGTTCTGGCACGTCTGAGAGCTGGTTCCCGCATGCCCGGCAGGTGCTCCAGGAGAGTCCTACAAGTGGTTCTGGCCTAGCCCGCAGGTGATTTTGGCGTGTCCGGCAGGTGGTTCCGGCATGCTCGGCAGGTGGTTCAGGCATGTCTGGTAGGTGGTTCCGGTCTGTCCGCGAGGTGGTTCCGGCGTGTCAGGCACGTGGTTCCGGCATGTGTGACAGGTGGTTCTGGCATGTCCGGCAGGTGATTCTGGATTGTCCACCAAGTGGCTCTGGTGTAACCAGCAGGTGATTCCGGAGTGTACGGCAAGTGGTTCTGGCCTAGCTGGCTGGTGATTTTGGGGTGTCCAGCAGGTGGCTCCAGCGAGTCGAGCAAGTTGTTCCGGTGTGCTCAGCAGGTGGTTCAGGCAGGTCCGGCAGGTGTTTCTGGTCTGTCCAGTACGTGGTGCCGGCATGTCCGGCACGTGCTTCCAGTATGTTTGAGAGGTGGTTCCTACCTTCCCGGCGGGAGATTCCGGAGCGTCCGCCATGTGATTCTGGCCTACCTGGCAGGGGATTTTGGCGTCTCTGGCTGGTGGTTCCGGCGAGTCGAAGAGGAGGTTCCGGCGTGCTCGGCAGGTGCATCCGGTGTCTCTGGCACGTCATTCTGGCACGTTCGAGAGGTGGTTCCGGCATGCCTGACAGGTGATTCCGGAGTGTCCGACAAGGGGTTCTGGCACGTCTGAGAGGTGGTTCCGGCATACCCTGCAGGTGATTCTGGCTTGTCTGCCGAGTGGTGCTGGCGTAGCCATCAGGTGATTTTGGCGTGTCCAGCAGGTGGCTCCAGCGAGTAGAGCAGGTTGTTCCAGCGTACTCAGCAGGTGGTTCAGGCGGGTCTGGCAGGTGGTTCCGGTCTCTCTAGTAGGTGGTTCCGGCGTGTCCGGCACGTGCTTCTGGCACGTCTGAGAGCTGGTTCCGGCATGCCCGGCGGGTGATTCCATAGAGTCCGCCACGTGGTTCTGGCCTAGCTGACAGGTGATTTTGGCGTCCCCGGCAGGTGGTTACAGCGAGTTGAGCAGGAGGTTCCGGCATGCTCGGCAGTTGCATCCGGTGTCTCTGGCACGTGGTTCTGGCACGTCTGACATTTGGTTGCATCATGTCTGGCAGGTGATTCCGGAGTGTCCGGCAAGAGGTTCTGGTGTAGCCGGCAGGTGATTTTGGCATGTCCGGCAGGTGTTTCTGGCGAGCTGTTCAGGTGGTTCCGGTGTTCTTGGCAGGTGATTCTGGCGTGTCCAGCAGGTGGTTCCGGTCTGTCCGGTAATGGGTTCCGTCATGTGCCGCACGTGGTTCTGGCACGTCTGAGAGGTGGTTCCCGCATGCCCGGCAGGTGCTCCAGGAGAGTCCTACAAGTGGTTCTGGCCTAGCCCGCAGGTGATTTTGGCGTGTCCGGCAGGTGGTTCCGGCATGCTCGGCAGGTGGTTCAGGCATGTCTGGTAGGTGGTTCCGGTCTGTCCGCGAGGTGGTTCCGGCGTGTCAGGCACGTGGTTCCGGCATGTGTGACAGGTGGTTCTGGCATGTCCGGCAGGTGATTCTGGATTGTCCACCAAGTGGCTCTGGTGTAACCAGCAGGTGATTCCGGAGTGTACGGCAAGTGGTTCTGGCCTAGCTGGCTGGTGATTTTGGGGTGTCCAGCAGGTGGCTCCAGCGAGTCGAGCAAGTTGTTCCGGTGTGCTCAGCAGGTGGTTCAGGCAGGTCCGGCAGGTGTTTCTGGTCTGTCCAGTACGTGGTGCCGGCATGTCCGGCACGTGCTTCCAGTATGTTTGAGAGGTGGTTCCTACCTTCCCGGCGGGAGATTCCGGAGCGTCCGCCATGTGATTCTGGCCTACCTGGCAGGGGATTTTGGCGTCTCTGGCTGGTGGTTCCGGCGAGTCGAAGAGGAGGTTCCGGCGTGCTCGGCAGGTGCATCCGGTGTCTCTGGCACGTCATTCTGGCACGTTCGAGAGGTGGTTCCGGCATGCCTGACAGGTGATTCCGGAGTGTCCGACAAGGGGTTCTGGCACGTCTGAGAGGTGGTTCCGGCATACCCTGCAGGTGATTCTGGCTTGTCTGCCGAGTGGTGCTGGCGTAGCCATCAGGTGATTTTGGCGTGTCCAGCAGGTGGCTCCAGCGAGTAGAGCAGGTTGTTCCAGCGTACTCAGCAGGTGGTTCAGGCGGGTCTGGCAGGTGGTTCCGGTCTCTCTAGTAGGTGGTTCCGGCGTGTCCGGCACGTGCTTCTGGCACGTCTGAGAGCTGGTTCCGGCATGCCCGGCGGGTGATTCCATAGAGTCCGCCACGTGGTTCTGGCCTAGCTGACAGGTGATTTTGGCGTCCCCGGCAGGTGGTTACAGCGAGTTGAGCAGGAGGTTCCGGCATGCTCGGCAGTTGCATCCGGTGTCTCTGGCACGTGGTTCTGGCACGTCTGACATTTGGTTGCATCATGTCTGGCAGGTGATTCCGGAGTGTCCGGCAAGAGGTTCTGGTGTAGCCGGCAGGTGATTTTGGCATGTCCGGCAGGTGTTTCTGGCGAGCTGTTCAGGTGGTTCCGGTGTTCTTGGCAGGTGATTCTGGCGTGTCCAGCAGGTGGTTCCGGTCTGTCCGGTAATGGGTTCCGTCATGTGCCGCACGTGGTTCTGGCACGTCTGAGAGGTGGTTCCCGCATGCCCGGCAGGTGCTCCAGGAGAGTCCTACAAGTGGTTCTGGCCTAGCCCGCAGGTGATTTTGGCGTGTCCGGCAGGTGGTTCCGGCATGCTCGGCAGGTGGTTCAGGCATGTCTGGTAGGTGGTTCCGGTCTGTCCGCGAGGTGGTTCCGGCGTGTCAGGCACGTGGTTCCGGCATGTGTGACAGGTGGTTCTGGCATGTCCGGCAGGTGATTCTGGATTGTCCACCAAGTGGCTCTGGTGTAACCAGCAGGTGATTCCGGAGTGTACGGCAAGTGGTTCTGGCCTAGCTGGCTGGTGATTTTGGGGTGTCCAGCAGGTGGCTCCAGCGAGTCGAGCAAGTTGTTCCGGTGTGCTCAGCAGGTGGTTCAGGCAGGTCCGGCAGGTGTTTCTGGTCTGTCCAGTACGTGGTGCCGGCATGTCCGGCACGTGCTTCCAGTATGTTTGAGAGGTGGTTCCTACCTTCCCGGCGGGAGATTCCGGAGCGTCCGCCATGTGATTCTGGCCTACCTGGCAGGGGATTTTGGCGTCTCTGGCTGGTGGTTCCGGCGAGTCGAAGAGGAGGTTCCGGCGTGCTCGGCAGGTGCATCCGGTGTCTCTGGCACGTCATTCTGGCACGTTCGAGAGGTGGTTCCGGCATGCCTGACAGGTGATTCCGGAGTGTCCGACAAGGGGTTCTGGCACGTCTGAGAGGTGGTTCCGGCATACCCTGCAGGTGATTCTGGCTTGTCTGCCGAGTGGTGCTGGCGTAGCCATCAGGTGATTTTGGCGTGTCCAGCAGGTGGCTCCAGCGAGTAGAGCAGGTTGTTCCAGCGTACTCAGCAGGTGGTTCAGGCGGGTCTGGCAGGTGGTTCCGGTCTCTCTAGTAGGTGGTTCCGGCGTGTCCGGCACGTGCTTCTGGCACGTCTGAGAGCTGGTTCCGGCATGCCCGGCGGGTGATTCCATAGAGTCCGCCACGTGGTTCTGGCCTAGCTGACAGGTGATTTTGGCGTCCCCGGCAGGTGGTTACAGCGAGTTGAGCAGGAGGTTCCGGCATGCTCGGCAGTTGCATCCGGTGTCTCTGGCACGTGGTTCTGGCACGTCTGACATTTGGTTGCATCATGTCTGGCAGGTGATTCCGGAGTGTCCGGCAAGAGGTTCTGGTGTAGCCGGCAGGTGATTTTGGCATGTCCGGCAGGTGTTTCTGGCGAGCTGTTCAGGTGGTTCCGGTGTTCTTGGCAGGTGATTCTGGCGTGTCCAGCAGGTGGTTCCGGTCTGTCCGGTAATGGGTTCCGTCATGTGCCGCACGTGGTTCTGGCACGTCTGAGAGGTGGTTCCCGCATGCCCGGCAGGTGCTCCAGGAGAGTCCTACAAGTGGTTCTGGCCTAGCCCGCAGGTGATTTTGGCGTGTCCGGCAGGTGGTTCCGGCATGCTCGGCAGGTGGTTCAGGCATGTCTGGTAGGTGGTTCCGGTCTGTCCGCGAGGTGGTTCCGGCGTGTCAGGCACGTGGTTCCGGCATGTGTGACAGGTGGTTCTGGCATGTCCGGCAGGTGATTCTGGATTGTCCACCAAGTGGCTCTGGTGTAACCAGCAGGTGATTCCGGAGTGTACGGCAAGTGGTTCTGGCCTAGCTGGCTGGTGATTTTGGGGTGTCCAGCAGGTGGCTCCAGCGAGTCGAGCAAGTTGTTCCGGTGTGCTCAGCAGGTGGTTCAGGCAGGTCCGGCAGGTGTTTCTGGTCTGTCCAGTACGTGGTGCCGGCATGTCCGGCACGTGCTTCCAGTATGTTTGAGAGGTGGTTCCTACCTTCCCGGCGGGAGATTCCGGAGCGTCCGCCATGTGATTCTGGCCTACCTGGCAGGGGATTTTGGCGTCTCTGGCTGGTGGTTCCGGCGAGTCGAAGAGGAGGTTCCGGCGTGCTCGGCAGGTGCATCCGGTGTCTCTGGCACGTCATTCTGGCACGTTCGAGAGGTGGTTCCGGCATGCCTGACAGGTGATTCCGGAGTGTCCGACAAGGGGTTCTGGCACGTCTGAGAGGTGGTTCCGGCATACCCTGCAGGTGATTCTGGCTTGTCTGCCGAGTGGTGCTGGCGTAGCCATCAGGTGATTTTGGCGTGTCCAGCAGGTGGCTCCAGCGAGTAGAGCAGGTTGTTCCAGCGTACTCAGCAGGTGGTTCAGGCGGGTCTGGCAGGTGGTTCCGGTCTCTCTAGTAGGTGGTTCCGGCGTGTCCGGCACGTGCTTCTGGCACGTCTGAGAGCTGGTTCCGGCATGCCCGGCGGGTGATTCCATAGAGTCCGCCACGTGGTTCTGGCCTAGCTGACAGGTGATTTTGGCGTCCCCGGCAGGTGGTTACAGCGAGTTGAGCAGGAGGTTCCGGCATGCTCGGCAGTTGCATCCGGTGTCTCTGGCACGTGGTTCTGGCACGTCTGACATTTGGTTGCATCATGTCTGGCAGGTGATTCCGGAGTGTCCGGCAAGAGGTTCTGGTGTAGCCGGCAGGTGATTTTGGCATGTCCGGCAGGTGTTTCTGGCGAGCTGTTCAGGTGGTTCCGGTGTTCTTGGCAGGTGATTCTGGCGTGTCCAGCAGGTGGTTCCGGTCTGTCCGGTAATGGGTTCCGTCATGTGCCGCACGTGGTTCTGGCACGTCTGAGAGGTGGTTCCCGCATGCCCGGCAGGTGCTCCAGGAGAGTCCTACAAGTGGTTCTGGCCTAGCCCGCAGGTGATTTTGGCGTGTCCGGCAGGTGGTTCCGGCATGCTCGGCAGGTGGTTCAGGCATGTCTGGTAGGTGGTTCCGGTCTGTCCGCGAGGTGGTTCCGGCGTGTCAGGCACGTGGTTCCGGCATGTGTGACAGGTGGTTCTGGCATGTCCGGCAGGTGATTCTGGATTGTCCACCAAGTGGCTCTGGTGTAACCAGCAGGTGATTCCGGAGTGTACGGCAAGTGGTTCTGGCCTAGCTGGCTGGTGATTTTGGGGTGTCCAGCAGGTGGCTCCAGCGAGTCGAGCAAGTTGTTCCGGTGTGCTCAGCAGGTGGTTCAGGCAGGTCCGGCAGGTGTTTCTGGTCTGTCCAGTACGTGGTGCCGGCATGTCCGGCACGTGCTTCCAGTATGTTTGAGAGGTGGTTCCTACCTTCCCGGCGGGAGATTCCGGAGCGTCCGCCATGTGATTCTGGCCTACCTGGCAGGGGATTTTGGCGTCTCTGGCTGGTGGTTCCGGCGAGTCGAAGAGGAGGTTCCGGCGTGCTCGGCAGGTGCATCCGGTGTCTCTGGCACGTCATTCTGGCACGTTCGAGAGGTGGTTCCGGCATGCCTGACAGGTGATTCCGGAGTGTCCGACAAGGGGTTCTGGCACGTCTGAGAGGTGGTTCCGGCATACCCTGCAGGTGATTCTGGCTTGTCTGCCGAGTGGTGCTGGCGTAGCCATCAGGTGATTTTGGCGTGTCCAGCAGGTGGCTCCAGCGAGTAGAGCAGGTTGTTCCAGCGTACTCAGCAGGTGGTTCAGGCGGGTCTGGCAGGTGGTTCCGGTCTCTCTAGTAGGTGGTTCCGGCGTGTCCGGCACGTGCTTCTGGCACGTCTGAGAGCTGGTTCCGGCATGCCCGGCGGGTGATTCCATAGAGTCCGCCACGTGGTTCTGGCCTAGCTGACAGGTGATTTTGGCGTCCCCGGCAGGTGGTTACAGCGAGTTGAGCAGGAGGTTCCGGCATGCTCGGCAGTTGCATCCGGTGTCTCTGGCACGTGGTTCTGGCACGTCTGACATTTGGTTGCATCATGTCTGGCAGGTGATTCCGGAGTGTCCGGCAAGAGGTTCTGGTGTAGCCGGCAGGTGATTTTGGCATGTCCGGCAGGTGTTTCTGGCGAGCTGTTCAGGTGGTTCCGGTGTTCTTGGCAGGTGATTCTGGCGTGTCCAGCAGGTGGTTCCGGTCTGTCCGGTAATGGGTTCCGTCATGTGCCGCACGTGGTTCTGGCACGTCTGAGAGGTGGTTCCCGCATGCCCGGCAGGTGCTCCAGGAGAGTCCTACAAGTGGTTCTGGCCTAGCCCGCAGGTGATTTTGGCGTGTCCGGCAGGTGGTTCCGGCATGCTCGGCAGGTGGTTCAGGCATGTCTGGTAGGTGGTTCCGGTCTGTCCGCGAGGTGGTTCCGGCGTGTCAGGCACGTGGTTCCGGCATGTGTGACAGGTGGTTCTGGCATGTCCGGCAGGTGATTCTGGATTGTCCACCAAGTGGCTCTGGTGTAACCAGCAGGTGATTCCGGAGTGTACGGCAAGTGGTTCTGGCCTAGCTGGCTGGTGATTTTGGGGTGTCCAGCAGGTGGCTCCAGCGAGTCGAGCAAGTTGTTCCGGTGTGCTCAGCAGGTGGTTCAGGCAGGTCCGGCAGGTGTTTCTGGTCTGTCCAGTACGTGGTGCCGGCATGTCCGGCACGTGCTTCCAGTATGTTTGAGAGGTGGTTCCTACCTTCCCGGCGGGAGATTCCGGAGCGTCCGCCATGTGATTCTGGCCTACCTGGCAGGGGATTTTGGCGTCTCTGGCTGGTGGTTCCGGCGAGTCGAAGAGGAGGTTCCGGCGTGCTCGGCAGGTGCATCCGGTGTCTCTGGCACGTCATTCTGGCACGTTCGAGAGGTGGTTCCGGCATGCCTGACAGGTGATTCCGGAGTGTCCGACAAGGGGTTCTGGCACGTCTGAGAGGTGGTTCCGGCATACCCTGCAGGTGATTCTGGCTTGTCTGCCGAGTGGTGCTGGCGTAGCCATCAGGTGATTTTGGCGTGTCCAGCAGGTGGCTCCAGCGAGTAGAGCAGGTTGTTCCAGCGTACTCAGCAGGTGGTTCAGGCGGGTCTGGCAGGTGGTTCCGGTCTCTCTAGTAGGTGGTTCCGGCGTGTCCGGCACGTGCTTCTGGCACGTCTGAGAGCTGGTTCCGGCATGCCCGGCGGGTGATTCCATAGAGTCCGCCACGTGGTTCTGGCCTAGCTGACAGGTGATTTTGGCGTCCCCGGCAGGTGGTTACAGCGAGTTGAGCAGGAGGTTCCGGCATGCTCGGCAGTTGCATCCGGTGTCTCTGGCACGTGGTTCTGGCACGTCTGACATTTGGTTGCATCATGTCTGGCAGGTGATTCCGGAGTGTCCGGCAAGAGGTTCTGGTGTAGCCGGCAGGTGATTTTGGCATGTCCGGCAGGTGTTTCTGGCGAGCTGTTCAGGTGGTTCCGGTGTTCTTGGCAGGTGATTCTGGCGTGTCCAGCAGGTGGTTCCGGTCTGTCCGGTAATGGGTTCCGTCATGTGCCGCACGTGGTTCTGGCACGTCTGAGAGGTGGTTCCCGCATGCCCGGCAGGTGCTCCAGGAGAGTCCTACAAGTGGTTCTGGCCTAGCCCGCAGGTGATTTTGGCGTGTCCGGCAGGTGGTTCCGGCATGCTCGGCAGGTGGTTCAGGCATGTCTGGTAGGTGGTTCCGGTCTGTCCGCGAGGTGGTTCCGGCGTGTCAGGCACGTGGTTCCGGCATGTGTGACAGGTGGTTCTGGCATGTCCGGCAGGTGATTCTGGATTGTCCACCAAGTGGCTCTGGTGTAACCAGCAGGTGATTCCGGAGTGTACGGCAAGTGGTTCTGGCCTAGCTGGCTGGTGATTTTGGGGTGTCCAGCAGGTGGCTCCAGCGAGTCGAGCAAGTTGTTCCGGTGTGCTCAGCAGGTGGTTCAGGCAGGTCCGGCAGGTGTTTCTGGTCTGTCCAGTACGTGGTGCCGGCATGTCCGGCACGTGCTTCCAGTATGTTTGAGAGGTGGTTCCTACCTTCCCGGCGGGAGATTCCGGAGCGTCCGCCATGTGATTCTGGCCTACCTGGCAGGGGATTTTGGCGTCTCTGGCTGGTGGTTCCGGCGAGTCGAAGAGGAGGTTCCGGCGTGCTCGGCAGGTGCATCCGGTGTCTCTGGCACGTCATTCTGGCACGTTCGAGAGGTGGTTCCGGCATGCCTGACAGGTGATTCCGGAGTGTCCGACAAGGGGTTCTGGCACGTCTGAGAGGTGGTTCCGGCATACCCTGCAGGTGATTCTGGCTTGTCTGCCGAGTGGTGCTGGCGTAGCCATCAGGTGATTTTGGCGTGTCCAGCAGGTGGCTCCAGCGAGTAGAGCAGGTTGTTCCAGCGTACTCAGCAGGTGGTTCAGGCGGGTCTGGCAGGTGGTTCCGGTCTCTCTAGTAGGTGGTTCCGGCGTGTCCGGCACGTGCTTCTGGCACGTCTGAGAGCTGGTTCCGGCATGCCCGGCGGGTGATTCCATAGAGTCCGCCACGTGGTTCTGGCCTAGCTGACAGGTGATTTTGGCGTCCCCGGCAGGTGGTTACAGCGAGTTGAGCAGGAGGTTCCGGCATGCTCGGCAGTTGCATCCGGTGTCTCTGGCACGTGGTTCTGGCACGTCTGACATTTGGTTGCATCATGTCTGGCAGGTGATTCCGGAGTGTCCGGCAAGAGGTTCTGGTGTAGCCGGCAGGTGATTTTGGCATGTCCGGCAGGTGTTTCTGGCGAGCTGTTCAGGTGGTTCCGGTGTTCTTGGCAGGTGATTCTGGCGTGTCCAGCAGGTGGTTCCGGTCTGTCCGGTAATGGGTTCCGTCATGTGCCGCACGTGGTTCTGGCACGTCTGAGAGGTGGTTCCCGCATGCCCGGCAGGTGCTCCAGGAGAGTCCTACAAGTGGTTCTGGCCTAGCCCGCAGGTGATTTTGGCGTGTCCGGCAGGTGGTTCCGGCATGCTCGGCAGGTGGTTCAGGCATGTCTGGTAGGTGGTTCCGGTCTGTCCGCGAGGTGGTTCCGGCGTGTCAGGCACGTGGTTCCGGCATGTGTGACAGGTGGTTCTGGCATGTCCGGCAGGTGATTCTGGATTGTCCACCAAGTGGCTCTGGTGTAACCAGCAGGTGATTCCGGAGTGTACGGCAAGTGGTTCTGGCCTAGCTGGCTGGTGATTTTGGGGTGTCCAGCAGGTGGCTCCAGCGAGTCGAGCAAGTTGTTCCGGTGTGCTCAGCAGGTGGTTCAGGCAGGTCCGGCAGGTGTTTCTGGTCTGTCCAGTACGTGGTGCCGGCATGTCCGGCACGTGCTTCCAGTATGTTTGAGAGGTGGTTCCTACCTTCCCGGCGGGAGATTCCGGAGCGTCCGCCATGTGATTCTGGCCTACCTGGCAGGGGATTTTGGCGTCTCTGGCTGGTGGTTCCGGCGAGTCGAAGAGGAGGTTCCGGCGTGCTCGGCAGGTGCATCCGGTGTCTCTGGCACGTCATTCTGGCACGTTCGAGAGGTGGTTCCGGCATGCCTGACAGGTGATTCCGGAGTGTCCGACAAGGGGTTCTGGCACGTCTGAGAGGTGGTTCCGGCATACCCTGCAGGTGATTCTGGCTTGTCTGCCGAGTGGTGCTGGCGTAGCCATCAGGTGATTTTGGCGTGTCCAGCAGGTGGCTCCAGCGAGTAGAGCAGGTTGTTCCAGCGTACTCAGCAGGTGGTTCAGGCGGGTCTGGCAGGTGGTTCCGGTCTCTCTAGTAGGTGGTTCCGGCGTGTCCGGCACGTGCTTCTGGCACGTCTGAGAGCTGGTTCCGGCATGCCCGGCGGGTGATTCCATAGAGTCCGCCACGTGGTTCTGGCCTAGCTGACAGGTGATTTTGGCGTCCCCGGCAGGTGGTTACAGCGAGTTGAGCAGGAGGTTCCGGCATGCTCGGCAGTTGCATCCGGTGTCTCTGGCACGTGGTTCTGGCACGTCTGACATTTGGTTGCATCATGTCTGGCAGGTGATTCCGGAGTGTCCGGCAAGAGGTTCTGGTGTAGCCGGCAGGTGATTTTGGCATGTCCGGCAGGTGTTTCTGGCGAGCTGTTCAGGTGGTTCCGGTGTTCTTGGCAGGTGATTCTGGCGTGTCCAGCAGGTGGTTCCGGTCTGTCCGGTAATGGGTTCCGTCATGTGCCGCACGTGGTTCTGGCACGTCTGAGAGCTGGTTCCCGCATGCCCGGCAGGTGCTCCAGGAGAGTCCTACAAGTGGTTCTGGCCTAGCCCGCAGGTGATTTTGGCGTGTCCGGCAGGTGGTTCCGGCATGCTCGGCAGGTGGTTCAGGCATGTCTGGTAGGTGGTTCCGGTCTGTCCGCGAGGTGGTTCCGGCGTGTCAGGCACGTGGTTCCGGCATGTGTGACAGGTGGTTCTGGCATGTCCGGCAGGTGATTCTGGATTGTCCACCAAGTGGCTCTGGTGTAACCAGCAGGTGATTCCGGAGTGTACGGCAAGTGGTTCTGGCCTAGCTGGCTGGTGATTTTGGGGTGTCCAGCAGGTGGCTCCAGCGAGTCGAGCAAGTTGTTCCGGTGTGCTCAGCAGGTGGTTCAGGCAGGTCCGGCAGGTGTTTCTGGTCTGTCCAGTACGTGGTGCCGGCATGTCCGGCACGTGCTTCCAGTATGTTTGAGAGGTGGTTCCTACCTTCCCGGCGGGAGATTCCGGAGCGTCCGCCATGTGATTCTGGCCTACCTGGCAGGGGATTTTGGCGTCTCTGGCTGGTGGTTCCGGCGAGTCGAAGAGGAGGTTCCGGCGTGCTCGGCAGGTGCATCCGGTGTCTCTGGCACGTCATTCTGGCACGTTCGAGAGGTGGTTCCGGCATGCCTGACAGGTGATTCCGGAGTGTCCGACAAGGGGTTCTGGCACGTCTGAGAGGTGGTTCCGGCATACCCTGCAGGTGATTCTGGCTTGTCTGCCGAGTGGTGCTGGCGTAGCCATCAGGTGATTTTGGCGTGTCCAGCAGGTGGCTCCAGCGAGTAGAGCAGGTTGTTCCAGCGTACTCAGCAGGTGGTTCAGGCGGGTCTGGCAGGTGGTTCCGGTCTCTCTAGTAGGTGGTTCCGGCGTGTCCGGCACGTGCTTCTGGCACGTCTGAGAGCTGGTTCCGGCATGCCCGGCGGGTGATTCCATAGAGTCCGCCACGTGGTTCTGGCCTAGCTGACAGGTGATTTTGGCGTCCCCGGCAGGTGGTTACAGCGAGTTGAGCAGGAGGTTCCGGCATGCTCGGCAGTTGCATCCGGTGTCTCTGGCACGTGGTTCTGGCACGTCTGACATTTGGTTGCATCATGTCTGGCAGGTGATTCCGGAGTGTCCGGCAAGAGGTTCTGGTGTAGCCGGCAGGTGATTTTGGCATGTCCGGCAGGTGTTTCTGGCGAGCTGTTCAGGTGGTTCCGGTGTTCTTGGCAGGTGATTCTGGCGTGTCCAGCAGGTGGTTCCGGTCTGTCCGGTAATGGGTTCCGTCATGTGCCGCACGTGGTTCTGGCACGTCTGAGAGGTGGTTCCCGCATGCCCGGCAGGTGCTCCAGGAGAGTCCTACAAGTGGTTCTGGCCTAGCCCGCAGGTGATTTTGGCGTGTCCGGCAGGTGGTTCCGGCATGCTCGGCAGGTGGTTCAGGCATGTCTGGTAGGTGGTTCCGGTCTGTCCGCGAGGTGGTTCCGGCGTGTCAGGCACGTGGTTCCGGCATGTGTGACAGGTGGTTCTGGCATGTCCGGCAGGTGATTCTGGATTGTCCACCAAGTGGCTCTGGTGTAACCAGCAGGTGATTCCGGAGTGTACGGCAAGTGGTTCTGGCCTAGCTGGCTGGTGATTTTGGGGTGTCCAGCAGGTGGCTCCAGCGAGTCGAGCAAGTTGTTCCGGTGTGCTCAGCAGGTGGTTCAGGCAGGTCCGGCAGGTGTTTCTGGTCTGTCCAGTACGTGGTGCCGGCATGTCCGGCACGTGCTTCCAGTATGTTTGAGAGGTGGTTCCTACCTTCCCGGCGGGAGATTCCGGAGCGTCCGCCATGTGATTCTGGCCTACCTGGCAGGGGATTTTGGCGTCTCTGGCTGGTGGTTCCGGCGAGTCGAAGAGGAGGTTCCGGCGTGCTCGGCAGGTGCATCCGGTGTCTCTGGCACGTCATTCTGGCACGTTCGAGAGGTGGTTCCGGCATGCCTGACAGGTGATTCCGGAGTGTCCGACAAGGGGTTCTGGCACGTCTGAGAGGTGGTTCCGGCATACCCTGCAGGTGATTCTGGCTTGTCTGCCGAGTGGTGCTGGCGTAGCCATCAGGTGATTTTGGCGTGTCCAGCAGGTGGCTCCAGCGAGTAGAGCAGGTTGTTCCAGCGTACTCAGCAGGTGGTTCAGGCGGGTCTGGCAGGTGGTTCCGGTCTCTCTAGTAGGTGGTTCCGGCGTGTCCGGCACGTGCTTCTGGCACGTCTGAGAGCTGGTTCCGGCATGCCCGGCGGGTGATTCCATAGAGTCCGCCACGTGGTTCTGGCCTAGCTGACAGGTGATTTTGGCGTCCCCGGCAGGTGGTTACAGCGAGTTGAGCAGGAGGTTCCGGCATGCTCGGCAGTTGCATCCGGTGTCTCTGGCACGTGGTTCTGGCACGTCTGACATTTGGTTGCATCATGTCTGGCAGGTGATTCCGGAGTGTCCGGCAAGAGGTTCTGGTGTAGCCGGCAGGTGATTTTGGCATGTCCGGCAGGTGTTTCTGGCGAGCTGTTCAGGTGGTTCCGGTGTTCTTGGCAGGTGATTCTGGCGTGTCCAGCAGGTGGTTCCGGTCTGTCCGGTAATGGGTTCCGTCATGTGCCGCACGTGGTTCTGGCACGTCTGAGAGCTGGTTCCCGCATGCCCGGCAGGTGCTCCAGGAGAGTCCTACAAGTGGTTCTGGCCTAGCCCGCAGGTGATTTTGGCGTGTCCGGCAGGTGGTTCCGGCATGCTCGGCAGGTGGTTCAGGCATGTCTGGTAGGTGGTTCCGGTCTGTCCGCGAGGTGGTTCCGGCGTGTCAGGCACGTGGTTCCGGCATGTGTGACAGGTGGTTCTGGCATGTCCGGCAGGTGATTCTGGATTGTCCACCAAGTGGCTCTGGTGTAACCAGCAGGTGATTCCGGAGTGTACGGCAAGTGGTTCTGGCCTAGCTGGCTGGTGATTTTGGGGTGTCCAGCAGGTGGCTCCAGCGAGTCGAGCAAGTTGTTCCGGTGTGCTCAGCAGGTGGTTCAGGCAGGTCCGGCAGGTGTTTCTGGTCTGTCCAGTACGTGGTGCCGGCATGTCCGGCACGTGCTTCCAGTATGTTTGAGAGGTGGTTCCTACCTTCCCGGCGGGAGATTCCGGAGCGTCCGCCATGTGATTCTGGCCTACCTGGCAGGGGATTTTGGCGTCTCTGGCTGGTGGTTCCGGCGAGTCGAAGAGGAGGTTCCGGCGTGCTCGGCAGGTGCATCCGGTGTCTCTGGCACGTCATTCTGGCACGTTCGAGAGGTGGTTCCGGCATGCCTGACAGGTGATTCCGGAGTGTCCGACAAGGGGTTCTGGCACGTCTGAGAGGTGGTTCCGGCATACCCTGCAGGTGATTCTGGCTTGTCTGCCGAGTGGTGCTGGCGTAGCCATCAGGTGATTTTGGCGTGTCCAGCAGGTGGCTCCAGCGAGTAGAGCAGGTTGTTCCAGCGTACTCAGCAGGTGGTTCAGGCGGGTCTGGCAGGTGGTTCCGGTCTCTCTAGTAGGTGGTTCCGGCGTGTCCGGCACGTGCTTCTGGCACGTCTGAGAGCTGGTTCCGGCATGCCCGGCGGGTGATTCCATAGAGTCCGCCACGTGGTTCTGGCCTAGCTGACAGGTGATTTTGGCGTCCCCGGCAGGTGGTTACAGCGAGTTGAGCAGGAGGTTCCGGCATGCTCGGCAGTTGCATCCGGTGTCTCTGGCACGTGGTTCTGGCACGTCTGACATTTGGTTGCATCATGTCTGGCAGGTGATTCCGGAGTGTCCGGCAAGAGGTTCTGGTGTAGCCGGCAGGTGATTTTGGCATGTCCGGCAGGTGTTTCTGGCGAGCTGTTCAGGTGGTTCCGGTGTTCTTGGCAGGTGATTCTGGCGTGTCCAGCAGGTGGTTCCGGTCTGTCCGGTAATGGGTTCCGTCATGTGCCGCACGTGGTTCTGGCACGTCTGAGAGGTGGTTCCCGCATGCCCGGCAGGTGCTCCAGGAGAGTCCTACAAGTGGTTCTGGCCTAGCCCGCAGGTGATTTTGGCGTGTCCGGCAGGTGGTTCCGGCATGCTCGGCAGGTGGTTCAGGCATGTCTGGTAGGTGGTTCCGGTCTGTCCGCGAGGTGGTTCCGGCGTGTCAGGCACGTGGTTCCGGCATGTGTGACAGGTGGTTCTGGCATGTCCGGCAGGTGATTCTGGATTGTCCACCAAGTGGCTCTGGTGTAACCAGCAGGTGATTCCGGAGTGTACGGCAAGTGGTTCTGGCCTAGCTGGCTGGTGATTTTGGGGTGTCCAGCAGGTGGCTCCAGCGAGTCGAGCAAGTTGTTCCGGTGTGCTCAGCAGGTGGTTCAGGCAGGTCCGGCAGGTGTTTCTGGTCTGTCCAGTACGTGGTGCCGGCATGTCCGGCACGTGCTTCCAGTATGTTTGAGAGGTGGTTCCTACCTTCCCGGCGGGAGATTCCGGAGCGTCCGCCATGTGATTCTGGCCTACCTGGCAGGGGATTTTGGCGTCTCTGGCTGGTGGTTCCGGCGAGTCGAAGAGGAGGTTCCGGCGTGCTCGGCAGGTGCATCCGGTGTCTCTGGCACGTCATTCTGGCACGTTCGAGAGGTGGTTCCGGCATGCCTGACAGGTGATTCCGGAGTGTCCGACAAGGGGTTCTGGCACGTCTGAGAGGTGGTTCCGGCATACCCTGCAGGTGATTCTGGCTTGTCTGCCGAGTGGTGCTGGCGTAGCCATCAGGTGATTTTGGCGTGTCCAGCAGGTGGCTCCAGCGAGTAGAGCAGGTTGTTCCAGCGTACTCAGCAGGTGGTTCAGGCGGGTCTGGCAGGTGGTTCCGGTCTCTCTAGTAGGTGGTTCCGGCGTGTCCGGCACGTGCTTCTGGCACGTCTGAGAGCTGGTTCCGGCATGCCCGGCGGGTGATTCCATAGAGTCCGCCACGTGGTTCTGGCCTAGCTGACAGGTGATTTTGGCGTCCCCGGCAGGTGGTTACAGCGAGTTGAGCAGGAGGTTCCGGCATGCTCGGCAGTTGCATCCGGTGTCTCTGGCACGTGGTTCTGGCACGTCTGACATTTGGTTGCATCATGTCTGGCAGGTGATTCCGGAGTGTCCGGCAAGAGGTTCTGGTGTAGCCGGCAGGTGATTTTGGCATGTCCGGCAGGTGTTTCTGGCGAGCTGTTCAGGTGGTTCCGGTGTTCTTGGCAGGTGATTCTGGCGTGTCCAGCAGGTGGTTCCGGTCTGTCCGGTAATGGGTTCCGTCATGTGCCGCACGTGGTTCTGGCACGTCTGAGAGCTGGTTCCCGCATGCCCGGCAGGTGCTCCAGGAGAGTCCTACAAGTGGTTCTGGCCTAGCCCGCAGGTGATTTTGGCGTGTCCGGCAGGTGGTTCCGGCATGCTCGGCAGGTGGTTCAGGCATGTCTGGTAGGTGG
Source organism: Equus asinus (assembly GCF_041296235.1). Taxonomy (NCBI): domain Eukaryota; kingdom Metazoa; phylum Chordata; class Mammalia; order Perissodactyla; family Equidae; genus Equus; species Equus asinus. The sequence continues at coordinate 194,504 of NC_091790.1, read as the reverse complement.
TTCCGGTCTGTCCGCGAGGTGGTTCCGGCGTGTCAGGCACGTGGTTCCGGCATGTGTGACAGGTGGTTCTGGCATGTCCGGCAGGTGATTCTGGATTGTCCACCAAGTGGCTCTGGTGTAACCAGCAGGTGATTCCGGAGTGTACGGCAAGTGGTTCTGGCCTAGCTGGCTGGTGATTTTGGGGTGTCCAGCAGGTGGCTCCAGCGAGTCGAGCAAGTTGTTCCGGTGTGCTCAGCAGGTGGTTCAGGCAGGTCCGGCAGGTGTTTCTGGTCTGTCCAGTACGTGGTGCCGGCATGTCCGGCACGTGCTTCCAGTATGTTTGAGAGGTGGTTCCTACCTTCCCGGCGGGAGATTCCGGAGCGTCCGCCATGTGATTCTGGCCTACCTGGCAGGGGATTTTGGCGTCTCTGGCTGGTGGTTCCGGCGAGTCGAAGAGGAGGTTCCGGCGTGCTCGGCAGGTGCATCCGGTGTCTCTGGCACGTCATTCTGGCACGTTCGAGAGGTGGTTCCGGCATGCCTGACAGGTGATTCCGGAGTGTCCGACAAGGGGTTCTGGCACGTCTGAGAGGTGGTTCCGGCATACCCTGCAGGTGATTCTGGCTTGTCTGCCGAGTGGTGCTGGCGTAGCCATCAGGTGATTTTGGCGTGTCCAGCAGGTGGCTCCAGCGAGTAGAGCAGGTTGTTCCAGCGTACTCAGCAGGTGGTTCAGGCGGGTCTGGCAGGTGGTTCCGGTCTCTCTAGTAGGTGGTTCCGGCGTGTCCGGCACGTGCTTCTGGCACGTCTGAGAGCTGGTTCCGGCATGCCCGGCGGGTGATTCCATAGAGTCCGCCACGTGGTTCTGGCCTAGCTGACAGGTGATTTTGGCGTCCCCGGCAGGTGGTTACAGCGAGTTGAGCAGGAGGTTCCGGCATGCTCGGCAGTTGCATCCGGTGTCTCTGGCACGTGGTTCTGGCACGTCTGACATTTGGTTGCATCATGTCTGGCAGGTGATTCCGGAGTGTCCGGCAAGAGGTTCTGGTGTAGCCGGCAGGTGATTTTGGCATGTCCGGCAGGTGTTTCTGGCGAGCTGTTCAGGTGGTTCCGGTGTTCTTGGCAGGTGATTCTGGCGTGTCCAGCAGGTGGTTCCGGTCTGTCCGGTAATGGGTTCCGTCATGTGCCGCACGTGGTTCTGGCACGTCTGAGAGGTGGTTCCCGCATGCCCGGCAGGTGCTCCAGGAGAGTCCTACAAGTGGTTCTGGCCTAGCCCGCAGGTGATTTTGGCGTGTCCGGCAGGTGGTTCCGGCATGCTCGGCAGGTGGTTCAGGCATGTCTGGTAGGTGGTTCCGGTCTGTCCGCGAGGTGGTTCCGGCGTGTCAGGCACGTGGTTCCGGCATGTGTGACAGGTGGTTCTGGCATGTCCGGCAGGTGATTCTGGATTGTCCACCAAGTGGCTCTGGTGTAACCAGCAGGTGATTCCGGAGTGTACGGCAAGTGGTTCTGGCCTAGCTGGCTGGTGATTTTGGGGTGTCCAGCAGGTGGCTCCAGCGAGTCGAGCAAGTTGTTCCGGTGTGCTCAGCAGGTGGTTCAGGCAGGTCCGGCAGGTGTTTCTGGTCTGTCCAGTACGTGGTGCCGGCATGTCCGGCACGTGCTTCCAGTATGTTTGAGAGGTGGTTCCTACCTTCCCGGCGGGAGATTCCGGAGCGTCCGCCATGTGATTCTGGCCTACCTGGCAGGGGATTTTGGCGTCTCTGGCTGGTGGTTCCGGCGAGTCGAAGAGGAGGTTCCGGCGTGCTCGGCAGGTGCATCCGGTGTCTCTGGCACGTCATTCTGGCACGTTCGAGAGGTGGTTCCGGCATGCCTGACAGGTGATTCCGGAGTGTCCGACAAGGGGTTCTGGCACGTCTGAGAGGTGGTTCCGGCATACCCTGCAGGTGATTCTGGCTTGTCTGCCGAGTGGTGCTGGCGTAGCCATCAGGTGATTTTGGCGTGTCCAGCAGGTGGCTCCAGCGAGTAGAGCAGGTTGTTCCAGCGTACTCAGCAGGTGGTTCAGGCGGGTCTGGCAGGTGGTTCCGGTCTCTCTAGTAGGTGGTTCCGGCGTGTCCGGCACGTGCTTCTGGCACGTCTGAGAGCTGGTTCCGGCATGCCCGGCGGGTGATTCCATAGAGTCCGCCACGTGGTTCTGGCCTAGCTGACAGGTGATTTTGGCGTCCCCGGCAGGTGGTTACAGCGAGTTGAGCAGGAGGTTCCGGCATGCTCGGCAGTTGCATCCGGTGTCTCTGGCACGTGGTTCTGGCACGTCTGACATTTGGTTGCATCATGTCTGGCAGGTGATTCCGGAGTGTCCGGCAAGAGGTTCTGGTGTAGCCGGCAGGTGATTTTGGCATGTCCGGCAGGTGTTTCTGGCGAGCTGTTCAGGTGGTTCCGGTGTTCTTGGCAGGTGATTCTGGCGTGTCCAGCAGGTGGTTCCGGTCTGTCCGGTAATGGGTTCCGTCATGTGCCGCACGTGGTTCTGGCACGTCTGAGAGGTGGTTCCCGCATGCCCGGCAGGTGCTCCAGGAGAGTCCTACAAGTGGTTCTGGCCTAGCCCGCAGGTGATTTTGGCGTGTCCGGCAGGTGGTTCCGGCATGCTCGGCAGGTGGTTCAGGCATGTCTGGTAGGTGGTTCCGGTCTGTCCGCGAGGTGGTTCCGGCGTGTCAGGCACGTGGTTCCGGCATGTGTGACAGGTGGTTCTGGCATGTCCGGCAGGTGATTCTGGATTGTCCACCAAGTGGCTCTGGTGTAACCAGCAGGTGATTCCGGAGTGTACGGCAAGTGGTTCTGGCCTAGCTGGCTGGTGATTTTGGGGTGTCCAGCAGGTGGCTCCAGCGAGTCGAGCAAGTTGTTCCGGTGTGCTCAGCAGGTGGTTCAGGCAGGTCCGGCAGGTGTTTCTGGTCTGTCCAGTACGTGGTGCCGGCATGTCCGGCACGTGCTTCCAGTATGTTTGAGAGGTGGTTCCTACCTTCCCGGCGGGAGATTCCGGAGCGTCCGCCATGTGATTCTGGCCTACCTGGCAGGGGATTTTGGCGTCTCTGGCTGGTGGTTCCGGCGAGTCGAAGAGGAGGTTCCGGCGTGCTCGGCAGGTGCATCCGGTGTCTCTGGCACGTCATTCTGGCACGTTCGAGAGGTGGTTCCGGCATGCCTGACAGGTGATTCCGGAGTGTCCGACAAGGGGTTCTGGCACGTCTGAGAGGTGGTTCCGGCATACCCTGCAGGTGATTCTGGCTTGTCTGCCGAGTGGTGCTGGCGTAGCCATCAGGTGATTTTGGCGTGTCCAGCAGGTGGCTCCAGCGAGTAGAGCAGGTTGTTCCAGCGTACTCAGCAGGTGGTTCAGGCGGGTCTGGCAGGTGGTTCCGGTCTCTCTAGTAGGTGGTTCCGGCGTGTCCGGCACGTGCTTCTGGCACGTCTGAGAGCTGGTTCCGGCATGCCCGGCGGGTGATTCCATAGAGTCCGCCACGTGGTTCTGGCCTAGCTGACAGGTGATTTTGGCGTCCCCGGCAGGTGGTTACAGCGAGTTGAGCAGGAGGTTCCGGCATGCTCGGCAGTTGCATCCGGTGTCTCTGGCACGTGGTTCTGGCACGTCTGACATTTGGTTGCATCATGTCTGGCAGGTGATTCCGGAGTGTCCGGCAAGAGGTTCTGGTGTAGCCGGCAGGTGATTTTGGCATGTCCGGCAGGTGTTTCTGGCGAGCTGTTCAGGTGGTTCTGGTGTTCTTGGCAGGTGATTCTGGCGTGTCCAGCAGGTGGTTCCGGTCTGTCCGGTAATGGGTTCCGTCATGTGCCGCACGTGGTTCTGGCACGTCTGAGAGGTGGTTCCCGCATGCCCGGCAGGTGCTCCAGGAGAGTCCTACAAGTGGTTCTGGCCTAGCCCGCAGGTGATTTTGGCGTGTCCGGCAGGTGGTTCCGGCATGCTCGGCAGGTGGTTCAGGCATGTCTGGTAGGTGGTTCCGGTCTGTCCGCGAGGTGGTTCCGGCGTGTCAGGCACGTGGTTCCGGCATGTGTGACAGGTGGTTCTGGCATGTCCGGCAGGTGATTCTGGATTGTCCACCAAGTGGCTCTGGTGTAACCAGCAGGTGATTCCGGAGTGTACGGCAAGTGGTTCTGGCCTAGCTGGCTGGTGATTTTGGGGTGTCCAGCAGGTGGCTCCAGCGAGTCGAGCAAGTTGTTCCGGTGTGCTCAGCAGGTGGTTCAGGCAGGTCCGGCAGGTGTTTCTGGTCTGTCCAGTACGTGGTGCCGGCATGTCCGGCACGTGCTTCCAGTATGTTTGAGAGGTGGTTCCTACCTTCCCGGCGGGAGATTCCGGAGCGTCCGCCATGTGATTCTGGCCTACCTGGCAGGGGATTTTGGCGTCTCTGGCTGGTGGTTCCGGCGAGTCGAAGAGGAGGTTCCGGCGTGCTCGGCAGGTGCATCCGGTGTCTCTGGCACGTCATTCTGGCACGTTCGAGAGGTGGTTCCGGCATGCCTGACAGGTGATTCCGGAGTGTCCGACAAGGGGTTCTGGCACGTCTGAGAGGTGGTTCCGGCATACCCTGCAGGTGATTCTGGCTTGTCTGCCGAGTGGTGCTGGCGTAGCCATCAGGTGATTTTGGCGTGTCCAGCAGGTGGCTCCAGCGAGTAGAGCAGGTTGTTCCAGCGTACTCAGCAGGTGGTTCAGGCGGGTCTGGCAGGTGGTTCCGGTCTCTCTAGTAGGTGGTTCCGGCGTGTCCGGCACGTGCTTCTGGCACGTCTGAGAGCTGGTTCCGGCATGCCCGGCGGGTGATTCCATAGAGTCCGCCACGTGGTTCTGGCCTAGCTGACAGGTGATTTTGGCGTCCCCGGCAGGTGGTTACAGCGAGTTGAGCAGGAGGTTCCGGCATGCTCGGCAGTTGCATCCGGTGTCTCTGGCACGTGGTTCTGGCACGTCTGACATTTGGTTGCATCATGTCTGGCAGGTGATTCCGGAGTGTCCGGCAAGAGGTTCTGGTGTAGCCGGCAGGTGATTTTGGCATGTCCGGCAGGTGTTTCTGGCGAGCTGTTCAGGTGGTTCCGGTGTTCTTGGCAGGTGATTCTGGCGTGTCCAGCAGGTGGTTCCGGTCTGTCCGGTAATGGGTTCCGTCATGTGCCGCACGTGGTTCTGGCACGTCTGAGAGGTGGTTCCCGCATGCCCGGCAGGTGCTCCAGGAGAGTCCTACAAGTGGTTCTGGCCTAGCCCGCAGGTGATTTTGGCGTGTCCGGCAGGTGGTTCCGGCATGCTCGGCAGGTGGTTCAGGCATGTCTGGTAGGTGGTTCCGGTCTGTCCGCGAGGTGGTTCCGGCGTGTCAGGCACGTGGTTCCGGCATGTGTGACAGGTGGTTCTGGCATGTCCGGCAGGTGATTCTGGATTGTCCACCAAGTGGCTCTGGTGTAACCAGCAGGTGATTCCGGAGTGTACGGCAAGTGGTTCTGGCCTAGCTGGCTGGTGATTTTGGGGTGTCCAGCAGGTGGCTCCAGCGAGTCGAGCAAGTTGTTCCGGTGTGCTCAGCAGGTGGTTCAGGCAGGTCCGGCAGGTGTTTCTGGTCTGTCCAGTACGTGGTGCCGGCATGTCCGGCACGTGCTTCCAGTATGTTTGAGAGGTGGTTCCTACCTTCCCGGCGGGAGATTCCGGAGCGTCCGCCATGTGATTCTGGCCTACCTGGCAGGGGATTTTGGCGTCTCTGGCTGGTGGTTCCGGCGAGTCGAAGAGGAGGTTCCGGCGTGCTCGGCAGGTGCATCCGGTGTCTCTGGCACGTCATTCTGGCACGTTCGAGAGGTGGTTCCGGCATGCCTGACAGGTGATTCCGGAGTGTCCGACAAGGGGTTCTGGCACGTCTGAGAGGTGGTTCCGGCATACCCTGCAGGTGATTCTGGCTTGTCTGCCGAGTGGTGCTGGCGTAGCCATCAGGTGATTTTGGCGTGTCCAGCAGGTGGCTCCAGCGAGTAGAGCAGGTTGTTCCAGCGTACTCAGCAGGTGGTTCAGGCGGGTCTGGCAGGTGGTTCCGGTCTCTCTAGTAGGTGGTTCCGGCGTGTCCGGCACGTGCTTCTGGCACGTCTGAGAGCTGGTTCCGGCATGCCCGGCGGGTGATTCCATAGAGTCCGCCACGTGGTTCTGGCCTAGCTGACAGGTGATTTTGGCGTCCCCGGCAGGTGGTTACAGCGAGTTGAGCAGGAGGTTCCGGCATGCTCGGCAGTTGCATCCGGTGTCTCTGGCACGTGGTTCTGGCACGTCTGACATTTGGTTGCATCATGTCTGGCAGGTGATTCCGGAGTGTCCGGCAAGAGGTTCTGGTGTAGCCGGCAGGTGATTTTGGCATGTCCGGCAGGTGTTTCTGGCGAGCTGTTCAGGTGGTTCCGGTGTTCTTGGCAGGTGATTCTGGCGTGTCCAGCAGGTGGTTCCGGTCTGTCCGGTAATGGGTTCCGTCATGTGCCGCACGTGGTTCTGGCACGTCTGAGAGCTGGTTCCCGCATGCCCGGCAGGTGCTCCAGGAGAGTCCTACAAGTGGTTCTGGCCTAGCCCGCAGGTGATTTTGGCGTGTCCGGCAGGTGGTTCCGGCATGCTCGGCAGGTGGTTCAGGCATGTCTGGTAGGTGGTTCCGGTCTGTCCGCGAGGTGGTTCCGGCGTGTCAGGCACGTGGTTCCGGCATGTGTGACAGGTGGTTCTGGCATGTCCGGCAGGTGATTCTGGATTGTCCACCAAGTGGCTCTGGTGTAACCAGCAGGTGATTCCGGAGTGTACGGCAAGTGGTTCTGGCCTAGCTGGCTGGTGATTTTGGGGTGTCCAGCAGGTGGCTCCAGCGAGTCGAGCAAGTTGTTCCGGTGTGCTCAGCAGGTGGTTCAGGCAGGTCCGGCAGGTGTTTCTGGTCTGTCCAGTACGTGGTGCCGGCATGTCCGGCACGTGCTTCCAGTATGTTTGAGAGGTGGTTCCTACCTTCCCGGCGGGAGATTCCGGAGCGTCCGCCATGTGATTCTGGCCTACCTGGCAGGGGATTTTGGCGTCTCTGGCTGGTGGTTCCGGCGAGTCGAAGAGGAGGTTCCGGCGTGCTCGGCAGGTGCATCCGGTGTCTCTGGCACGTCATTCTGGCACGTTCGAGAGGTGGTTCCGGCATGCCTGACAGGTGATTCCGGAGTGTCCGACAAGGGGTTCTGGCACGTCTGAGAGGTGGTTCCGGCATACCCTGCAGGTGATTCTGGCTTGTCTGCCGAGTGGTGCTGGCGTAGCCATCAGGTGATTTTGGCGTGTCCAGCAGGTGGCTCCAGCGAGTAGAGCAGGTTGTTCCAGCGTACTCAGCAGGTGGTTCAGGCGGGTCTGGCAGGTGGTTCCGGTCTCTCTAGTAGGTGGTTCCGGCGTGTCCGGCACGTGCTTCTGGCACGTCTGAGAGCTGGTTCCGGCATGCCCGGCGGGTGATTCCATAGAGTCCGCCACGTGGTTCTGGCCTAGCTGACAGGTGATTTTGGCGTCCCCGGCAGGTGGTTACAGCGAGTTGAGCAGGAGGTTCCGGCATGCTCGGCAGTTGCATCCGGTGTCTCTGGCACGTGGTTCTGGCACGTCTGACATTTGGTTGCATCATGTCTGGCAGGTGATTCCGGAGTGTCCGGCAAGAGGTTCTGGTGTAGCCGGCAGGTGATTTTGGCATGTCCGGCAGGTGTTTCTGGCGAGCTGTTCAGGTGGTTCCGGTGTTCTTGGCAGGTGATTCTGGCGTGTCCAGCAGGTGGTTCCGGTCTGTCCGGTAATGGGTTCCGTCATGTGCCGCACGTGGTTCTGGCACGTCTGAGAGGTGGTTCCCGCATGCCCGGCAGGTGCTCCAGGAGAGTCCTACAAGTGGTTCTGGCCTAGCCCGCAGGTGATTTTGGCGTGTCCGGCAGGTGGTTCCGGCATGCTCGGCAGGTGGTTCAGGCATGTCTGGTAGGTGGTTCCGGTCTGTCCGCGAGGTGGTTCCGGCGTGTCAGGCACGTGGTTCCGGCATGTGTGACAGGTGGTTCTGGCATGTCCGGCAGGTGATTCTGGATTGTCCACCAAGTGGCTCTGGTGTAACCAGCAGGTGATTCCGGAGTGTACGGCAAGTGGTTCTGGCCTAGCTGGCTGGTGATTTTGGGGTGTCCAGCAGGTGGCTCCAGCGAGTCGAGCAAGTTGTTCCGGTGTGCTCAGCAGGTGGTTCAGGCAGGTCCGGCAGGTGTTTCTGGTCTGTCCAGTACGTGGTGCCGGCATGTCCGGCACGTGCTTCCAGTATGTTTGAGAGGTGGTTCCTACCTTCCCGGCGGGAGATTCCGGAGCGTCCGCCATGTGATTCTGGCCTACCTGGCAGGGGATTTTGGCGTCTCTGGCTGGTGGTTCCGGCGAGTCGAAGAGGAGGTTCCGGCGTGCTCGGCAGGTGCATCCGGTGTCTCTGGCACGTCATTCTGGCACGTTCGAGAGGTGGTTCCGGCATGCCTGACAGGTGATTCCGGAGTGTCCGACAAGGGGTTCTGGCACGTCTGAGAGGTGGTTCCGGCATACCCTGCAGGTGATTCTGGCTTGTCTGCCGAGTGGTGCTGGCGTAGCCATCAGGTGATTTTGGCGTGTCCAGCAGGTGGCTCCAGCGAGTAGAGCAGGTTGTTCCAGCGTACTCAGCAGGTGGTTCAGGCGGGTCTGGCAGGTGGTTCCGGTCTCTCTAGTAGGTGGTTCCGGCGTGTCCGGCACGTGCTTCTGGCACGTCTGAGAGCTGGTTCCGGCATGCCCGGCGGGTGATTCCATAGAGTCCGCCACGTGGTTCTGGCCTAGCTGACAGGTGATTTTGGCGTCCCCGGCAGGTGGTTACAGCGAGTTGAGCAGGAGGTTCCGGCATGCTCGGCAGTTGCATCCGGTGTCTCTGGCACGTGGTTCTGGCACGTCTGACATTTGGTTGCATCATGTCTGGCAGGTGATTCCGGAGTGTCCGGCAAGAGGTTCTGGTGTAGCCGGCAGGTGATTTTGGCATGTCCGGCAGGTGTTTCTGGCGAGCTGTTCAGGTGGTTCCGGTGTTCTTGGCAGGTGATTCTGGCGTGTCCAGCAGGTGGTTCCGGTCTGTCCGGTAATGGGTTCCGTCATGTGCCGCACGTGGTTCTGGCACGTCTGAGAGGTGGTTCCCGCATGCCCGGCAGGTGCTCCAGGAGAGTCCTACAAGTGGTTCTGGCCTAGCCCGCAGGTGATTTTGGCGTGTCCGGCAGGTGGTTCCGGCATGCTCGGCAGGTGGTTCAGGCATGTCTGGTAGGTGGTTCCGGTCTGTCCGCGAGGTGGTTCCGGCGTGTCAGGCACGTGGTTCCGGCATGTGTGACAGGTGGTTCTGGCATGTCCGGCAGGTGATTCTGGATTGTCCACCAAGTGGCTCTGGTGTAACCAGCAGGTGATTCCGGAGTGTACGGCAAGTGGTTCTGGCCTAGCTGGCTGGTGATTTTGGGGTGTCCAGCAGGTGGCTCCAGCGAGTCGAGCAAGTTGTTCCGGTGTGCTCAGCAGGTGGTTCAGGCAGGTCCGGCAGGTGTTTCTGGTCTGTCCAGTACGTGGTGCCGGCATGTCCGGCACGTGCTTCCAGTATGTTTGAGAGGTGGTTCCTACCTTCCCGGCGGGAGATTCCGGAGCGTCCGCCATGTGATTCTGGCCTACCTGGCAGGGGATTTTGGCGTCTCTGGCTGGTGGTTCCGGCGAGTCGAAGAGGAGGTTCCGGCGTGCTCGGCAGGTGCATCCGGTGTCTCTGGCACGTCATTCTGGCACGTTCGAGAGGTGGTTCCGGCATGCCTGACAGGTGATTCCGGAGTGTCCGACAAGGGGTTCTGGCACGTCTGAGAGGTGGTTCCGGCATACCCTGCAGGTGATTCTGGCTTGTCTGCCGAGTGGTGCTGGCGTAGCCATCAGGTGATTTTGGCGTGTCCAGCAGGTGGCTCCAGCGAGTAGAGCAGGTTGTTCCAGCGTACTCAGCAGGTGGTTCAGGCGGGTCTGGCAGGTGGTTCCGGTCTCTCTAGTAGGTGGTTCCGGCGTGTCCGGCACGTGCTTCTGGCACGTCTGAGAGCTGGTTCCGGCATGCCCGGCGGGTGATTCCATAGAGTCCGCCACGTGGTTCTGGCCTAGCTGACAGGTGATTTTGGCGTCCCCGGCAGGTGGTTACAGCGAGTTGAGCAGGAGGTTCCGGCATGCTCGGCAGTTGCATCCGGTGTCTCTGGCACGTGGTTCTGGCACGTCTGACATTTGGTTGCATCATGTCTGGCAGGTGATTCCGGAGTGTCCGGCAAGAGGTTCTGGTGTAGCCGGCAGGTGATTTTGGCATGTCCGGCAGGTGTTTCTGGCGAGCTGTTCAGGTGGTTCCGGTGTTCTTGGCAGGTGATTCTGGCGTGTCCAGCAGGTGGTTCCGGTCTGTCCGGTAATGGGTTCCGTCATGTGCCGCACGTGGTTCTGGCACGTCTGAGAGCTGGTTCCCGCATGCCCGGCAGGTGCTCCAGGAGAGTCCTACAAGTGGTTCTGGCCTAGCCCGCAGGTGATTTTGGCGTGTCCGGCAGGTGGTTCCGGCATGCTCGGCAGGTGGTTCAGGCATGTCTGGTAGGTGGTTCCGGTCTGTCCGCGAGGTGGTTCCGGCGTGTCAGGCACGTGGTTCCGGCATGTGTGACAGGTGGTTCTGGCATGTCCGGCAGGTGATTCTGGATTGTCCACCAAGTGGCTCTGGTGTAACCAGCAGGTGATTCCGGAGTGTACGGCAAGTGGTTCTGGCCTAGCTGGCTGGTGATTTTGGGGTGTCCAGCAGGTGGCTCCAGCGAGTCGAGCAAGTTGTTCCGGTGTGCTCAGCAGGTGGTTCAGGCAGGTCCGGCAGGTGTTTCTGGTCTGTCCAGTACGTGGTGCCGGCATGTCCGGCACGTGCTTCCAGTATGTTTGAGAGGTGGTTCCTACCTTCCCGGCGGGAGATTCCGGAGCGTCCGCCATGTGATTCTGGCCTACCTGGCAGGGGATTTTGGCGTCTCTGGCTGGTGGTTCCGGCGAGTCGAAGAGGAGGTTCCGGCGTGCTCGGCAGGTGCATCCGGTGTCTCTGGCACGTCATTCTGGCACGTTCGAGAGGTGGTTCCGGCATGCCTGACAGGTGATTCCGGAGTGTCCGACAAGGGGTTCTGGCACGTCTGAGAGGTGGTTCCGGCATACCCTGCAGGTGATTCTGGCTTGTCTGCCGAGTGGTGCTGGCGTAGCCATCAGGTGATTTTGGCGTGTCCAGCAGGTGGCTCCAGCGAGTAGAGCAGGTTGTTCCAGCGTACTCAGCAGGTGGTTCAGGCGGGTCTGGCAGGTGGTTCCGGTCTCTCTAGTAGGTGGTTCCGGCGTGTCCGGCACGTGCTTCTGGCACGTCTGAGAGCTGGTTCCGGCATGCCCGGCGGGTGATTCCATAGAGTCCGCCACGTGGTTCTGGCCTAGCTGACAGGTGATTTTGGCGTCCCCGGCAGGTGGTTACAGCGAGTTGAGCAGGAGGTTCCGGCATGCTCGGCAGTTGCATCCGGTGTCTCTGGCACGTGGTTCTGGCACGTCTGACATTTGGTTGCATCATGTCTGGCAGGTGATTCCGGAGTGTCCGGCAAGAGGTTCTGGTGTAGCCGGCAGGTGATTTTGGCATGTCCGGCAGGTGTTTCTGGCGAGCTGTTCAGGTGGTTCCGGTGTTCTTGGCAGGTGATTCTGGCGTGTCCAGCAGGTGGTTCCGGTCTGTCCGGTAATGGGTTCCGTCATGTGCCGCACGTGGTTCTGGCACGTCTGAGAGCTGGTTCCCGCATGCCCGGCAGGTGCTCCAGGAGAGTCCTACAAGTGGTTCTGGCCTAGCCCGCAGGTGATTTTGGCGTGTCCGGCAGGTGGTTCCGGCATGCTCGGCAGGTGGTTCAGGCATGTCTGGTAGGTGGTTCCGGTCTGTCCGCGAGGTGGTTCCGGCGTGTCAGGCACGTGGTTCCGGCATGTGTGACAGGTGGTTCTGGCATGTCCGGCAGGTGATTCTGGATTGTCCACCAAGTGGCTCTGGTGTAACCAGCAGGTGATTCCGGAGTGTACGGCAAGTGGTTCTGGCCTAGCTGGCTGGTGATTTTGGGGTGTCCAGCAGGTGGCTCCAGCGAGTCGAGCAAGTTGTTCCGGTGTGCTCAGCAGGTGGTTCAGGCAGGTCCGGCAGGTGTTTCTGGTCTGTCCAGTACGTGGTGCCGGCATGTCCGGCACGTGCTTCCAGTATGTTTGAGAGGTGGTTCCTACCTTCCCGGCGGGAGATTCCGGAGCGTCCGCCATGTGATTCTGGCCTACCTGGCAGGGGATTTTGGCGTCTCTGGCTGGTGGTTCCGGCGAGTCGAAGAGGAGGTTCCGGCGTGCTCGGCAGGTGCATCCGGTGTCTCTGGCACGTCATTCTGGCACGTTCGAGAGGTGGTTCCGGCATGCCTGACAGGTGATTCCGGAGTGTCCGACAAGGGGTTCTGGCACGTCTGAGAGGTGGTTCCGGCATACCCTGCAGGTGATTCTGGCTTGTCTGCCGAGTGGTGCTGGCGTAGCCATCAGGTGATTTTGGCGTGTCCAGCAGGTGGCTCCAGCGAGTAGAGCAGGTTGTTCCAGCGTACTCAGCAGGTGGTTCAGGCGGGTCTGGCAGGTGGTTCCGGTCTCTCTAGTAGGTGGTTCCGGCGTGTCCGGCACGTGCTTCTGGCACGTCTGAGAGCTGGTTCCGGCATGCCCGGCGGGTGATTCCATAGAGTCCGCCACGTGGTTCTGGCCTAGCTGACAGGTGATTTTGGCGTCCCCGGCAGGTGGTTACAGCGAGTTGAGCAGGAGGTTCCGGCATGCTCGGCAGTTGCATCCGGTGTCTCTGGCACGTGGTTCTGGCACGTCTGACATTTGGTTGCATCATGTCTGGCAGGTGATTCCGGAGTGTCCGGCAAGAGGTTCTGGTGTAGCCGGCAGGTGATTTTGGCATGTCCGGCAGGTGTTTCTGGCGAGCTGTTCAGGTGGTTCCGGTGTTCTTGGCAGGTGATTCTGGCGTGTCCAGCAGGTGGTTCCGGTCTGTCCGGTAATGGGTTCCGTCATGTGCCGCACGTGGTTCTGGCACGTCTGAGAGCTGGTTCCCGCATGCCCGGCAGGTGCTCCAGGAGAGTCCTACAAGTGGTTCTGGCCTAGCCCGCAGGTGATTTTGGCGTGTCCGGCAGGTGGTTCCGGCATGCTCGGCAGGTGGTTCAGGCATGTCTGGTAGGTGGTTCCGGTCTGTCCGCGAGGTGGTTCCGGCGTGTCAGGCACGTGGTTCCGGCATGTGTGACAGGTGGTTCTGGCATGTCCGGCAGGTGATTCTGGATTGTCCACCAAGTGGCTCTGGTGTAACCAGCAGGTGATTCCGGAGTGTACGGCAAGTGGTTCTGGCATAGCTGGCTTGTGATTTTGGGGTGTCCAGCAGGTGGCTCCAGCGAGTCGAGCAAGTTGTTCCGGTGTGCTCAGCAGGTGGTTCAGGCAGGTCCGGCAGGTGTTTCTGGTCTGTCCAGTACGTGGTGCCGGCATGTCCGGCACGTGCTTCCAGTATGTTTGAGAGGTGGTTCCTACCTTCCCGGCGGGAGATTCCGGAGCGTCCGCCATGTGATTCTGGCCTACCTGGCAGGGGATTTTGGCGTCTCTGGCTGGTGGTTCCGGCGAGTCGAAGAGGAGGTTCCGGCGTGCTCGGCAGGTGCATCCGGTGTCTCTGGCACGTCATTCTGGCACGTTCGAGAGGTGGTTCCGGCATGCCTGACAGGTGATTCCGGAGTGTCCGACAAGGGGTTCTGGCACGTCTGAGAGGTGGTTCCGGCATACCCTGCAGGTGATTCTGGCTTGTCTGCCGAGTGGTGCTGGCGTAGCCATCAGGTGATTTTGGCGTGTCCAGCAGGTGGCTCCAGCGAGTAGAGCAGGTTGTTCCAGCGTACTCAGCAGGTGGTTCAGGCGGGTCTGGCAGGTGGTTCCGGTCTCTCTAGTAGGTGGTTCCGGCGTGTCCGGCACGTGCTTCTGGCACGTCTGAGAGCTGGTTCCGGCATGCCCGGCGGGTGATTCCATAGAGTCCGCCACGTGGTTCTGGCCTAGCTGACAGGTGATTTTGGCGTCCCCGGCAGGTGGTTACAGCGAGTTGAGCAGGAGGTTCCGGCATGCTCGGCAGTTGCATCCGGTGTCTCTGGCACGTGGTTCTGGCACGTCTGACATTTGGTTGCATCATGTCTGGCAGGTGATTCCGGAGTGTCCGGCAAGAGGTTCTGGTGTAGCCGGCAGGTGATTTTGGCATGTCCGGCAGGTGTTTCTGGCGAGCTGTTCAGGTGGTTCCGGTGTTCTTGGCAGGTGATTCTGGCGTGTCCAGCAGGTGGTTCCGGTCTGTCCGGTAATGGGTTCCGTCATGTGCCGCACGTGGTTCTGGCACGTCTGAGAGCTGGTTCCCGCATGCCCGGCAGGTGCTCCAGGAGAGTCCTACAAGTGGTTCTGGCCTAGCCCGCAGGTGATTTTGGCGTGTCCGGCAGGTGGTTCCGGCATGCTCGGCAGGTGGTTCAGGCATGTCTGGTAGGTGGTTCCGGTCTGTCCGCGAGGTGGTTCCGGCGTGTCAGGCACGTGGTTCCGGCATGTGTGACAGGTGGTTCTGGCATGTCCGGCAGGTGATTCTGGATTGTCCACCAAGTGGCTCTGGTGTAACCAGCAGGTGATTCCGGAGTGTACGGCAAGTGGTTCTGGCATAGCTGGCTGGTGATTTTGGGGTGTCCAGCAGGTGGCTCCAGCGAGTCGAGCAAGTTGTTCCGGTGTGCTCAGCAGGTGGTTCAGGCAGGTCCGGCAGGTGTTTCTGGTCTGTCCAGTACGTGGTGCCGGCATGTCCGGCACGTGCTTCCAGTATGTTTGAGAGGTGGTTCCTACCTTCCCGGCGGGAGATTCCGGAGCGTCCGCCATGTGATTCTGGCCTACCTGGCAGGGGATTTTGGCGTCTCTGGCTGGTGGTTCCGGCGAGTCGAAGAGGAGGTTCCGGCGTGCTCGGCAGGTGCATCCGGTGTCTCTGGCACGTCATTCTGGCACGTTCGAGAGGTGGTTCCGGCATGCCTGACAGGTGATTCCGGAGTGTCCGACAAGGGGTTCTGGCACGTCTGAGAGGTGGTTCCGGCATACCCTGCAGGTGATTCTGGCTTGTCTGCCGAGTGGTGCTGGCGTAGCCATCAGGTGATTTTGGCGTGTCCAGCAGGTGGCTCCAGCGAGTAGAGCAGGTTGTTCCAGCGTACTCAGCAGGTGGTTCAGGCGGGTCTGGCAGGTGGTTCCGGTCTCTCTAGTAGGTGGTTCCGGCGTGTCCGGCACGTGCTTCTGGCACGTCTGAGAGCTGGTTCCGGCATGCCCGGCGGGTGATTCCATAGAGTCCGCCACGTGGTTCTGGCCTAGCTGACAGGTGATTTTGGCGTCCCCGGCAGGTGGTTACAGCGAGTTGAGCAGGAGGTTCCGGCATGCTCGGCAGTTGCATCCGGTGTCTCTGGCACGTGGTTCTGGCACGTCTGACATTTGGTTGCATCATGTCTGGCAGGTGATTCCGGAGTGTCCGGCAAGAGGTTCTGGTGTAGCCGGCAGGTGATTTTGGCATGTCCGGCAGGTGTTTCTGGCGAGCTGTTCAGGTGGTTCCGGTGTTCTTGGCAGGTGATTCTGGCGTGTCCAGCAGGTGGTTCCGGTCTGTCCGGTAATGGGTTCCGTCATGTGCCGCACGTGGTTCTGGCACGTCTGAGAGCTGGTTCCCGCATGCCCGGCAGGTGCTCCAGGAGAGTCCTACAAGTGGTTCTGGCCTAGCCCGCAGGTGATTTTGGCGTGTCCGGCAGGTGGTTCCGGCATGCTCGGCAGGTGGTTCAGGCATGTCTGGTAGGTGGTTCCGGTCTGTCCGCGAGGTGGTTCCGGCGTGTCAGGCACGTGGTTCCGGCATGTGTGACAGGTGGTTCTGGCATGTCCGGCAGGTGATTCTGGATTGTCCACCAAGTGGCTCTGGTGTAACCAGCAGGTGATTCCGGAGTGTACGGCAAGTGGTTCTGGCCTAGCTGGCTGGTGATTTTGGGGTGTCCAGCAGGTGGCTCCAGCGAGTCGAGCAAGTTGTTCCGGTGTGCTCAGCAGGTGGTTCAGGCAGGTCCGGCAGGTGTTTCTGGTCTGTCCAGTACGTGGTGCCGGCATGTCCGGCACGTGCTTCCAGTATGTTTGAGAGGTGGTTCCTACCTTCCCGGCGGGAGATTCCGGAGCGTCCGCCATGTGATTCTGGCCTACCTGGCAGGGGATTTTGGCGTCTCTGGCTGGTGGTTCCGGCGAGTCGAACAGGAGGTTCCGGCGTGCTCGGCAGGTGCATCCGGTGTCTCTGGCACGTCATTCTGGCACGTTCGAGAGGTGGTTCCGGCATGCCTGACAGGTGATTCCGGAGTGTCCGACAAGGGGTTCTGGCACGTCTGAGAGGTGGTTCCGGCATCCCCTGCAGGTGATTCTGGCTTGTCTGCCGAGTGGTGCTGGCGTAGCCATCAGGTGATTTTGGCGTGTCCAGCAGGTGGCTCCAGCGAGTAGAGCAGGTTGTTCCAGCGTACTCAGCAGGTGGTTCAGGCGGGTCTGGCAGGTGGTTCCGGTCTCTCTAGTAGGTGGTTCCGGCGTGTCCGGCACGTGCTTCTGGCACGTCTGAGAGCTGGTTCCGGCATGCCCGGCGGGTGATTCCATAGAGTCCGCCACGTGGTTCTGGCCTAGCTGACAGGTGATTTTGGCGTCCCCGGCAGGTGGTTACAGCGAGTTGAGCAGGAGGTTCCGGCATGCTCGGCAGTTGCATCCGGTGTCTCTGGCACGTGGTTCTGGCACGTCTGATATTTGGTTGCATCATGTCTGGCAGGTGATTCCGGAGTGTCCGGCAAGAGGTTCTGGTGTAGCCGGCAGGTGATTTTGGCATGTCCGGCAGGTGTTTCTGGCGAGCTGTTCAGGTGGTTCCGGTGTTCTTGGCAGGTGATTCTGGCGTGTCCAGCAGGTGGTTCCGGTCTGTCCGGTAATGGGTTCCGTCATGTGCCGCACGTGGTTCTGGCACGTCTGAGAGGTGGTTCCCGCATGCCCGGCAGGTGCTCCAGGAGAGTCCTACAAGTGGTTCTGGCCTAGCCCGCAGGTGATTTTGGCGTGTCCGGCAGGTGGTTCCGGCATGCTCGGCAGGTGGTTCAGGCATGTCTGGTAGGTGGTTCCGGTCTGTCCGCGAGGTGGTTCCGGCGTGTCAGGCACGTGGTTCCGGCATGTGTGACAGGTGGTTCTGGCATGTCCGGCAGGTGATTCTGGATTGTCCACCAAGTGGCTCTGGTGTAACCAGCAGGTGATTCCGGAGTGTACGGCAAGTGGTTCTGGCCTAGCTGGCTGGTGATTTTGGGGTGTCCAGCAGGTGGCTCCAGCGAGTCGAGCAAGTTGTTCCAGTGTGCTCAGCAGGTGGTTCAGGCAGGTCCGGCAGGTGTTTCTGGTCTGTCCAGTACGTGGTGCCGGCATGTCCGGCACGTGCTTCCAGTATGTTTGAGAGGTGGTTCCTACCTTCCCGGCGGGAGATTCCGGAGCGTCCGCCATGTGATTCTGGCCTACCTGGCAGGGGATTTTGGCGTCTCTGGCTGGTGGTTCCGGCGAGTCGAACAGGAGGTTCCGGCATGCTCGGCAGTTGCATCCGGTGTCTCTGGCACGTGGTTCTGGCACGTCTGACATTTGGTTGCATCATGTCTGGCAGGTGATTCCGGAGTGTCCGGCAAGAGGTTCTGGTGTAGCCGGCAGGTGATTTTGGCATGTCCGGCAGGTGTTTCTGGCGAGCTGTTCAGGTGGTTCCGGTGTTCTTGGCAGGTGATTCTGGCGTGTCCAGCAGGTGGTTCCGGTCTGTCCGGTAATGGGTTCCGTCATGTGCCGCACGTGGTTCTGGCACGTCTGAGAGCTGGTTCCCGCATGCCCGGCAGGTGCTCCAGGAGAGTCCTACAAGTGGTTCTGGCCTAGCCCGCAGGTGATTTTGGCGTGTCCGGCAGGTGGTTCCGGCATGCTCGGCAGGTGGTTCAGGCATGTCTGGTAGGTGGTTCCGGTCTGTCCGCGAGGTGGTTCCGGCGTGTCAGGCACGTGGTTCCGGCATGTGTGACAGGTGGTTCTGGCATGTCCGGCAGGTGATTCTGGATTGTCCACCAAGTGGCTCTGGTGTAACCAGCAGGTGATTCCGGAGTGTACGGCAAGTGGTTCTGGCCTAGCTGGCTGGTGATTTTGGGGTGTCCAGCAGGTGGCTCCAGCGAGTCGAGCAAGTTGTTCCGGTGTGCTCAGCAGGTGGTTCAGGCAGGTCCGGCAGGTGTTTCTGGTCTGTCCAGTACGTGGTGCCGGCATGTCCGGCACGTGCTTCCAGTATGTTTGAGAGGTGGTTCCTACCTTCCCGGCGGGAGATTCCGGAGCGTCCGCCATGTGATTCTGGCCTACCTGGCAGGGGATTTTGGCGTCTCTGGCTGGTGGTTCCGGCGAGTCGAACAGGAGGTTCCGGCGTGCTCGGCAGGTGCATCCGGTGTCTCTGGCACGTCATTCTGGCACGTTCGAGAGGTGGTTCCGGCATGCCTAACAGGTGATTCCGGAGTGTCCGACAAGGGGTTCTGGCACGTCTGAGAGGTGGTTCCGGCATCCCCTGCAGGTGATTCTGGCTTGTCTGCCGAGTGGTGCTGGCGTAGCCATCAGGTGATTTTGGCGTGTCCAGCAGGTGGCTCCAGCGAGTAGAGCAGGTTGTTCCAGCGTACTCAGCAGGTGGTTCAGGCGGGTCTGGCAGGTGGTTCCGGTCTCTCTAGTAGGTGGTTCCGGCGTGTCCGGCACGTGCTTCTGGCACGTCTGAGAGCTGGTTCCGGCATGCCCGGCGGGTGATTCCATAGAGTCCGCCACGTGGTTCTGGCCTAGCTGACAGGTGATTTTGGCGTCCCCGGCAGGTGGTTACAGCGAGTTGAGCAGGAGGTTCCGGCATGCTCGGCAGTTGCATCCGGTGTCTCTGGCACGTGGTTCTGGCACGTCTGACATTTGGTTGCATCATGTCTGGCAGGTGATTCCGGAGTGTCCGGCAAGAGGTTCTGGTGTAGCCGGCAGGTGATTTTGGCATGTCCGGCAGGTGTTTCTGGCGAGCTGTTCAGGTGGTTCCGGTGTTCTTGGCAGGTGATTCTGGCGTGTCCAGCAGGTGGTTCCGGTCTGTCCGGTAATGGGTTCCGTCATGTGCCGCACGTGGTTCTGGCACGTCTGAGAGCTGGTTCCCGCATGCCCGGCAGGTGCTCCAGGAGAGTCCTACAAGTGGTTCTGGCCTAGCCCGCAGGTGATTTTGGCGTGTCCGGCAGGTGGTTCCGGCATGCTCGGCAGGTGGTTCAGGCATGTCTGGTAGGTGGTTCCGGTCTGTCCGCGAGGTGGTTCCGGCGTGTCAGGCACGTGGTTCCGGCATGTGTGACAGGTGGTTCTGGCATGTCCGGCAGGTGATTCTGGATTGTCCACCAAGTGGCTCTGGTGTAACCAGCAGGTGATTCCGGAGTGTACGGCAAGTGGTTCTGGCATAGCTGGCTGGTGATTTTGGGGTGTCCAGCAGGTGGCTCCAGCGAGTCGAGCAAGTTGTTCCGGTGTGCTCAGCAGGTGGTTCAGGCAGGTCCGGCAGGTGTTTCTGGTCTGTCCAGTACGTGGTGCCGGCATGTCCGGCACGTGCTTCCAGTATGTTTGAGAGGTGGTTCCTACCTTCCCGGCGGGAGATTCCGGAGCGTCCGCCATGTGATTCTGGCCTACCTGGCAGGGGATTTTGGCGTCTCTGGCTGGTGGTTCCGGCGAGTCGAACAGGAGGTTCCGGCGTGCTCGGCAGGTGCATCCGGTGTCTCTGGCACGTCATTCTGGCACGTTCGAGAGGTGGTTCCGGCATGCCTGACAGGTGATTCCGGAGTGTCCGACAAGGGGTTCTGGCACGTCTGAGAGGTGGTTCCGGCATCCCCTGCAGGTGATTCTGGCTTGTCTGCCGAGTGGTGCTGGCGTAGCCATCAGGTGATTTTGGCGTGTCCAGCAGGTGGCTCCAGCGAGTAGAGCAGGTTGTTCCAGCGTACTCAGCAGGTGGTTCAGGCGGGTCTGGCAGGTGGTTCCGGTCTCTCTAGTAGGTGGTTCCGGCGTGTCCGGCACGTGCTTCTGGCACGTCTGAGAGCTGGTTCCGGCATGCCCGGCGGGTGATTCCATAGAGTCCGCCACGTGGTTCTGGCCTAGCTGACAGGTGATTTTGGCGTCCCCGGCAGGTGGTTACAGCGAGTTGAGCAGGAGGTTCCGGCATGCTCGGCAGTTGCATCCGGTGTCTCTGGCACGTGGTTCTGGCACGTCTGACATTTGGTTGCATCATGTCTGGCAGGTGATTCCGGAGTGTCCGGCAAGAGGTTCTGGTGTAGCCGGCAGGTGATTTTGGCATGTCCGGCAGGTGTTTCTGGCGAGCTGTTCAGGTGGTTCCGGTGTTCTTGGCAGGTGATTCTGGCGTGTCCAGCAGGTGGTTCCGGTCTGTCCGGTAATGGGTTCCGTCATGTGCCGCACGTGGTTCTGGCACGTCTGAGAGCTGGTTCCCGCATGCCCGGCAGGTGCTCCAGGAGAGTCCTACAAGTGGTTCTGGCCTAGCCCGCAGGTGATTTTGGCGTGTCCGGCAGGTGGTTCCGGCATGCTCGGCAGGTGGTTCAGGCATGTCTGGTAGGTGGTTCCGGTCTGTCCGCGAGGTGGTTCCGGCGTGTCAGGCACGTGGTTCCGGCATGTGTGACAGGTGGTTCTGGCATGTCCGGCAGGTGATTCTGGATTGTCCACCAAGTGGCTCTGGTGTAACCAGCAGGTGATTCCGGAGTGTACGGCAAGTGGTTCTGGCCTAGCTGGCTGGTGATTTTGGGGTGTCCAGCA
The DNA here is from genome assembly GCF_041296235.1 of Equus asinus. Lineage (NCBI taxonomy): Eukaryota > Metazoa > Chordata > Mammalia > Perissodactyla > Equidae > Equus > Equus asinus. The sequence goes on along the minus strand of NC_091790.1, from coordinate 173,653 downwards.
GGTGGCTCCAGCGAGTCGAGCAAGTTGTTCCGGTGTGCTCAGCAGGTGGTTCAGGCAGGTCCGGCAGGTGTTTCTGGTCTGTCCAGTACGTGGTGCCGGCATGTCCGGCACGTGCTTCCAGTATGTTTGAGAGGTGGTTCCTACCTTCCCGGCGGGAGATTCCGGAGCGTCCGCCATGTGATTCTGGCCTACCTGGCAGGGGATTTTGGCGTCTCTGGCTGGTGGTTCCGGCGAGTCGAACAGGAGGTTCCGGCGTGCTCGGCAGGTGCATCCGGTGTCTCTGGCACGTCATTCTGGCACGTTCGAGAGGTGGTTCCGGCATGCCTGACAGGTGATTCCGGAGTGTCCGACAAGGGGTTCTGGCACGTCTGAGAGGTGGTTCCGGCATCCCCTGCAGGTGATTCTGGCTTGTCTGCCGAGTGGTGCTGGCGTAGCCATCAGGTGATTTTGGCGTGTCCAGCAGGTGGCTCCAGCGAGTAGAGCAGGTTGTTCCAGCGTACTCAGCAGGTGGTTCAGGCGGGTCTGGCAGGTGGTTCCGGTCTCTCTAGTAGGTGGTTCCGGCGTGTCCGGCACGTGCTTCTGGCACGTCTGAGAGCTGGTTCCGGCATGCCCGGCGGGTGATTCCATAGAGTCCGCCACGTGGTTCTGGCCTAGCTGACAGGTGATTTTGGCGTCCCCGGCAGGTGGTTACAGCGAGTTGAGCAGGAGGTTCCGGCATGCTCGGCAGTTGCATCCGGTGTCTCTGGCACGTGGTTCTGGCACGTCTGACATTTGGTTGCATCATGTCTGGCAGGTGATTCCGGAGTGTCCGGCAAGAGGTTCTGGTGTAGCCGGCAGGTGATTTTGGCATGTCCGGCAGGTGTTTCTGGCGAGCTGTTCAGGTGGTTCCGGTGTTCTTGGCAGGTGATTCTGGCGTGTCCAGCAGGTGGTTCCGGTCTGTCCGGTAATGGGTTCCGTCATGTGCCGCACGTGGTTCTGGCACGTCTGAGAGCTGGTTCCCGCATGCCCGGCAGGTGCTCCAGGAGAGTCCTACAAGTGGTTCTGGCCTAGCCCGCAGGTGATTTTGGCGTGTCCGGCAGGTGGTTCCGGCATGCTCGGCAGGTGGTTCAGGCATGTCTGGTAGGTGGTTCCGGTCTGTCCGCGAGGTGGTTCCGGCGTGTCAGGCACGTGGTTCCGGCATGTGTGACAGGTGGTTCTGGCATGTCCGGCAGGTGATTCTGGATTGTCCACCAAGTGGCTCTGGTGTAACCAGCAGGTGATTCCGGAGTGTACGGCAAGTGGTTCTGGCCTAGCTGGCTGGTGATTTTGGGGTGTCCAGCAGGTGGCTCCAGCGAGTCGAGCAAGTTGTTCCGGTGTGCTCAGCAGGTGGTTCAGGCAGGTCCGGCAGGTGTTTCTGGTCTGTCCAGTACGTGGTGCCGGCATGTCCGGCACGTGCTTCCAGTATGTTTGAGAGGTGGTTCCTACCTTCCCGGCGGGAGATTCCGGAGCGTCCGCCATGTGATTCTGGCCTACCTGGCAGGGGATTTTGGCGTCTCTGGCTGGTGGTTCCGGCGAGTCGAACAGGAGGTTCCGGCGTGCTCGGCAGGTGCATCCGGTGTCTCTGGCACGTCATTCTGGCACGTTCGAGAGGTGGTTCCGGCATGCCTGACAGGTGATTCCGGAGTGTCCGACAAGGGGTTCTGGCACGTCTGAGAGGTGGTTCCGGCATCCCCTGCAGGTGATTCTGGCTTGTCTGCCGAGTGGTGCTGGCGTAGCCATCAGGTGATTTTGGCGTGTCCAGCAGGTGGCTCCAGCGAGTAGAGCAGGTTGTTCCAGCGTACTCAGCAGGTGGTTCAGGCGGGTCTGGCAGGTGGTTCCGGTCTCTCTAGTAGGTGGTTCCGGCGTGTCCGGCACGTGCTTCTGGCACGTCTGAGAGCTGGTTCCGGCATGCCCGGCGGGTGATTCCATAGAGTCCGCCACGTGGTTCTGGCCTAGCTGACAGGTGATTTTGGCGTCCCCGGCAGGTGGTTACAGCGAGTTGAGCAGGAGGTTCCGGCATGCTCGGCAGTTGCATCCGGTGTCTCTGGCACGTGGTTCTGGCACGTCTGACATTTGGTTGCATCATGTCTGGCAGGTGATTCCGGAGTGTCCGGCAAGAGGTTCTGGTGTAGCCGGCAGGTGATTTTGGCATGTCCGGCAGGTGTTTCTGGCGAGCTGTTCAGGTGGTTCCGGTGTTCTTGGCAGGTGATTCTGGCGTGTCCAGCAGGTGGTTCCGGTCTGTCCGGTAATGGGTTCCGTCATGTGCCGCACGTGGTTCTGGCACGTCTGAGAGCTGGTTCCCGCATGCCCGGCAGGTGCTCCAGGAGAGTCCTACAAGTGGTTCTGGCCTAGCCCGCAGGTGATTTTGGCGTGTCCGGCAGGTGGTTCCGGCATGCTCGGCAGGTGGTTCAGGCATGTCTGGTAGGTGGTTCCGGTCTGTCCGCGAGGTGGTTCCGGCGTGTCAGGCACGTGGTTCCGGCATGTGTGACAGGTGGTTCTGGCATGTCCGGCAGGTGATTCTGGATTGTCCACCAAGTGGCTCTGGTGTAACCAGCAGGTGATTCCGGAGTGTACGGCAAGTGGTTCTGGCATAGCTGGCTGGTGATTTTGGGGTGTCCAGCAGGTGGCTCCAGCGAGTCGAGCAAGTTGTTCCGGTGTGCTCAGCAGGTGGTTCAGGCAGGTCCGGCAGGTGTTTCTGGTCTGTCCAGTACGTGGTGCCGGCATGTCCGGCACGTGCTTCCAGTATGTTTGAGAGGTGGTTCCTACCTTCCCGGCGGGAGATTCCGGAGCGTCCGCCATGTGATTCTGGCCTACCTGGCAGGGGATTTTGGCGTCTCTGGCTGGTGGTTCCGGCGAGTCGAAGAGGAGGTTCCGGCGTGCTCGGCAGGTGCATCCGGTGTCTCTGGCACGTCATTCTGGCACGTTCGAGAGGTGGTTCCGGCATGCCTGACAGGTGATTCCGGAGTGTCCGACAAGGGGTTCTGGCACGTCTGAGAGGTGGTTCCGGCATCCCCTGCAGGTGATTCTGGCTTGTCTGCCGAGTGGTGCTGGCGTAGCCATCAGGTGATTTTGGCGTGTCCAGCAGGTGGCTCCAGCGAGTAGAGCAGGTTGTTCCAGCGTACTCAGCAGGTGGTTCAGGCGGGTCTGGCAGGTGGTTCCGGTCTCTCTAGTAGGTGGTTCCGGCGTGTCCGGCACGTGCTTCTGGCACGTCTGAGAGCTGGTTCCGGCATGCCCGGCGGGTGATTCCATAGAGTCCGCCACGTGGTTCTGGCCTAGCTGACAGGTGATTTTGGCGTCCCCGGCAGGTGGTTACAGCGAGTTGAGCAGGAGGTTCCGGCATGCTCGGCAGTTGCATCCGGTGTCTCTGGCACGTGGTTCTGGCACGTCTGACATTTGGTTGCATCATGTCTGGCAGGTGATTCCGGAGTGTCCGGCAAGAGGTTCTGGTGTAGCCGGCAGGTGATTTTGGCATGTCCGGCAGGTGTTTCTGGCGAGCTGTTCAGGTGGTTCCGGTGTTCTTGGCAGGTGATTCTGGCGTGTCCAGCAGGTGGTTCCGGTCTGTCCGGTAATGGGTTCCGTCATGTGCCGCACGTGGTTCTGGCACGTCTGAGAGCTGGTTCCCGCATGCCCGGCAGGTGCTCCAGGAGAGTCCTACAAGTGGTTCTGGCCTAGCCCGCAGGTGATTTTGGCGTGTCCGGCAGGTGGTTCCGGCATGCTCGGCAGGTGGTTCAGGCATGTCTGGTAGGTGGTTCCAGTCTGTCCGCGAGGTGGTTCCGGCGTGTCAGGCACGTGGTTCCGGCATGTGTGACAGGTGGTTCTGGCATGTCCGGCAGGTGATTCTGGATTGTCCACCAAGTGGCTCTGGTGTAACCAGCAGGTGATTCCGGAGTGTACGGCAAGTGGTTCTGGCCTAGCTGGCTGGTGATTTTGGGGTGTCCAGCAGGTGGCTCCAGCGAGTCGAGCAAGTTGTTCCGGTGTGCTCAGCAGGTGGTTCAGGCAGGTCCGGCAGGTGTTTCTGGTCTGTCCAGTACGTGGTGCCGGCATGTCCGGCACGTGCTTCCAGTATGTTTGAGAGGTGGTTCCTACCTTCCCGGCGGGAGATTCCGGAGCGTCCGCCATGTGATTCTGGCCTACCTGGCAGGGGATTTTGGCGTCTCTGGCTGGTGGTTCCGGCGAGTCGAACAGGAGGTTCCGGCGTGCTCGGCAGGTGCATCCGGTGTCTCTGGCACGTCATTCTGGCACGTTCGAGAGGTGGTTCCGGCATGCCTGACAGGTGATTCCGGAGTGTCCGACAAGGGGTTCTGGCACGTCTGAGAGGTGGTTCCGGCATCCCCTGCAGGTGATTCTGGCTTGTCTGCCGAGTGGTGCTGGCGTAGCCATCAGGTGATTTTGGCGTGTCCAGCAGGTGGCTCCAGCGAGTAGAGCAGGTTGTTCCAGCGTACTCAGCAGGTGGTTCAGGCGGGTCTGGCAGGTGGTTCCGGTCTCTCTAGTAGGTGGTTCCGGCGTGTCCGGCACGTGCTTCTGGCACGTCTGAGAGCTGGTTCCGGCATGCCCGGCGGGTGATTCCATAGAGTCCGCCACGTGGTTCTGGCCTAGCTGACAGGTGATTTTGGCGTCCCCGGCAGGTGGTTACAGCGAGTTGAGCAGGAGGTTCCGGCATGCTCGGCAGTTGCATCCGGTGTCTCTGGCACGTGGTTCTGGCACGTCTGACATTTGGTTGCATCATGTCTGGCAGGTGATTCCGGAGTGTCCGGCAAGAGGTTCTGGTGTAGCCGGCAGGTGATTTTGGCATGTCCGGCAGGTGTTTCTGGCGAGCTGTTCAGGTGGTTCCGGTGTTCTTGGCAGGTGATTCTGGCGTGTCCAGCAGGTGGTTCCGGTCTGTCCGGTAATGGGTTCCGTCATGTGCCGCACGTGGTTCTGGCACGTCTGAGAGCTGGTTCCCGCATGCCCGGCAGGTGCTCCAGGAGAGTCCTACAAGTGGTTCTGGCCTAGCCCGCAGGTGATTTTGGCGTGTCCGGCAGGTGGTTCCGGCATGCTCGGCAGGTGGTTCAGGCATGTCTGGTAGGTGGTTCCGGTCTGTCCGCGAGGTGGTTCCGGCGTGTCAGGCACGTGGTTCCGGCATGTGTGACAGGTGGTTCTGGCATGTCCGGCAGGTGATTCTGGATTGTCCACCAAGTGGCTCTGGTGTAACCAGCAGGTGATTCCGGAGTGTACGGCAAGTGGTTCTGGCCTAGCTGGCTGGTGATTTTGGGGTGTCCAGCAGGTGGCTCCAGCGAGTCGAGCAAGTTGTTCCGGTGTGCTCAGCAGGTGGTTCAGGCAGGTCCGGCAGGTGTTTCTGGTCTGTCCAGTACGTGGTGCCGGCATGTCCGGCACGTGCTTCCAGTATGTTTGAGAGGTGGTTCCTACCTTCCCGGCGGGAGATTCCGGAGCGTCCGCCATGTGATTCTGGCCTACCTGGCAGGGGATTTTGGCGTCTCTGGCTGGTGGTTCCGGCGAGTCGAACAGGAGGTTCCGGCGTGCTCGGCAGGTGCATCCGGTGTCTCTGGCACGTCATTCTGGCACGTTCGAGAGGTGGTTCCGGCATGCCTGACAGGTGATTCCGGAGTGTCCGACAAGGGGTTCTGGCACGTCTGAGAGGTGGTTCCGGCATCCCCTGCAGGTGATTCTGGCTTGTCTGCCGAGTGGTGCTGGCGTAGCCATCAGGTGATTTTGGCGTGTCCAGCAGGTGGCTCCAGCGAGTAGAGCAGGTTGTTCCAGCGTACTCAGCAGGTGGTTCAGGCGGGTCTGGCAGGTGGTTCCGGTCTCTCTAGTAGGTGGTTCCGGCGTGTCCGGCACGTGCTTCTGGCACGTCTGAGAGCTGGTTCCGGCATGCCCGGCGGGTGATTCCATAGAGTCCGCCACGTGGTTCTGGCCTAGCTGACAGGTGATTTTGGCGTCCCCGGCAGGTGGTTACAGCGAGTTGAGCAGGAGGTTCCGGCATGCTCGGCAGTTGCATCCGGTGTCTCTGGCACGTGGTTCTGGCACGTCTGACATTTGGTTGCATCATGTCTGGCAGGTGATTCCGGAGTGTCCGGCAAGAGGTTCTGGTGTAGCCGGCAGGTGATTTTGGCATGTCCGGCAGGTGTTTCTGGCGAGCTGTTCAGGTGGTTCCGGTGTTCTTGGCAGGTGATTCTGGCGTGTCCAGCAGGTGGTTCCGGTCTGTCCGGTAATGGGTTCCGTCATGTGCCGCACGTGGTTCTGGCACGTCTGAGAGCTGGTTCCCGCATGCCCGGCAGGTGCTCCAGGAGAGTCCTACAAGTGGTTCTGGCCTAGCCCGCAGGTGATTTTGGCGTGTCCGGCAGGTGGTTCCGGCATGCTCGGCAGGTGGTTCAGGCATGTCTGGTAGGTGGTTCCGGTCTGTCCGCGAGGTGGTTCCGGCGTGTCAGGCACGTGGTTCCGGCATGTGTGACAGGTGGTTCTGGCATGTCCGGCAGGTGATTCTGGATTGTCCACCAAGTGGCTCTGGTGTAACCAGCAGGTGATTCCGGAGTGTACGGCAAGTGGTTCTGGCATAGCTGGCTGGTGATTTTGGGGTGTCCAGCAGGTGGCTCCAGCGAGTCGAGCAAGTTGTTCCGGTGTGCTCAGCAGGTGGTTCAGGCAGGTCCGGCAGGTGTTTCTGGTCTGTCCAGTACGTGGTGCCGGCATGTCCGGCACGTGCTTCCAGTATGTTTGAGAGGTGGTTCCTACCTTCCCGGCGGGAGATTCCGGAGCGTCCGCCATGTGATTCTGGCCTACCTGGCAGGGGATTTTGGCGTCTCTGGCTGGTGGTTCCGGCGAGTCGAACAGGAGGTTCCGGCGTGCTCGGCAGGTGCATCCGGTGTCTCTGGCACGTCATTCTGGCACGTTCGAGAGGTGGTTCCGGCATGCCTGACAGGTGATTCCGGAGTGTCCGACAAGGGGTTCTGGCACGTCTGAGAGGTGGTTCCGGCATCCCCTGCAGGTGATTCTGGCTTGTCTGCCGAGTGGTGCTGGCGTAGCCATCAGGTGATTTTGGCGTGTCCAGCAGGTGGCTCCAGCGAGTAGAGCAGGTTGTTCCAGCGTACTCAGCAGGTGGTTCAGGCGGGTCTGGCAGGTGGTTCCGGTCTCTCTAGTAGGTGGTTCCGGCGTGTCCGGCACGTGCTTCTGGCACGTCTGAGAGCTGGTTCCGGCATGCCCGGCGGGTGATTCCATAGAGTCCGCCACGTGGTTCTGGCCTAGCTGACAGGTGATTTTGGCGTCCCCGGCAGGTGGTTACAGCGAGTTGAGCAGGAGGTTCCGGCATGCTCGGCAGTTGCATCCGGTGTCTCTGGCACGTGGTTCTGGCACGTCTGACATTTGGTTGCATCATGTCTGGCAGGTGATTCCGGAGTGTCCGGCAAGAGGTTCTGGTGTAGCCGGCAGGTGATTTTGGCATGTCCGGCAGGTGTTTCTGGCGAGCTGTTCAGGTGGTTCCGGTGTTCTTGGCAGGTGATTCTGGCGTGTCCAGCAGGTGGTTCCGGTCTGTCCGGTAATGGGTTCCGTCATGTGCCGCACGTGGTTCTGGCACGTCTGAGAGGTGGTTCCCGCATGCCCGGCAGGTGCTCCAGGAGAGTCCTACAAGTGGTTCTGGCCTAGCCCGCAGGTGATTTTGGCGTGTCCGGCAGGTGGTTCCGGCATGCTCGGCAGGTGGTTCAGGCATGTCTGGTAGGTGGTTCCGGTCTGTCCGCGAGGTGGTTCCGGCGTGTCAGGCACGTGGTTCCGGCATGTGTGACAGGTGGTTCTGGCATGTCCGGCAGGTGATTCTGGATTGTCCACCAAGTGGCTCTGGTGTAACCAGCAGGTGATTCCGGAGTGTACGGCAAGTGGTTCTGGCCTAGCTGGCTGGTGATTTTGGGGTGTCCAGCAGGTGGCTCCAGCGAGTCGAGCAAGTTGTTCCGGTGTGCTCAGCAGGTGGTTCAGGCAGGTCCGGCAGGTGTTTCTGGTCTGTCCAGTACGTGGTGCCGGCATGTCCGGCACGTGCTTCCAGTATGTTTGAGAGGTGGTTCCTACCTTCCCGGCGGGAGATTCCGGAGCGTCCGCCATGTGATTCTGGCCTACCTGGCAGGGGATTTTGGCGTCTCTGGCTGGTGGTTCCGGCGAGTCGAACAGGAGGTTCCGGCGTGCTCGGCAGGTGCATCCGGTGTCTCTGGCACGTCATTCTGGCACGTTCGAGAGGTGGTTCCGGCATGCCTGACAGGTGATTCCGGAGTGTCCGACAAGGGGTTCTGGCACGTCTGAGAGGTGGTTCCGGCATCCCCTGCAGGTGATTCTGGCTTGTCTGCCGAGTGGTGCTGGCGTAGCCATCAGGTGATTTTGGCGTGTCCAGCAGGTGGCTCCAGCGAGTAGAGCAGGTTGTTCCAGCGTACTCAGCAGGTGGTTCAGGCGGGTCTGGCAGGTGGTTCCGGTCTCTCTAGTAGGTGGTTCCGGCGTGTCCGGCACGTGCTTCTGGCACGTCTGAGAGCTGGTTCCGGCATGCCCGGCGGGTGATTCCATAGAGTCCGCCACGTGGTTCTGGCCTAGCTGACAGGTGATTTTGGCGTCCCCGGCAGGTGGTTACAGCGAGTTGAGCAGGAGGTTCCGGCATGCTCGGCAGTTGCATCCGGTGTCTCTGGCACGTGGTTCTGGCACGTCTGACATTTGGTTGCATCATGTCTGGCAGGTGATTCCGGAGTGTCCGGCAAGAGGTTCTGGTGTAGCCGGCAGGTGATTTTGGCATGTCCGGCAGGTGTTTCTGGCGAGCTGTTCAGGTGGTTCCGGTGTTCTTGGCAGGTGATTCTGGCGTGTCCAGCAGGTGGTTCCGGTCTGTCCGGTAATGGGTTCCGTCATGTGCCGCACGTGGTTCTGGCACGTCTGAGAGCTGGTTCCCGCATGCCCGGCAGGTGCTCCAGGAGAGTCCTACAAGTGGTTCTGGCCTAGCCCGCAGGTGATTTTGGCGTGTCCGGCAGGTGGTTCCGGCATGCTCGGCAGGTGGTTCAGGCATGTCTGGTAGGTGGTTCCGGTCTGTCCGCGAGGTGGTTCCGGCGTGTCAGGCACGTGGTTCCGGCATGTGTGACAGGTGGTTCTGGCATGTCCGGCAGGTGATTCTGGATTGTCCACCAAGTGGCTCTGGTGTAACCAGCAGGTGATTCCGGAGTGTACGGCAAGTGGTTCTGGCCTAGCTGGCTGGTGATTTTGGGGTGTCCAGCAGGTGGCTCCAGCGAGTCGAGCAAGTTGTTCCGGTGTGCTCAGCAGGTGGTTCAGGCAGGTCCGGCAGGTGTTTCTGGTCTGTCCAGTACGTGGTGCCGGCATGTCCGGCACGTGCTTCCAGTATGTTTGAGAGGTGGTTCCTACCTTCCCGGCGGGAGATTCCGGAGCGTCCGCCATGTGATTCTGGCCTACCTGGCAGGGGATTTTGGCGTCTCTGGCTGGTGGTTCCGGCGAGTCGAACAGGAGGTTCCGGCGTGCTCGGCAGGTGCATCCGGTGTCTCTGGCACGTCATTCTGGCACGTTCGAGAGGTGGTTCCGGCATGCCTGACAGGTGATTCCGGAGTGTCCGACAAGGGGTTCTGGCACGTCTGAGAGGTGGTTCCGGCATCCCCTGCAGGTGATTCTGGCTTGTCTGCCGAGTGGTGCTGGCGTAGCCATCAGGTGATTTTGGCGTGTCCAGCAGGTGGCTCCAGCGAGTAGAGCAGGTTGTTCCAGCGTACTCAGCAGGTGGTTCAGGCGGGTCTGGCAGGTGGTTCCGGTCTCTCTAGTAGGTGGTTCCGGCGTGTCCGGCACGTGCTTCTGGCACGTCTGAGAGCTGGTTCCGGCATGCCCGGCGGGTGATTCCATAGAGTCCGCCACGTGGTTCTGGCCTAGCTGACAGGTGATTTTGGCGTCCCCGGCAGGTGGTTACAGCGAGTTGAGCAGGAGGTTCCGGCATGCTCGGCAGTTGCATCCGGTGTCTCTGGCACGTGGTTCTGGCACGTCTGACATTTGGTTGCATCATGTCTGGCAGGTGATTCCGGAGTGTCCGGCAAGAGGTTCTGGTGTAGCCGGCAGGTGATTTTGGCATGTCCGGCAGGTGTTTCTGGCGAGCTGTTCAGGTGGTTCCGGTGTTCTTGGCAGGTGATTCTGGCGTGTCCAGCAGGTGGTTCCGGTCTGTCCGGTAATGGGTTCCGTCATGTGCCGCACGTGGTTCTGGCACGTCTGAGAGCTGGTTCCCGCATGCCCGGCAGGTGCTCCAGGAGAGTCCTACAAGTGGTTCTGGCCTAGCCCGCAGGTGATTTTGGCGTGTCCGGCAGGTGGTTCCGGCATGCTCGGCAGGTGGTTCAGGCATGTCTGGTAGGTGGTTCCGGTCTGTCCGCGAGGTGGTTCCGGCGTGTCAGGCACGTGGTTCCGGCATGTGTGACAGGTGGTTCTGGCATGTCCGGCAGGTGATTCTGGATTGTCCACCAAGTGGCTCTGGTGTAACCAGCAGGTGATTCCGGAGTGTACGGCAAGTGGTTCTGGCATAGCTGGCTGGTGATTTTGGGGTGTCCAGCAGGTGGCTCCAGCGAGTCGAGCAAGTTGTTCCGGTGTGCTCAGCAGGTGGTTCAGGCAGGTCCGGCAGGTGTTTCTGGTCTGTCCAGTACGTGGTGCCGGCATGTCCGGCACGTGCTTCCAGTATGTTTGAGAGGTGGTTCCTACCTTCCCGGCGGGAGATTCCGGAGCGTCCGCCATGTGATTCTGGCCTACCTGGCAGGGGATTTTGGCGTCTCTGGCTGGTGGTTCCGGCGAGTCGAAGAGGAGGTTCCGGCGTGCTCGGCAGGTGCATCCGGTGTCTCTGGCACGTCATTCTGGCACGTTCGAGAGGTGGTTCCGGCATGCCTGACAGGTGATTCCGGAGTGTCCGACAAGGGGTTCTGGCACGTCTGAGAGGTGGTTCCGGCATCCCCTGCAGGTGATTCTGGCTTGTCTGCCGAGTGGTGCTGGCGTAGCCATCAGGTGATTTTGGCGTGTCCAGCAGGTGGCTCCAGCGAGTAGAGCAGGTTGTTCCAGCGTACTCAGCAGGTGGTTCAGGCGGGTCTGGCAGGTGGTTCCGGTCTCTCTAGTAGGTGGTTCCGGCGTGTCCGGCACGTGCTTCTGGCACGTCTGAGAGCTGGTTCCGGCATGCCCGGCGGGTGATTCCATAGAGTCCGCCACGTGGTTCTGGCCTAGCTGACAGGTGATTTTGGCGTCCCCGGCAGGTGGTTACAGCGAGTTGAGCAGGAGGTTCCGGCATGCTCGGCAGTTGCATCCGGTGTCTCTGGCACGTGGTTCTGGCACGTCTGACATTTGGTTGCATCATGTCTGGCAGGTGATTCCGGAGTGTCCGGCAAGAGGTTCTGGTGTAGCCGGCAGGTGATTTTGGCATGTCCGGCAGGTGTTTCTGGCGAGCTGTTCAGGTGGTTCCGGTGTTCTTGGCAGGTGATTCTGGCGTGTCCAGCAGGTGGTTCCGGTCTGTCCGGTAATGGGTTCCGTCATGTGCCGCACGTGGTTCTGGCACGTCTGAGAGCTGGTTCCCGCATGCCCGGCAGGTGCTCCAGGAGAGTCCTACAAGTGGTTCTGGCCTAGCCCGCAGGTGATTTTGGCGTGTCCGGCAGGTGGTTCCGGCATGCTCGGCAGGTGGTTCAGGCATGTCTGGTAGGTGGTTCCGGTCTGTCCGCGAGGTGGTTCCGGCGTGTCAGGCACGTGGTTCCGGCATGTGTGACAGGTGGTTCTGGCATGTCCGGCAGGTGATTCTGGATTGTCCACCAAGTGGCTCTGGTGTAACCAGCAGGTGATTCCGGAGTGTACGGCAAGTGGTTCTGGCCTAGCTGGCTGGTGATTTTGGGGTGTCCAGCAGGTGGCTCCAGCGAGTCGAGCAAGTTGTTCCGGTGTGCTCAGCAGGTGGTTCAGGCAGGTCCGGCAGGTGTTTCTGGTCTGTCCAGTACGTGGTGCCGGCATGTCCGGCACGTGCTTCCAGTATGTTTGAGAGGTGGTTCCTACCTTCCCGGCGGGAGATTCCGGAGCGTCCGCCATGTGATTCTGGCCTACCTGGCAGGGGATTTTGGCGTCTCTGGCTGGTGGTTCCGGCGAGTCGAACAGGAGGTTCCGGCGTGCTCGGCAGGTGCATCCGGTGTCTCTGGCACGTCATTCTGGCACGTTCGAGAGGTGGTTCCGGCATGCCTGACAGGTGATTCCGGAGTGTCCGACAAGGGGTTCTGGCACGTCTGAGAGGTGGTTCCGGCATCCCCTGCAGGTGATTCTGGCTTGTCTGCCGAGTGGTGCTGGCGTAGCCATCAGGTGATTTTGGCGTGTCCAGCAGGTGGCTCCAGCGAGTAGAGCAGGTTGTTCCAGCGTACTCAGCAGGTGGTTCAGGCGGGTCTGGCAGGTGGTTCCGGTCTCTCTAGTAGGTGGTTCCGGCGTGTCCGGCACGTGCTTCTGGCACGTCTGAGAGCTGGTTCCGGCATGCCCGGCGGGTGATTCCATAGAGTCCGCCACGTGGTTCTGGCCTAGCTGACAGGTGATTTTGGCGTCCCCGGCAGGTGGTTACAGCGAGTTGAGCAGGAGGTTCCGGCATGCTCGGCAGTTGCATCCGGTGTCTCTGGCACGTGGTTCTGGCACGTCTGACATTTGGTTGCATCATGTCTGGCAGGTGATTCCGGAGTGTCCGGCAAGAGGTTCTGGTGTAGCCGGCAGGTGATTTTGGCATGTCCGGCAGGTGTTTCTGGCGAGCTGTTCAGGTGGTTCCGGTGTTCTTGGCAGGTGATTCTGGCGTGTCCAGCAGGTGGTTCCGGTCTGTCCGGTAATGGGTTCCGTCATGTGCCGCACGTGGTTCTGGCACGTCTGAGAGGTGGTTCCCGCATGCCCGGCAGGTGCTCCAGGAGAGTCCTACAAGTGGTTCTGGCCTAGCCCGCAGGTGATTTTGGCGTGTCCGGCAGGTGGTTCCGGCATGCTCGGCAGGTGGTTCAGGCATGTCTGGTAGGTGGTTCCGGTCTGTCCGCGAGGTGGTTCCGGCGTGTCAGGCACGTGGTTCCGGCATGTGTGACAGGTGGTTCTGGCATGTCCGGCAGGTGATTCTGGATTGTCCACCAAGTGGCTCTGGTGTAACCAGCAGGTGATTCCGGAGTGTACGGCAAGTGGTTCTGGCCTAGCTGGCTGGTGATTTTGGGGTGTCCAGCAGGTGGCTCCAGCGAGTCGAGCAAGTTGTTCCGGTGTGCTCAGCAGGTGGTTCAGGCAGGTCCGGCAGGTGTTTCTGGTCTGTCCAGTACGTGGTGCCGGCATGTCCGGCACGTGCTTCCAGTATGTTTGAGAGGTGGTTCCTACCTTCCCGGCGGGAGATTCCGGAGCGTCCGCCATGTGATTCTGGCCTACCTGGCAGGGGATTTTGGCGTCTCTGGCTGGTGGTTCCGGCGAGTCGAACAGGAGGTTCCGGCGTGCTCGGCAGGTGCATCCGGTGTCTCTGGCACGTCATTCTGGCACGTTCGAGAGGTGGTTCCGGCATGCCTGACAGGTGATTCCGGAGTGTCCGACAAGGGGTTCTGGCACGTCTGAGAGGTGGTTCCGGCATCCCCTGCAGGTGATTCTGGCTTGTCTGCCGAGTGGTGCTGGCGTAGCCATCAGGTGATTTTGGCGTGTCCAGCAGGTGGCTCCAGCGAGTAGAGCAGGTTGTTCCAGCGTACTCAGCAGGTGGTTCAGGCGGGTCTGGCAGGTGGTTCCGGTCTCTCTAGTAGGTGGTTCCGGCGTGTCCGGCACGTGCTTCTGGCACGTCTGAGAGCTGGTTCCGGCATGCCCGGCGGGTGATTCCATAGAGTCCGCCACGTGGTTCTGGCCTAGCTGACAGGTGATTTTGGCGTCCCCGGCAGGTGGTTACAGCGAGTTGAGCAGGAGGTTCCGGCATGCTCGGCAGTTGCATCCGGTGTCTCTGGCACGTGGTTCTGGCACGTCTGACATTTGGTTGCATCATGTCTGGCAGGTGATTCCGGAGTGTCCGGCAAGAGGTTCTGGTGTAGCCGGCAGGTGATTTTGGCATGTCCGGCAGGTGTTTCTGGCGAGCTGTTCAGGTGGTTCCGGTGTTCTTGGCAGGTGATTCTGGCGTGTCCAGCAGGTGGTTCCGGTCTGTCCGGTAATGGGTTCCGTCATGTGCCGCACGTGGTTCTGGCACGTCTGAGAGCTGGTTCCCGCATGCCCGGCAGGTGCTCCAGGAGAGTCCTACAAGTGGTTCTGGCCTAGCCCGCAGGTGATTTTGGCGTGTCCGGCAGGTGGTTCCGGCATGCTCGGCAGGTGGTTCAGGCATGTCTGGTAGGTGGTTCCGGTCTGTCCGCGAGGTGGTTCCGGCGTGTCAGGCACGTGGTTCCGGCATGTGTGACAGGTGGTTCTGGCATGTCCGGCAGGTGATTCTGGATTGTCCACCAAGTGGCTCTGGTGTAACCAGCAGGTGATTCCGGAGTGTACGGCAAGTGGTTCTGGCATAGCTGGCTGGTGATTTTGGGGTGTCCAGCAGGTGGCTCCAGCGAGTCGAGCAAGTTGTTCCGGTGTGCTCAGCAGGTGGTTCAGGCAGGTCCGGCAGGTGTTTCTGGTCTGTCCAGTACGTGGTGCCGGCATGTCCGGCACGTGCTTCCAGTATGTTTGAGAGGTGGTTCCTACCTTCCCGGCGGGAGATTCCGGAGCGTCCGCCATGTGATTCTGGCCTACCTGGCAGGGGATTTTGGCGTCTCTGGCTGGTGGTTCCGGCGAGTCGAACAGGAGGTTCCGGCGTGCTCGGCAGGTGCATCCGGTGTCTCTGGCACGTCATTCTGGCACGTTCGAGAGGTGGTTCCGGCATGCCTGACAGGTGATTCCGGAGTGTCCGACAAGGGGTTCTGGCACGTCTGAGAGGTGGTTCCGGCATCCCCTGCAGGTGATTCTGGCTTGTCTGCCGAGTGGTGCTGGCGTAGCCATCAGGTGATTTTGGCGTGTCCAGCAGGTGGCTCCAGCGAGTAGAGCAGGTTGTTCCAGCGTACTCAGCAGGTGGTTCAGGCGGGTCTGGCAGGTGGTTCCGGTCTCTCTAGTAGGTGGTTCCGGCGTGTCCGGCACGTGCTTCTGGCACGTCTGAGAGCTGGTTCCGGCATGCCCGGCGGGTGATTCCATAGAGTCCGCCACGTGGTTCTGGCCTAGCTGACAGGTGATTTTGGCGTCCCCGGCAGGTGGTTACAGCGAGTTGAGCAGGAGGTTCCGGCATGCTCGGCAGTTGCATCCGGTGTCTCTGGCACGTGGTTCTGGCACGTCTGACATTTGGTTGCATCATGTCTGGCAGGTGATTCCGGAGTGTCCGGCAAGAGGTTCTGGTGTAGCCGGCAGGTGATTTTGGCATGTCCGGCAGGTGTTTCTGGCGAGCTGTTCAGGTGGTTCCGGTGTTCTTGGCAGGTGATTCTGGCGTGTCCAGCAGGTGGTTCCGGTCTGTCCGGTAATGGGTTCCGTCATGTGCCGCACGTGGTTCTGGCACGTCTGAGAGCTGGTTCCCGCATGCCCGGCAGGTGCTCCAGGAGAGTCCTACAAGTGGTTCTGGCCTAGCCCGCAGGTGATTTTGGCGTGTCCGGCAGGTGGTTCCGGCATGCTCGGCAGGTGGTTCAGGCATGTCTGGTAGGTGGTTCCGGTCTGTCCGCGAGGTGGTTCCGGCGTGTCAGGCACGTGGTTCCGGCATGTGTGACAGGTGGTTCTGGCATGTCCGGCAGGTGATTCTGGATTGTCCACCAAGTGGCTCTGGTGTAACCAGCAGGTGATTCCGGAGTGTACGGCAAGTGGTTCTGGCCTAGCTGGCTGGTGATTTTGGGGTGTCCAGCAGGTGGCTCCAGCGAGTCGAGCAAGTTGTTCCGGTGTGCTCAGCAGGTGGTTCAGGCAGGTCCGGCAGGTGTTTCTGGTCTGTCCAGTACGTGGTGCCGGCATGTCCGGCACGTGCTTCCAGTATGTTTGAGAGGTGGTTCCTACCTTCCCGGCGGGAGATTCCGGAGCGTCCGCCATGTGATTCTGGCCTACCTGGCAGGGGATTTTGGCGTCTCTGGCTGGTGGTTCCGGCGAGTCGAACAGGAGGTTCCGGCGTGCTCGGCAGGTGCATCCGGTGTCTCTGGCACGTCATTCTGGCACGTTCGAGAGGTGGTTCCGGCATGCCTGACAGGTGATTCCGGAGTGTCCGACAAGGGGTTCTGGCACGTCTGAGAGGTGGTTCCGGCATCCCCTGCAGGTGATTCTGGCTTGTCTGCCGAGTGGTGCTGGCGTAGCCATCAGGTGATTTTGGCGTGTCCAGCAGGTGGCTCCAGCGAGTAGAGCAGGTTGTTCCAGCGTACTCAGCAGGTGGTTCAGGCGGGTCTGGCAGGTGGTTCCGGTCTCTCTAGTAGGTGGTTCCGGCGTGTCCGGCACGTGCTTCTGGCACGTCTGAGAGCTGGTTCCGGCATGCCCGGCGGGTGATTCCATAGAGTCCGCCACGTGGTTCTGGCCTAGCTGACAGGTGATTTTGGCGTCCCCGGCAGGTGGTTACAGCGAGTTGAGCAGGAGGTTCCGGCATGCTCGGCAGTTGCATCCGGTGTCTCTGGCACGTGGTTCTGGCACGTCTGACATTTGGTTGCATCATGTCTGGCAGGTGATTCCGGAGTGTCCGGCAAGAGGTTCTGGTGTAGCCGGCAGGTGATTTTGGCATGTCCGGCAGGTGTTTCTGGCGAGCTGTTCAGGTGGTTCCGGTGTTCTTGGCAGGTGATTCTGGCGTGTCCAGCAGGTGGTTCCGGTCTGTCCGGTAATGGGTTCCGTCATGTGCCGCACGTGGTTCTGGCACGTCTGAGAGCTGGTTCCCGCATGCCCGGCAGGTGCTCCAGGAGAGTCCTACAAGTGGTTCTGGCCTAGCCCGCAGGTGATTTTGGCGTGTCCGGCAGGTGGTTCCGGCATGCTCGGCAGGTGGTTCAGGCATGTCTGGTAGGTGGTTCCGGTCTGTCCGCGAGGTGGTTCCGGCGTGTCAGGCACGTGGTTCCGGCATGTGTGACAGGTGGTTCTGGCATGTCCGGCAGGTGATTCTGGATTGTCCACCAAGTGGCTCTGGTGTAACCAGCAGGTGATTCCGGAGTGTACGGCAAGTGGTTCTGGCCTAGCTGGCTGGTGATTTTGGGGTGTCCAGCAGGTGGCTCCAGCGAGTCGAGCAAGTTGTTCCGGTGTGCTCAGCAGGTGGTTCAGGCAGGTCCGGCAGGTGTTTCTGGTCTGTCCAGTACGTGGTGCCGGCATGTCCGGCACGTGCTTCCAGTATGTTTGAGAGGTGGTTCCTACCTTCCCGGCGGGAGATTCCGGAGCGTCCGCCATGTGATTCTGGCCTACCTGGCAGGGGATTTTGGCGTCTCTGGCTGGTGGTTCCGGCGAGTCGAACAGGAGGTTCCGGCGTGCTCGGCAGGTGCATCCGGTGTCTCTGGCACGTCATTCTGGCACGTTCGAGAGGTGGTTCCGGCATGCCTGACAGGTGATTCCGGAGTGTCCGACAAGGGGTTCTGGCACGTCTGAGAGGTGGTTCCGGCATCCCCTGCAGGTGATTCTGGCTTGTCTGCCGAGTGGTGCTGGCGTAGCCATCAGGTGATTTTGGCGTGTCCAGCAGGTGGCTCCAGCGAGTAGAGCAGGTTGTTCCAGCGTACTCAGCAGGTGGTTCAGGCGGGTCTGGCAGGTGGTTCCGGTCTCTCTAGTAGGTGGTTCCGGCGTGTCCGGCACGTGCTTCTGGCACGTCTGAGAGCTGGTTCCGGCATGCCCGGCGGGTGATTCCATAGAGTCCGCCACGTGGTTCTGGCCTAGCTGACAGGTGATTTTGGCGTCCCCGGCAGGTGGTTACAGCGAGTTGAGCAGGAGGTTCCGGCATGCTCGGCAGTTGCATCCGGTGTCTCTGGCACGTGGTTCTGGCACGTCTGACATTTGGTTGCATCATGTCTGGCAGGTGATTCCGGAGTGTCCGGCAAGAGGTTCTGGTGTAGCCGGCAGGTGATTTTGGCATGTCCGGCAGGTGTTTCTGGCGAGCTGTTCAGGTGGTTCCGGTGTTCTTGGCAGGTGATTCTGGCGTGTCCAGCAGGTGGTTCCGGTCTGTCCGGTAATGGGTTCCGTCATGTGCCGCACGTGGTTCTGGCACGTCTGAGAGCTGGTTCCCGCATGCCCGGCAGGTGCTCCAGGAGAGTCCTACAAGTGGTTCTGGCCTAGCCCGCAGGTGATTTTGGCGTGTCCGGCAGGTGGTTCCGGCATGCTCGGCAGGTGGTTCAGGCATGTCTGGTAGGTGGTTCCGGTCTGTCCGCGAGGTGGTTCCGGCGTGTCAGGCACGTGGTTCCGGCATGTGTGACAGGTGGTTCTGGCATGTCCGGCAGGTGATTCTGGATTGTCCACCAAGTGGCTCTGGTGTAACCAGCAGGTGATTCCGGAGTGTACGGCAAGTGGTTCTGGCATAGCTGGCTGGTGATTTTGGGGTGTCCAGCAGGTGGCTCCAGCGAGTCGAGCAAGTTGTTCCGGTGTGCTCAGCAGGTGGTTCAGGCAGGTCCGGCAGGTGTTTCTGGTCTGTCCAGTACGTGGTGCCGGCATGTCCGGCACGTGCTTCCAGTATGTTTGAGAGGTGGTTCCTACCTTCCCGGCGGGAGATTCCGGAGCGTCCGCCATGTGATTCTGGCCTACCTGGCAGGGGATTTTGGCGTCTCTGGCTGGTGGTTCCGGCGAGTCGAACAGGAGGTTCCGGCGTGCTCGGCAGGTGCATCCGGTGTCTCTGGCACGTCATTCTGGCACGTTCGAGAGGTGGTTCCGGCATGCCTGACAGGTGATTCCGGAGTGTCCGACAAGGGGTTCTGGCACGTCTGAGAGGTGGTTCCGGCATCCCCTGCAGGTGATTCTGGCTTGTCTGCCGAGTGGTGCTGGCGTAGCCATCAGGTGATTTTGGCGTGTCCAGCAGGTGGCTCCAGCGAGTAGAGCAGGTTGTTCCAGCGTACTCAGCAGGTGGTTCAGGCGGGTCTGGCAGGTGGTTCCGGTCTCTCTAGTAGGTGGTTCCGGCGTGTCCGGCACGTGCTTCTGGCACGTCTGAGAGCTGGTTCCGGCATGCCCGGCGGGTGATTCCATAGAGTCCGCCACGTGGTTCTGGCCTAGCTGACAGGTGATTTTGGCGTCCCCGGCAGGTGGTTACAGCGAGTTGAGCAGGAGGTTCCGGCATGCTCGGCAGTTGCATCCGGTGTCTCTGGCACGTGGTTCTGGCACGTCTGACATTTGGTTGCATCATGTCTGGCAGGTGATTCCGGAGTGTCCGGCAAGAGGTTCTGGTGTAGCCGGCAGGTGATTTTGGCATGTCCGGCAGGTGTTTCTGGCGAGCTGTTCAGGTGGTTCCGGTGTTCTTGGCAGGTGATTCTGGCGTGTCCAGCAGGTGGTTCCGGTCTGTCCGGTAATGGGTTCCGTCATGTGCCGCACGTGGTTCTGGCACGTCTGAGAGCTGGTTCCCGCATGCCCGGCAGGTGCTCCAGGAGAGTCCTACAAGTGGTTCTGGCCTAGCCCGCAGGTGATTTTGGCGTGTCCGGCAGGTGGTTCCGGCATGCTCGGCAGGTGGTTCAGGCATGTCTGGTAGGTGGTTCCGGTCTGTCCGCGAGGTGGTTCCGGCGTGTCAGGCACGTGGTTCCGGCATGTGTGACAGGTGGTTCTGGCATGTCCGGCAGGTGATTCTGGATTGTCCACCAAGTGGCTCTGGTGTAACCAGCAGGTGATTCCGGAGTGTACGGCAAGTGGTTCTGGCCTAGCTGGCTGGTGATTTTGGGGTGTCCAGCAGGTGGCTCCAGCGAGTCGAGCAAGTTGTTCCGGTGTGCTCAGCAGGTGGTTCAGGCAGGTCCGGCAGGTGTTTCTGGTCTGTCCAGTACGTGGTGCCGGCATGTCCGGCACGTGCTTCCAGTATGTTTGAGAGGTGGTTCCTACCTTCCCGGCGGGAGATTCCGGAGCGTCCGCCATGTGATTCTGGCCTACCTGGCAGGGGATTTTGGCGTCTCTGGCTGGTGGTTCCGGCGAGTCGAACAGGAGGTTCCGGCGTGCTCGGCAGGTGCATCCGGTGTCTCTGGCACGTCATTCTGGCACGTTCGAGAGGTGGTTCCGGCATGCCTGACAGGTGATTCCGGAGTGTCCGACAAGGGGTTCTGGCACGTCTGAGAGGTGGTTCCGGCATCCCCTGCAGGTGATTCTGGCTTGTCTGCCGAGTGGTGCTGGCGTAGCCATCAGGTGATTTTGGCGTGTCCAGCAGGTGGCTCCAGCGAGTAGAGCAGGTTGTTCCAGCGTACTCAGCAGGTGGTTCAGGCGGGTCTGGCAGGTGGTTCCGGTCTCTCTAGTAGGTGGTTCCGGCGTGTCCGGCACGTGCTTCTGGCACGTCTGAGAGCTGGTTCCGGCATGCCCGGCGGGTGATTCCATAGAGTCCGCCACGTGGTTCTGGCCTAGCTGACAGGTGATTTTGGCGTCCCCGGCAGGTGGTTACAGCGAGTTGAGCAGGAGGTTCCGGCATGCTCGGCAGTTGCATCCGGTGTCTCTGGCACGTGGTTCTGGCACGTCTGACATTTGGTTGCATCATGTCTGGCAGGTGATTCCGGAGTGTCCGGCAAGAGGTTCTGGTGTAGCCGGCAGGTGATTTTGGCATGTCCGGCAGGTGTTTCTGGCGAGCTGTTCAGGTGGTTCCGGTGTTCTTGGCAGGTGATTCTGGCGTGTCCAGCAGGTGGTTCCGGTCTGTCCGGTAATGGGTTCCGTCATGTGCCGCACGTGGTTCTGGCACGTCTGAGAGGTGGTTCCCGCATGCCCGGCAGGTGCTCCAGGAGAGTCCTACAAGTGGTTCTGGCCTAGCCCGCAGGTGATTTTGGCGTGTCCGGCAGGTGGTTCCGGCATGCTCGGCAGGTGGTTCAGGCATGTCTGGTAGGTGGTTCCGGTCTGTCCGCGAGGTGGTTCCGGCGTGTCAGGCACGTGGTTCCGGCATGTGTGACAGGTGGTTCTGGCATGTCCGGCAGGTGATTCTGGATTGTCCACCAAGTGGCTCTGGTGTAACCAGCAGGTGATTCCGGAGTGTACGGCAAGTGGTTCTGGCCTAGCTGGCTGGTGATTTTGGGGTGTCCAGCAGGTGGCTCCAGCGAGTCGAGCAAGTTGTTCCGGTGTGCTCAGCAGGTGGTTCAGGCAGGTCCGGCAGGTGTTTCTGGTCTGTCCAGTACGTGGTGCCGGCATGTCCGGCACGTGCTTCCAGTATGTTTGAGAGGTGGTTCCTACCTTCCCGGCGGGAGATTCCGGAGCGTCCGCCATGTGATTCTGGCCTACCTGGCAGGGGATTTTGGCGTCTCTGGCTGGTGGTTCCGGCGAGTCGAACAGGAGGTTCCGGCGTGCTCGGCAGGTGCATCCGGTGTCTCTGGCACGTCATTCTGGCACGTTCGAGAGGTGGTTCCGGCATGCCTGACAGGTGATTCCGGAGTGTCCGACAAGGGGTTCTGGCACGTCTGAGAGGTGGTTCCGGCATCCCCTGCAGGTGATTCTGGCTTGTCTGCCGAGTGGTGCTGGCGTAGCCATCAGGTGATTTTGGCGTGTCCAGCAGGTGGCTCCAGCGAGTAGAGCAGGTTGTTCCAGCGTACTCAGCAGGTGGTTCAGGCGGGTCTGGCAGGTGGTTCCGGTCTCTCTAGTAGGTGGTTCCGGCGTGTCCGGCACGTGCTTCTGGCACGTCTGAGAGCTGGTTCCGGCATGCCCGGCGGGTGATTCCATAGAGTCCGCCACGTGGTTCTGGCCTAGCTGACAGGTGATTTTGGCGTCCCCGGCAGGTGGTTACAGCGAGTTGAGCAGGAGGTTCCGGCATGCTCGGCAGTTGCATCCGGTGTCTCTGGCACGTGGTTCTGGCACGTCTGACATTTGGTTGCATCATGTCTGGCAGGTGATTCCGGAGTGTCCGGCAAGAGGTTCTGGTGTAGCCGGCAGGTGATTTTGGCATGTCCGGCAGGTGTTTCTGGCGAGCTGTTCAGGTGGTTCCGGTGTTCTTGGCAGGTGATTCTGGCGTGTCCAGCAGGTGGTTCCGGTCTGTCCGGTAATGGGTTCCGTCATGTGCCGCACGTGGTTCTGGCACGTCTGAGAGCTGGTTCCCGCATGCCCGGCAGGTGCTCCAGGAGAGTCCTACAAGTGGTTCTGGCCTAGCCCGCAGGTGATTTTGGCGTGTCCGGCAGGTGGTTCCGGCATGCTCGGCAGGTGGTTCAGGCATGTCTGGTAGGTGGTTCCGGTCTGTCCGCGAGGTGGTTCCGGCGTGTCAGGCACGTGGTTCCGGCATGTGTGACAGGTGGTTCTGGCATGTCCGGCAGGTGATTCTGGATTGTCCACCAAGTGGCTCTGGTGTAACCAGCAGGTGATTCCGGAGTGTACGGCAAGTGGTTCTGGCATAGCTGGCTGGTGATTTTGGGGTGTCCAGCAGGTGGCTCCAGCGAGTCGAGCAAGTTGTTCCGGTGTGCTCAGCAGGTGGTTCAGGCAGGTCCGGCAGGTGTTTCTGGTCTGTCCAGTACGTGGTGCCGGCATGTCCGGCACGTGCTTCCAGTATGTTTGAGAGGTGGTTCCTACCTTCCCGGCGGGAGATTCCGGAGCGTCCGCCATGTGATTCTGGCCTACCTGGCAGGGGATTTTGGCGTCTCTGGCTGGTGGTTCCGGCGAGTCGAACAGGAGGTTCCGGCGTGCTCGGCAGGTGCATCCGGTGTCTCTGGCACGTCATTCTGGCACGTTCGAGAGGTGGTTCCGGCATGCCTGACAGGTGATTCCGGAGTGTCCGACAAGGGGTTCTGGCACGTCTGAGAGGTGGTTCCGGCATACCCTGCAGGTGATTCTGGCTTGTCTGCCGAGTGGTGCTGGCGTAGCCATCAGGTGATTTTGGCGTGTCCAGCAGGTGGCTCCAGCGAGTAGAGCAGGTTGTTCCAGCGTACTCAGCAGGTGGTTCAGGCGGGTCTGGCAGGTGGTTCCGGTCTCTCTAGTAGGTGGTTCCGGCGTGTCCGGCACGTGCTTCTGGCACGTCTGAGAGCTGGTTCCGGCATGCCCGGCGGGTGATTCCATAGAGTCCGCCACGTGGTTCTGGCCTAGCTGACAGGTGATTTTGGCGTCCCCGGCAGGTGGTTACAGCGAGTTGAGCAGGAGGTTCCGGCATGCTCGGCAGTTGCATCCGGTGTCTCTGGCACGTGGTTCTGGCACGTCTGACATTTGGTTGCATCATGTCTGGCAGGTGATTCCGGAGTGTCCGGCAAGAGGTTCTGGTGTAGCCGGCAGGTGATTTTGGCATGTCCGGCAGGTGTTTCTGGCGAGCTGTTCAGGTGGTTCCGGTGTTCTTGGCAGGTGATTCTGGCGTGTCCAGCAGGTGGTTCCGGTCTGTCCGGTAATGGGTTCCGTCATGTGCCGCACGTGGTTCTGGCACGTCTGAGAGGTGGTTCCCGCATGCCCGGCAGGTGCTCCAGGAGAGTCCTACAAGTGGTTCTGGCCTAGCCCGCAGGTGATTTTGGCGTGTCCGGCAGGTGGTTCCGGCATGCTCGGCAGGTGGTTCAGGCATGTCTGGTAGGTGGTTCCGGTCTGTCCGCGAGGTGGTTCCGGCGTGTCAGGCACGTGGTTCCGGCATGTGTGACAGGTGGTTCTGGCATGTCCGGCAGGTGATTCTGGATTGTCCACCAAGTGGCTCTGGTGTAACCAGCAGGTGATTCCGGAGTGTACGGCAAGTGGTTCTGGCCTAGCTGGCTGGTGATTTTGGGGTGTCCAGCAGGTGGCTCCAGCGAGTCGAGCAAGTTGTTCCGGTGTGCTCAGCAGGTGGTTCAGGCAGGTCCGGCAGGTGTTTCTGGTCTGTCCAGTACGTGGTGCCGGCATGTCCGGCACGTGCTTCCAGTATGTTTGAGAGGTGGTTCCTACCTTCCCGGCGGGAGATTCCGGAGCGTCCGCCATGTGATTCTGGCCTACCTGGCAGGGGATTTTGGCGTCTCTGGCTGGTGGTTCCGGCGAGTCGAACAGGAGGTTCCGGCGTGCTCGGCAGGTGCATCCGGTGTCTCTGGCACGTCATTCTGGCACGTTCGAGAGGTGGTTCCGGCATGCCTGACAGGTGATTCCGGAGTGTCCGACAAGGGGTTCTGGCACGTCTGAGAGGTGGTTCCGGCATCCCCTGCAGGTGATTCTGGCTTGTCTGCCGAGTGGTGCTGGCGTAGCCATCAGGTGATTTTGGCGTGTCCAGCAGGTGGCTCCAGCGAGTAGAGCAGGTTGTTCCAGCGTACTCAGCAGGTGGTTCAGGCGGGTCTGGCAGGTGGTTCCGGTCTCTCTAGTAGGTGGTTCCGGCGTGTCCGGCACGTGCTTCTGGCACGTCTGAGAGCTGGTTCCGGCATGCCCGGCGGGTGATTCCATAGAGTCCGCCACGTGGTTCTGGCCTAGCTGACAGGTGATTTTGGCGTCCCCGGCAGGTGGTTACAGCGAGTTGAGCAGGAGGTTCCGGCATGCTCGGCAGTTGCATCCGGTGTCTCTGGCACGTGGTTCTGGCACGTCTGACATTTGGTTGCATCATGTCTGGCAGGTGATTCCGGAGTGTCCGGCAAGAGGTTCTGGTGTAGCCGGCAGGTGATTTTGGCATGTCCGGCAGGTGTTTCTGGCGAGCTGTTCAGGTGGTTCCGGTGTTCTTGGCAGGTGATTCTGGCGTGTCCAGCAGGTGGTTCCGGTCTGTCCGGTAATGGGTTCCGTCATGTGCCGCACGTGGTTCTGGCACGTCTGAGAGGTGGTTCCCGCATGCCCGGCAGGTGCTCCAGGAGAGTCCTACAAGTGGTTCTGGCCTAGCCCGCAGGTGATTTTGGCGTGTCCGGCAGGTGGTTCCGGCATGCTCGGCAGGTGGTTCAGGCATGTCTGGTAGGTGGTTCCGGTCTGTCCGCGAGGTGGTTCCGGCGTGTCAGGCACGTGGTTCCGGCATGTGTGACAGGTGGTTCTGGCATGTCCGGCAGGTGATTCTGGATTGTCCACCAAGTGGCTCTGGTGTAACCAGCAGGTGATTCCGGAGTGTACGGCAAGTGGTTCTGGCCTAGCTGGCTGGTGATTTTGGGGTGTCCAGCAGGTGGCTCCAGCGAGTCGAGCAAGTTGTTCCGGTGTGCTCAGCAGGTGGTTCAGGCAGGTCCGGCAGGTGTTTCTGGTCTGTCCAGTACGTGGTGCCGGCATGTCCGGCACGTGCTTCCAGTATGTTTGAGAGGTGGTTCCTACCTTCCCGGCGGGAGATTCCGGAGCGTCCGCCATGTGATTCTGGCCTACCTGGCAGGGGATTTTGGCGTCTCTGGCTGGTGGTTCCGGCGAGTCGAACAGGAGGTTCCGGCGTGCTCGGCAGGTGCATCCGGTGTCTCTGGCACGTCATTCTGGCACGTTCGAGAGGTGGTTCCGGCATGCCTGACAGGTGATTCCGGAGTGTCCGACAAGGGGTTCTGGCACGTCTGAGAGGTGGTTCCGGCATACCCTGCAGGTGATTCTGGCTTGTCTGCCGAGTGGTGCTGGCGTAGCCATCAGGTGATTTTGGCGTGTCCAGCAGGTGGCTCCAGCGAGTAGAGCAGGTTGTTCCAGCGTACTCAGCAGGTGGTTCAGGCGGGTCTGGCAGGTGGTTCCGGTCTCTCTAGTAGGTGGTTCCGGCGTGTCCGGCACGTGCTTCTGGCACGTCTGAGAGCTGGTTCCGGCATGCCCGGCGGGTGATTCCATAGAGTCCGCCACGTGGTTCTGGCCTAGCTGACAGGTGATTTTGGCGTCCCCGGCAGGTGGTTACAGCGAGTTGAGCAGGAGGTTCCGGCATGCTCGGCAGTTGCATCCGGTGTCTCTGGCACGTGGTTCTGGCACGTCTGACATTTGGTTGCATCATGTCTGGCAGGTGATTCCGGAGTGTCCGGCAAGAGGTTCTGGTGTAGCCGGCAGGTGATTTTGGCATGTCCGGCAGGTGTTTCTGGCGAGCTGTTCAGGTGGTTCCGGTGTTCTTGGCAGGTGATTCTGGCGTGTCCAGCAGGTGGTTCCGGTCTGTCCGGTAATGGGTTCCGTCATGTGCCGCACGTGGTTCTGGCACGTCTGAGAGCTGGTTCCCGCATGCCCGGCAGGTGCTCCAGGAGAGTCCTACAAGTGGTTCTGGCCTAGCCCGCAGGTGATTTTGGCGTGTCCGGCAGGTGGTTCCGGCATGCTCGGCAGGTGGTTCAGGCATGTCTGGTAGGTGGTTCCGGTCTGTCCGCGAGGTGGTTCCGGCGTGTCAGGCACGTGGTTCCGGCATGTGTGACAGGTGGTTCTGGCATGTCCGGCAGGTGATTCTGGATTGTCCACCAAGTGGCTCTGGTGTAACCAGCAGGTGATTCCGGAGTGTACGGCAAGTGGTTCTGGCCTAGCTGGCTGGTGATTTTGGGGTGTCCAGCAGGTGGCTCCAGCGAGTCGAGCAAGTTGTTCCGGTGTGCTCAGCAGGTGGTTCAGGCAGGTCCGGCAGGTGTTTCTGGTCTGTCCAGTACGTGGTGCCGGCATGTCCGGCACGTGCTTCCAGTATGTTTGAGAGGTGGTTCCTACCTTCCCGGCGGGAGATTCCGGAGCGTCCGCCATGTGATTCTGGCCTACCTGGCAGGGGATTTTGGCGTCTCTGGCTGGTGGTTCCGGCGAGTCGAACAGGAGGTTCCGGCGTGCTCGGCAGGTGCATCCGGTGTCTCTGGCACGTCATTCTGGCACGTTCGAGAGGTGGTTCCGGCATGCCTGACAGGTGATTCCGGAGTGTCCGACAAGGGGTTCTGGCACGTCTGAGAGGTGGTTCCGGCATACCCTGCAGGTGATTCTGGCTTGTCTGCCGAGTGGTGCTGGCGTAGCCATCAGGTGATTTTGGCGTGTCCAGCAGGTGGCTCCAGCGAGTAGAGCAGGTTGTTCCAGCGTACTCAGCAGGTGGTTCAGGCGGGTCTGGCAGGTGGTTCCGGTCTCTCTAGTAGGTGGTTCCGGCGTGTCCGGCACGTGCTTCTGGCACGTCTGAGAGCTGGTTCCGGCATGCCCGGCGGGTGATTCCATAGAGTCCGCCACGTGGTTCTGGCCTAGCTGACAGGTGATTTTGGCGTCCCCGGCAGGTGGTTACAGCGAGTTGAGCAGGAGGTTCCGGCATGCTCGGCAGTTGCATCCGGTGTCTCTGGCACGTGGTTCTGGCACGTCTGACATTTGGTTGCATCATGTCTGGCAGGTGATTCCGGAGTGTCCGGCAAGAGGTTCTGGTGTAGCCGGCAGGTGATTTTGGCATGTCCGGCAGGTGTTTCTGGCGAGCTGTTCAGGTGGTTCCGGTGTTCTTGGCAGGTGATTCTGGCGTGTCCAGCAGGTGGTTCCGGTCTGTCCGGTAATGGGTTCCGTCATGTGCCGCACGTGGTTCTGGCACGTCTGAGAGCTGGTTCCCGCATGCCCGGCAGGTGCTCCAGGAGAGTCCTACAAGTGGTTCTGGCCTAGCCCGCAGGTGATTTTGGCGTGTCCGGCAGGTGGTTCCGGCATGCTCGGCAGGTGGTTCAGGCATGTCTGGTAGGTGGTTCCGGTCTGTCCGCGAGGTGGTTCCGGCGTGTCAGGCACGTGGTTCCGGCATGTGTGACAGGTGGTTCTGGCATGTCCGGCAGGTGATTCTGGATTGTCCACCAAGTGGCTCTGGTGTAACCAGCAGGTGATTCCGGAGTGTACGGCAAGTGGTTCTGGCCTAGCTGGCTGGTGATTTTGGGGTGTCCAGCAGGTGGCTCCAGCGAGTCGAGCAAGTTGTTCCGGTGTGCTCAGCAGGTGGTTCAGGCAGGTCCGGCAGGTGTTTCTGGTCTGTCCAGTACGTGGTGCCGGCATGTCCGGCACGTGCTTCCAGTATGTTTGAGAGGTGGTTCCTACCTTCCCGGCGGGAGATTCCGGAGCGTCCGCCATGTGATTCTGGCCTACCTGGCAGGGGATTTTGGCGTCTCTGGCTGGTGGTTCCGGCGAGTCGAACAGGAGGTTCCGGCGTGCTCGGCAGGTGCATCCGGTGTCTCTGGCACGTCATTCTGGCACGTTCGAGAGGTGGTTCCGGCATGCCTGACAGGTGATTCCGGAGTGTCCGACAAGGGGTTCTGGCACGTCTGAGAGGTGGTTCCGGCATACCCTGCAGGTGATTCTGGCTTGTCTGCCGAGTGGTGCTGGCGTAGCCATCAGGTGATTTTGGCGTGTCCAGCAGGTGGCTCCAGCGAGTAGAGCAGGTTGTTCCAGCGTACTCAGCAGGTGGTTCAGGCGGGTCTGGCAGGTGGTTCCGGTCTCTCTAGTAGGTGGTTCCGGCGTGTCCGGCACGTGCTTCTGGCACGTCTGAGAGCTGGTTCCGGCATGCCCGGCGGGTGATTCCATAGAGTCCGCCACGTGGTTCTGGCCTAGCTGACAGGTGATTTTGGCGTCCCCGGCAGGTGGTTACAGCGAGTTGAGCAGGAGGTTCCGGCATGCTCGGCAGTTGCATCCGGTGTCTCTGGCACGTGGTTCTGGCACGTCTGACATTTGGTTGCATCATGTCTGGCAGGTGATTCCGGAGTGTCCGGCAAGAGGTTCTGGTGTAGCCGGCAGGTGATTTTGGCATGTCCGGCAGGTGTTTCTGGCGAGCTGTTCAGGTGGTTCCGGTGTTCTTGGCAGGTGATTCTGGCGTGTCCAGCAGGTGGTTCCGGTCTGTCCGGTAATGGGTTCCGTCATGTGCCGCACGTGGTTCTGGCACGTCTGAGAGGTGGTTCCCGCATGCCCGGCAGGTGCTCCAGGAGAGTCCTACAAGTGGTTCTGGCCTAGCCCGCAGGTGATTTTGGCGTGTCCGGCAGGTGGTTCCGGCATGCTCGGCAGGTGGTTCAGGCATGTCTGGTAGGTGGTTCCGGTCTGTCCGCGAGGTGGTTCCGGCGTGTCAGGCACGTGGTTCCGGCATGTGTGACAGGTGGTTCTGGCATGTCCGGCAGGTGATTCTGGATTGTCCACCAAGTGGCTCTGGTGTAACCAGCAGGTGATTCCGGAGTGTACGGCAAGTGGTTCTGGCCTAGCTGGCTGGTGATTTTGGGGTGTCCAGCAGGTGGCTCCAGCGAGTCGAGCAAGTTGTTCCGGTGTGCTCAGCAGGTGGTTCAGGCAGGTCCGGCAGGTGTTTCTGGTCTGTCCAGTACGTGGTGCCGGCATGTCCGGCACGTGCTTCCAGTATGTTTGAGAGGTGGTTCCTACCTTCCCGGCGGGAGATTCCGGAGCGTCCGCCATGTGATTCTGGCCTACCTGGCAGGGGATTTTGGCGTCTCTGGCTGGTGGTTCCGGCGAGTCGAAGAGGAGGTTCCGGCGTGCTCGGCAGGTGCATCCGGTGTCTCTGGCACGTCATTCTGGCACGTTCGAGAGGTGGTTCCGGCATGCCTGACAGGTGATTCCGGAGTGTCCGACAAGGGGTTCTGGCACGTCTGAGAGGTGGTTCCGGCATACCCTGCAGGTGATTCTGGCTTGTCTGCCGAGTGGTGCTGGCGTAGCCATCAGGTGATTTTGGCGTGTCCAGCAGGTGGCTCCAGCGAGTAGAGCAGGTTGTTCCAGCGTACTCAGCAGGTGGTTCAGGCGGGTCTGGCAGGTGGTTCCGGTCTCTCTAGTAGGTGGTTCCGGCGTGTCCGGCACGTGCTTCTGGCACGTCTGAGAGCTGGTTCCGGCATGCCCGGCGGGTGATTCCA
The DNA here is from genome assembly GCF_041296235.1 of Equus asinus. Lineage (NCBI taxonomy): Eukaryota > Metazoa > Chordata > Mammalia > Perissodactyla > Equidae > Equus > Equus asinus. The sequence continues at coordinate 143,987 of NC_091790.1, read as the reverse complement.
TAGAGTCCGCCACGTGGTTCTGGCCTAGCTGACAGGTGATTTTGGCGTCCCCGGCAGGTGGTTACAGCGAGTTGAGCAGGAGGTTCCGGCATGCTCGGCAGTTGCATCCGGTGTCTCTGGCACGTGGTTCTGGCACGTCTGACATTTGGTTGCATCATGTCTGGCAGGTGATTCCGGAGTGTCCGGCAAGAGGTTCTGGTGTAGCCGGCAGGTGATTTTGGCATGTCCGGCAGGTGTTTCTGGCGAGCTGTTCAGGTGGTTCCGGTGTTCTTGGCAGGTGATTCTGGCGTGTCCAGCAGGTGGTTCCGGTCTGTCCGGTAATGGGTTCCGTCATGTGCCGCACGTGGTTCTGGCACGTCTGAGAGGTGGTTCCCGCATGCCCGGCAGGTGCTCCAGGAGAGTCCTACAAGTGGTTCTGGCCTAGCCCGCAGGTGATTTTGGCGTGTCCGGCAGGTGGTTCCGGCATGCTCGGCAGGTGGTTCAGGCATGTCTGGTAGGTGGTTCCGGTCTGTCCGCGAGGTGGTTCCGGCGTGTCAGGCACGTGGTTCCGGCATGTGTGACAGGTGGTTCTGGCATGTCCGGCAGGTGATTCTGGATTGTCCACCAAGTGGCTCTGGTGTAACCAGCAGGTGATTCCGGAGTGTACGGCAAGTGGTTCTGGCCTAGCTGGCTGGTGATTTTGGGGTGTCCAGCAGGTGGCTCCAGCGAGTCGAGCAAGTTGTTCCGGTGTGCTCAGCAGGTGGTTCAGGCAGGTCCGGCAGGTGTTTCTGGTCTGTCCAGTACGTGGTGCCGGCATGTCCGGCACGTGCTTCCAGTATGTTTGAGAGGTGGTTCCTACCTTCCCGGCGGGAGATTCCGGAGCGTCCGCCATGTGATTCTGGCCTACCTGGCAGGGGATTTTGGCGTCTCTGGCTGGTGGTTCCGGCGAGTCGAAGAGGAGGTTCCGGCGTGCTCGGCAGGTGCATCCGGTGTCTCTGGCACGTCATTCTGGCACGTTCGAGAGGTGGTTCCGGCATGCCTGACAGGTGATTCCGGAGTGTCCGACAAGGGGTTCTGGCACGTCTGAGAGGTGGTTCCGGCATACCCTGCAGGTGATTCTGGCTTGTCTGCCGAGTGGTGCTGGCGTAGCCATCAGGTGATTTTGGCGTGTCCAGCAGGTGGCTCCAGCGAGTAGAGCAGGTTGTTCCAGCGTACTCAGCAGGTGGTTCAGGCGGGTCTGGCAGGTGGTTCCGGTCTCTCTAGTAGGTGGTTCCGGCGTGTCCGGCACGTGCTTCTGGCACGTCTGAGAGCTGGTTCCGGCATGCCCGGCGGGTGATTCCATAGAGTCCGCCACGTGGTTCTGGCCTAGCTGACAGGTGATTTTGGCGTCCCCGGCAGGTGGTTACAGCGAGTTGAGCAGGAGGTTCCGGCATGCTCGGCAGTTGCATCCGGTGTCTCTGGCACGTGGTTCTGGCACGTCTGACATTTGGTTGCATCATGTCTGGCAGGTGATTCCGGAGTGTCCGGCAAGAGGTTCTGGTGTAGCCGGCAGGTGATTTTGGCATGTCCGGCAGGTGTTTCTGGCGAGCTGTTCAGGTGGTTCCGGTGTTCTTGGCAGGTGATTCTGGCGTGTCCAGCAGGTGGTTCCGGTCTGTCCGGTAATGGGTTCCGTCATGTGCCGCACGTGGTTCTGGCACGTCTGAGAGCTGGTTCCCGCATGCCCGGCAGGTGCTCCAGGAGAGTCCTACAAGTGGTTCTGGCCTAGCCCGCAGGTGATTTTGGCGTGTCCGGCAGGTGGTTCCGGCATGCTCGGCAGGTGGTTCAGGCATGTCTGGTAGGTGGTTCCGGTCTGTCCGCGAGGTGGTTCCGGCGTGTCAGGCACGTGGTTCCGGCATGTGTGACAGGTGGTTCTGGCATGTCCGGCAGGTGATTCTGGATTGTCCACCAAGTGGCTCTGGTGTAACCAGCAGGTGATTCCGGAGTGTACGGCAAGTGGTTCTGGCCTAGCTGGCTGGTGATTTTGGGGTGTCCAGCAGGTGGCTCCAGCGAGTCGAGCAAGTTGTTCCGGTGTGCTCAGCAGGTGGTTCAGGCAGGTCCGGCAGGTGTTTCTGGTCTGTCCAGTACGTGGTGCCGGCATGTCCGGCACGTGCTTCCAGTATGTTTGAGAGGTGGTTCCTACCTTCCCGGCGGGAGATTCCGGAGCGTCCGCCATGTGATTCTGGCCTACCTGGCAGGGGATTTTGGCGTCTCTGGCTGGTGGTTCCGGCGAGTCGAAGAGGAGGTTCCGGCGTGCTCGGCAGGTGCATCCGGTGTCTCTGGCACGTCATTCTGGCACGTTCGAGAGGTGGTTCCGGCATGCCTGACAGGTGATTCCGGAGTGTCCGACAAGGGGTTCTGGCACGTCTGAGAGGTGGTTCCGGCATACCCTGCAGGTGATTCTGGCTTGTCTGCCGAGTGGTGCTGGCGTAGCCATCAGGTGATTTTGGCGTGTCCAGCAGGTGGCTCCAGCGAGTAGAGCAGGTTGTTCCAGCGTACTCAGCAGGTGGTTCAGGCGGGTCTGGCAGGTGGTTCCGGTCTCTCTAGTAGGTGGTTCCGGCGTGTCCGGCACGTGCTTCTGGCACGTCTGAGAGCTGGTTCCGGCATGCCCGGCGGGTGATTCCATAGAGTCCGCCACGTGGTTCTGGCCTAGCTGACAGGTGATTTTGGCGTCCCCGGCAGGTGGTTACAGCGAGTTGAGCAGGAGGTTCCGGCATGCTCGGCAGTTGCATCCGGTGTCTCTGGCACGTGGTTCTGGCACGTCTGACATTTGGTTGCATCATGTCTGGCAGGTGATTCCGGAGTGTCCGGCAAGAGGTTCTGGTGTAGCCGGCAGGTGATTTTGGCATGTCCGGCAGGTGTTTCTGGCGAGCTGTTCAGGTGGTTCCGGTGTTCTTGGCAGGTGATTCTGGCGTGTCCAGCAGGTGGTTCCGGTCTGTCCGGTAATGGGTTCCGTCATGTGCCGCACGTGGTTCTGGCACGTCTGAGAGCTGGTTCCCGCATGCCCGGCAGGTGCTCCAGGAGAGTCCTACAAGTGGTTCTGGCCTAGCCCGCAGGTGATTTTGGCGTGTCCGGCAGGTGGTTCCGGCATGCTCGGCAGGTGGTTCAGGCATGTCTGGTAGGTGGTTCCGGTCTGTCCGCGAGGTGGTTCCGGCGTGTCAGGCACGTGGTTCCGGCATGTGTGACAGGTGGTTCTGGCATGTCCGGCAGGTGATTCTGGATTGTCCACCAAGTGGCTCTGGTGTAACCAGCAGGTGATTCCGGAGTGTACGGCAAGTGGTTCTGGCCTAGCTGGCTGGTGATTTTGGGGTGTCCAGCAGGTGGCTCCAGCGAGTCGAGCAAGTTGTTCCGGTGTGCTCAGCAGGTGGTTCAGGCAGGTCCGGCAGGTGTTTCTGGTCTGTCCAGTACGTGGTGCCGGCATGTCCGGCACGTGCTTCCAGTATGTTTGAGAGGTGGTTCCTACCTTCCCGGCGGGAGATTCCGGAGCGTCCGCCATGTGATTCTGGCCTACCTGGCAGGGGATTTTGGCGTCTCTGGCTGGTGGTTCCGGCGAGTCGAAGAGGAGGTTCCGGCGTGCTCGGCAGGTGCATCCGGTGTCTCTGGCACGTCATTCTGGCACGTTCGAGAGGTGGTTCCGGCATGCCTGACAGGTGATTCCGGAGTGTCCGACAAGGGGTTCTGGCACGTCTGAGAGGTGGTTCCGGCATACCCTGCAGGTGATTCTGGCTTGTCTGCCGAGTGGTGCTGGCGTAGCCATCAGGTGATTTTGGCGTGTCCAGCAGGTGGCTCCAGCGAGTAGAGCAGGTTGTTCCAGCGTACTCAGCAGGTGGTTCAGGCGGGTCTGGCAGGTGGTTCCGGTCTCTCTAGTAGGTGGTTCCGGCGTGTCCGGCACGTGCTTCTGGCACGTCTGAGAGCTGGTTCCGGCATGCCCGGCGGGTGATTCCATAGAGTCCGCCACGTGGTTCTGGCCTAGCTGACAGGTGATTTTGGCGTCCCCGGCAGGTGGTTACAGCGAGTTGAGCAGGAGGTTCCGGCATGCTCGGCAGTTGCATCCGGTGTCTCTGGCACGTGGTTCTGGCACGTCTGACATTTGGTTGCATCATGTCTGGCAGGTGATTCCGGAGTGTCCGGCAAGAGGTTCTGGTGTAGCCGGCAGGTGATTTTGGCATGTCCGGCAGGTGTTTCTGGCGAGCTGTTCAGGTGGTTCCGGTGTTCTTGGCAGGTGATTCTGGCGTGTCCAGCAGGTGGTTCCGGTCTGTCCGGTAATGGGTTCCGTCATGTGCCGCACGTGGTTCTGGCACGTCTGAGAGGTGGTTCCCGCATGCCCGGCAGGTGCTCCAGGAGAGTCCTACAAGTGGTTCTGGCCTAGCCCGCAGGTGATTTTGGCGTGTCCGGCAGGTGGTTCCGGCATGCTCGGCAGGTGGTTCAGGCATGTCTGGTAGGTGGTTCCGGTCTGTCCGCGAGGTGGTTCCGGCGTGTCAGGCACGTGGTTCCGGCATGTGTGACAGGTGGTTCTGGCATGTCCGGCAGGTGATTCTGGATTGTCCACCAAGTGGCTCTGGTGTAACCAGCAGGTGATTCCGGAGTGTACGGCAAGTGGTTCTGGCCTAGCTGGCTGGTGATTTTGGGGTGTCCAGCAGGTGGCTCCAGCGAGTCGAGCAAGTTGTTCCGGTGTGCTCAGCAGGTGGTTCAGGCAGGTCCGGCAGGTGTTTCTGGTCTGTCCAGTACGTGGTGCCGGCATGTCCGGCACGTGCTTCCAGTATGTTTGAGAGGTGGTTCCTACCTTCCCGGCGGGAGATTCCGGAGCGTCCGCCATGTGATTCTGGCCTACCTGGCAGGGGATTTTGGCGTCTCTGGCTGGTGGTTCCGGCGAGTCGAACAGGAGGTTCCGGCGTGCTCGGCAGGTGCATCCGGTGTCTCTGGCACGTCATTCTGGCACGCTCGAGAGGTGGTTCCGGCATGCCTGACAGGTGATTCCGGAGTGTCCGACAAGGGGTTCTGGCACGTCTGAGAGGTGGTTCCGGCATACCCTGCAGGTGATTCTGGCTTGTCTGCCGAGTGGTGCTGGCGTAGCCATCAGGTGATTTTGGCGTGTCCAGCAGGTGGCTCCAGCGAGTAGAGCAGGTTGTTCCAGCGTACTCAGCAGGTGGTTCAGGCGGGTCTGGCAGGTGGTTCCGGTCTCTCTAGTAGGTGGTTCCGGCGTGTCCGGCACGTGCTTCTGGCACGTCTGAGAGCTGGTTCCGGCATGCCCGGCGGGTGATTCCATAGAGTCCGCCACGTGGTTCTGGCCTAGCTGACAGGTGATTTTGGCGTCCCCGGCAGGTGGTTACAGCGAGTTGAGCAGGAGGTTCCGGCATGCTCGGCAGTTGCATCCGGTGTCTCTGGCACGTGGTTCTGGCACGTCTGACATTTGGTTGCATCATGTCTGGCAGGTGATTCCGGAGTGTCCGGCAAGAGGTTCTGGTGTAGCCGGCAGGTGATTTTGGCATGTCCGGCAGGTGTTTCTGGCGAGCTGTTCAGGTGGTTCCGGTGTTCTTGGCAGGTGATTCTGGCGTGTCCAGCAGGTGGTTCCGGTCTGTCCGGTAATGGGTTCCGTCATGTGCCGCACGTGGTTCTGGCACGTCTGAGAGGTGGTTCCCGCATGCCCGGCAGGTGCTCCAGGAGAGTCCTACAAGTGGTTCTGGCCTAGCCCGCAGGTGATTTTGGCGTGTCCGGCAGGTGGTTCCGGCATGCTCGGCAGGTGGTTCAGGCATGTCTGGTAGGTGGTTCCGGTCTGTCCGCGAGGTGGTTCCGGCGTGTCAGGCACGTGGTTCCGGCATGTGTGACAGGTGGTTCTGGCATGTCCGGCAGGTGATTCTGGATTGTCCACCAAGTGGCTCTGGTGTAACCAGCAGGTGATTCCGGAGTGTACGGCAAGTGGTTCTGGCCTAGCTGGCTGGTGATTTTGGGGTGTCCAGCAGGTGGCTCCAGCGAGTCGAGCAAGTTGTTCCGGTGTGCTCAGCAGGTGGTTCAGGCAGGTCCGGCAGGTGTTTCTGGTCTGTCCAGTACGTGGTGCCGGCATGTCCGGCACGTGCTTCCAGTATGTTTGAGAGGTGGTTCCTACCTTCCCGGCGGGAGATTCCGGAGCGTCCGCCATGTGATTCTGGCCTACCTGGCAGGGGATTTTGGCGTCTCTGGCTGGTGGTTCCGGCGAGTCGAAGAGGAGGTTCCGGCGTGCTCGGCAGGTGCATCCGGTGTCTCTGGCACGTCATTCTGGCACGTTCGAGAGGTGGTTCCGGCATGCCTGACAGGTGATTCCGGAGTGTCCGACAAGGGGTTCTGGCACGTCTGAGAGGTGGTTCCGGCATCCCCTGCAGGTGATTCTGGCTTGTCTGCCGAGTGGTGCTGGCGTAGCCATCAGGTGATTTTGGCGTGTCCAGCAGGTGGCTCCAGCGAGTAGAGCAGGTTGTTCCAGCGTACTCAGCAGGTGGTTCAGGCGGGTCTGGCAGGTGGTTCCGGTCTCTCTAGTAGGTGGTTCCGGCGTGTCCGGCACGTGCTTCTGGCACGTCTGAGAGCTGGTTCCGGCATGCCCGGCGGGTGATTCCATAGAGTCCGCCACGTGGTTCTGGCCTAGCTGACAGGTGATTTTGGCGTCCCCGGCAGGTGGTTACAGCGAGTTGAGCAGGAGGTTCCGGCATGCTCGGCAGTTGCATCCGGTGTCTCTGGCACGTGGTTCTGGCACGTCTGACATTTGGTTGCATCATGTCTGGCAGGTGATTCCGGAGTGTCCGGCAAGAGGTTCTGGTGTAGCCGGCAGGTGATTTTGGCATGTCCGGCAGGTGTTTCTGGCGAGCTGTTCAGGTGGTTCCGGTGTTCTTGGCAGGTGATTCTGGCGTGTCCAGCAGGTGGTTCCGGTCTGTCCGGTAATGGGTTCCGTCATGTGCCGCACGTGGTTCTGGCACGTCTGAGAGGTGGTTCCCGCATGCCCGGCAGGTGCTCCAGGAGAGTCCTACAAGTGGTTCTGGCCTAGCCCGCAGGTGATTTTGGCGTGTCCGGCAGGTGGTTCCGGCATGCTCGGCAGGTGGTTCAGGCATGTCTGGTAGGTGGTTCCGGTCTGTCCGCGAGGTGGTTCCGGCGTGTCAGGCACGTGGTTCCGGCATGTGTGACAGGTGGTTCTGGCATGTCCGGCAGGTGATTCTGGATTGTCCACCAAGTGGCTCTGGTGTAACCAGCAGGTGATTCCGGAGTGTACGGCAAGTGGTTCTGGCCTAGCTGGCTGGTGATTTTGGGGTGTCCAGCAGGTGGCTCCAGCGAGTCGAGCAAGTTGTTCCGGTGTGCTCAGCAGGTGGTTCAGGCAGGTCCGGCAGGTGTTTCTGGTCTGTCCAGTACGTGGTGCCGGCATGTCCGGCACGTGCTTCCAGTATGTTTGAGAGGTGGTTCCTACCTTCCCGGCGGGAGATTCCGGAGCGTCCGCCATGTGATTCTGGCCTACCTGGCAGGGGATTTTGGCGTCTCTGGCTGGTGGTTCCGGCGAGTCGAAGAGGAGGTTCCGGCGTGCTCGGCAGGTGCATCCGGTGTCTCTGGCACGTCATTCTGGCACGTTCGAGAGGTGGTTCCGGCATGCCTGACAGGTGATTCCGGAGTGTCCGACAAGGGGTTCTGGCACGTCTGAGAGGTGGTTCCGGCATACCCTGCAGGTGATTCTGGCTTGTCTGCCGAGTGGTGCTGGCGTAGCCATCAGGTGATTTTGGCGTGTCCAGCAGGTGGCTCCAGCGAGTAGAGCAGGTTGTTCCAGCGTACTCAGCAGGTGGTTCAGGCGGGTCTGGCAGGTGGTTCCGGTCTCTCTAGTAGGTGGTTCCGGCGTGTCCGGCACGTGCTTCTGGCACGTCTGAGAGCTGGTTCCGGCATGCCCGGCGGGTGATTCCATAGAGTCCGCCACGTGGTTCTGGCCTAGCTGACAGGTGATTTTGGCGTCCCCGGCAGGTGGTTACAGCGAGTTGAGCAGGAGGTTCCGGCATGCTCGGCAGTTGCATCCGGTGTCTCTGGCACGTGGTTCTGGCACGTCTGACATTTGGTTGCATCATGTCTGGCAGGTGATTCCGGAGTGTCCGGCAAGAGGTTCTGGTGTAGCCGGCAGGTGATTTTGGCATGTCCGGCAGGTGTTTCTGGCGAGCTGTTCAGGTGGTTCCGGTGTTCTTGGCAGGTGATTCTGGCGTGTCCAGCAGGTGGTTCCGGTCTGTCCGGTAATGGGTTCCGTCATGTGCCGCACGTGGTTCTGGCACGTCTGAGAGGTGGTTCCCGCATGCCCGGCAGGTGCTCCAGGAGAGTCCTACAAGTGGTTCTGGCCTAGCCCGCAGGTGATTTTGGCGTGTCCGGCAGGTGGTTCCGGCATGCTCGGCAGGTGGTTCAGGCATGTCTGGTAGGTGGTTCCCGTCTGTCCGCGAGGTGGTTCCGGCGTGTCAGGCACGTGGTTCCGGCATGTGTGACAGGTGGTTCTGGCATGTCCGGCAGGTGATTCTGGATTGTCCACCAAGTGGCTCTGGTGTAACCAGCAGGTGATTCCGGAGTGTACGGCAAGTGGTTCTGGCCTAGCTGGCTGGTGATTTTGGGGTGTCCAGCAGGTGGCTCCAGCGAGTCGAGCAAGTTGTTCCGGTGTGCTCAGCAGGTGGTTCAGGCAGGTCCGGCAGGTGTTTCTGGTCTGTCCAGTACGTGGTGCCGGCATGTCCGGCACGTGCTTCCAGTATGTTTGAGAGGTGGTTCCTACCTTCCCGGCGGGAGATTCCGGAGCGTCCGCCATGTGATTCTGGCCTACCTGGCAGGGGATTTTGGCGTCTCTGGCTGGTGGTTCCGGCGAGTCGAACAGGAGGTTCCGGCGTGCTCGGCAGGTGCATCCGGTGTCTCTGGCACGTCATTCTGGCACGCTCGAGAGGTGGTTCCGGCATGCCTGACAGGTGATTCCGGAGTGTCCGACAAGGGGTTCTGGCACGTCTGAGAGGTGGTTCCGGCATACCCTGCAGGTGATTCTGGCTTGTCTGCCGAGTGGTGCTGGCGTAGCCATCAGGTGATTTTGGCGTGTCCAGCAGGTGGCTCCAGCGAGTAGAGCAGGTTGTTCCAGCGTACTCAGCAGGTGGTTCAGGCGGGTCTGGCAGGTGGTTCCGGTCTCTCTAGTAGGTGGTTCCGGCGTGTCCGGCACGTGCTTCTGGCACGTCTGAGAGCTGGTTCCGGCATGCCCGGCGGGTGATTCCATAGAGTCCGCCACGTGGTTCTGGCCTAGCTGACAGGTGATTTTGGCGTCCCCGGCAGGTGGTTACAGCGAGTTGAGCAGGAGGTTCCGGCATGCTCGGCAGTTGCATCCGGTGTCTCTGGCACGTGGTTCTGGCACGTCTGACATTTGGTTGCATCATGTCTGGCAGGTGATTCCGGAGTGTCCGGCAAGAGGTTCTGGTGTAGCCGGCAGGTGATTTTGGCATGTCCGGCAGGTGTTTCTGGCGAGCTGTTCAGGTGGTTCCGGTGTTCTTGGCAGGTGATTCTGGCGTGTCCAGCAGGTGGTTCCGGTCTGTCCGGTAATGGGTTCCGTCATGTGCCGCACGTGGTTCTGGCACGTCTGAGAGCTGGTTCCCGCATGCCCGGCAGGTGCTCCAGGAGAGTCCTACAAGTGGTTCTGGCCTAGCCCGCAGGTGATTTTGGCGTGTCCGGCAGGTGGTTCCGGCATGCTCGGCAGGTGGTTCAGGCATGTCTGGTAGGTGGTTCCGGTCTGTCCGCGAGGTGGTTCCGGCGTGTCAGGCACGTGGTTCCGGCATGTGTGACAGGTGGTTCTGGCATGTCCGGCAGGTGATTCTGGATTGTCCACCAAGTGGCTCTGGTGTAACCAGCAGGTGATTCCGGAGTGTACGGCAAGTGGTTCTGGCCTAGCTGGCTGGTGATTTTGGGGTGTCCAGCAGGTGGCTCCAGCGAGTCGAGCAAGTTGTTCCGGTGTGCTCAGCAGGTGGTTCAGGCAGGTCCGGCAGGTGTTTCTGGTCTGTCCAGTACGTGGTGCCGGCATGTCCGGCACGTGCTTCCAGTATGTTTGAGAGGTGGTTCCTACCTTCCCGGCGGGAGATTCCGGAGCGTCCGCCATGTGATTCTGGCCTACCTGGCAGGGGATTTTGGCGTCTCTGGCTGGTGGTTCCGGCGAGTCGAAGAGGAGGTTCCGGCGTGCTCGGCAGGTGCATCCGGTGTCTCTGGCACGTCATTCTGGCACGCTCGAGAGGTGGTTCCGGCATGCCTGACAGGTGATTCCGGAGTGTCCGACAAGGGGTTCTGGCACGTCTGAGAGGTGGTTCCGGCATCCCCTGCAGGTGATTCTGGCTTGTCTGCCGAGTGGTGCTGGCGTAGCCATCAGGTGATTTTGGCGTGTCCAGCAGGTGGCTCCAGCGAGTAGAGCAGGTTGTTCCAGCGTACTCAGCAGGTGGTTCAGGCGGGTCTGGCAGGTGGTTCCGGTCTCTCTAGTAGGTGGTTCCGGCGTGTCCGGCACGTGCTTCTGGCACGTCTGAGAGCTGGTTCCGGCATGCCCGGCGGGTGATTCCATAGAGTCCGCCACGTGGTTCTGGCCTAGCTGACAGGTGATTTTGGCGTCCCCGGCAGGTGGTTACAGCGAGTTGAGCAGGAGGTTCCGGCATGCTCGGCAGTTGCATCCGGTGTCTCTGGCACGTGGTTCTGGCACGTCTGACATTTGGTTGCATCATGTCTGGCAGGTGATTCCGGAGTGTCCGGCAAGAGGTTCTGGTGTAGCCGGCAGGTGATTTTGGCATGTCCGGCAGGTGTTTCTGGCGAGCTGTTCAGGTGGTTCCGGTGTTCTTGGCAGGTGATTCTGGCGTGTCCAGCAGGTGGTTCCGGTCTGTCCGGTAATGGGTTCCGTCATGTGCCGCACGTGGTTCTGGCACGTCTGAGAGCTGGTTCCCGCATGCCCGGCAGGTGCTCCAGGAGAGTCCTACAAGTGGTTCTGGCCTAGCCCGCAGGTGATTTTGGCGTGTCCGGCAGGTGGTTCCGGCATGCTCGGCAGGTGGTTCAGGCATGTCTGGTAGGTGGTTCCGGTCTGTCCGCGAGGTGGTTCCGGCGTGTCAGGCACGTGGTTCCGGCATGTGTGACAGGTGGTTCTGGCATGTCCGGCAGGTGATTCTGGATTGTCCACCAAGTGGCTCTGGTGTAACCAGCAGGTGATTCCGGAGTGTACGGCAAGTGGTTCTGGCCTAGCTGGCTGGTGATTTTGGGGTGTCCAGCAGGTGGCTCCAGCGAGTCGAGCAAGTTGTTCCGGTGTGCTCAGCAGGTGGTTCAGGCAGGTCCGGCAGGTGTTTCTGGTCTGTCCAGTACGTGGTGCCGGCATGTCCGGCACGTGCTTCCAGTATGTTTGAGAGGTGGTTCCTACCTTCCCGGCGGGAGATTCCGGAGCGTCCGCCATGTGATTCTGGCCTACCTGGCAGGGGATTTTGGCGTCTCTGGCTGGTGGTTCCGGCGAGTCGAAGAGGAGGTTCCGGCGTGCTCGGCAGGTGCATCCGGTGTCTCTGGCACGTCATTCTGGCACGTTCGAGAGGTGGTTCCGGCATGCCTGACAGGTGATTCCGGAGTGTCCGACAAGGGGTTCTGGCACGTCTGAGAGGTGGTTCCGGCATACCCTGCAGGTGATTCTGGCTTGTCTGCCGAGTGGTGCTGGCGTAGCCATCAGGTGATTTTGGCGTGTCCAGCAGGTGGCTCCAGCGAGTAGAGCAGGTTGTTCCAGCGTACTCAGCAGGTGGTTCAGGCGGGTCTGGCAGGTGGTTCCGGTCTCTCTAGTAGGTGGTTCCGGCGTGTCCGGCACGTGCTTCTGGCACGTCTGAGAGCTGGTTCCGGCATGCCCGGCGGGTGATTCCATAGAGTCCGCCACGTGGTTCTGGCCTAGCTGACAGGTGATTTTGGCGTCCCCGGCAGGTGGTTACAGCGAGTTGAGCAGGAGGTTCCGGCATGCTCGGCAGTTGCATCCGGTGTCTCTGGCACGTGGTTCTGGCACGTCTGACATTTGGTTGCATCATGTCTGGCAGGTGATTCCGGAGTGTCCGGCAAGAGGTTCTGGTGTAGCCGGCAGGTGATTTTGGCATGTCCGGCAGGTGTTTCTGGCGAGCTGTTCAGGTGGTTCCGGTGTTCTTGGCAGGTGATTCTGGCGTGTCCAGCAGGTGGTTCCGGTCTGTCCGGTAATGGGTTCCGTCATGTGCCGCACGTGGTTCTGGCACGTCTGAGAGCTGGTTCCCGCATGCCCGGCAGGTGCTCCAGGAGAGTCCTACAAGTGGTTCTGGCCTAGCCCGCAGGTGATTTTGGCGTGTCCGGCAGGTGGTTCCGGCATGCTCGGCAGGTGGTTCAGGCATGTCTGGTAGGTGGTTCCGGTCTGTCCGCGAGGTGGTTCCGGCGTGTCAGGCACGTGGTTCCGGCATGTGTGACAGGTGGTTCTGGCATGTCCGGCAGGTGATTCTGGATTGTCCACCAAGTGGCTCTGGTGTAACCAGCAGGTGATTCCGGAGTGTACGGCAAGTGGTTCTGGCCTAGCTGGCTGGTGATTTTGGGGTGTCCAGCAGGTGGCTCCAGCGAGTCGAGCAAGTTGTTCCGGTGTGCTCAGCAGGTGGTTCAGGCAGGTCCGGCAGGTGTTTCTGGTCTGTCCAGTACGTGGTGCCGGCATGTCCGGCACGTGCTTCCAGTATGTTTGAGAGGTGGTTCCTACCTTCCCGGCGGGAGATTCCGGAGCGTCCGCCATGTGATTCTGGCCTACCTGGCAGGGGATTTTGGCGTCTCTGGCTGGTGGTTCCGGCGAGTCGAAGAGGAGGTTCCGGCGTGCTCGGCAGGTGCATCCGGTGTCTCTGGCACGTCATTCTGGCACGTTCGAGAGGTGGTTCCGGCATGCCTGACAGGTGATTCCGGAGTGTCCGACAAGGGGTTCTGGCACGTCTGAGAGGTGGTTCCGGCATCCCCTGCAGGTGATTCTGGCTTGTCTGCCGAGTGGTGCTGGCGTAGCCATCAGGTGATTTTGGCGTGTCCAGCAGGTGGCTCCAGCGAGTAGAGCAGGTTGTTCCAGCGTACTCAGCAGGTGGTTCAGGCGGGTCTGGCAGGTGGTTCCGGTCTCTCTAGTAGGTGGTTCCGGCGTGTCCGGCACGTGCTTCTGGCACGTCTGAGAGCTGGTTCCGGCATGCCCGGCGGGTGATTCCATAGAGTCCGCCACGTGGTTCTGGCCTAGCTGACAGGTGATTTTGGCGTCCCCGGCAGGTGGTTACAGCGAGTTGAGCAGGAGGTTCCGGCATGCTCGGCAGTTGCATCCGGTGTCTCTGGCACGTGGTTCTGGCACGTCTGACATTTGGTTGCATCATGTCTGGCAGGTGATTCCGGAGTGTCCGGCAAGAGGTTCTGGTGTAGCCGGCAGGTGATTTTGGCATGTCCGGCAGGTGTTTCTGGCGAGCTGTTCAGGTGGTTCCGGTGTTCTTGGCAGGTGATTCTGGCGTGTCCAGCAGGTGGTTCCGGTCTGTCCGGTAATGGGTTCCGTCATGTGCCGCACGTGGTTCTGGCACGTCTGAGAGCTGGTTCCCGCATGCCCGGCAGGTGCTCCAGGAGAGTCCTACAAGTGGTTCTGGCCTAGCCCGCAGGTGATTTTGGCGTGTCCGGCAGGTGGTTCCGGCATGCTCGGCAGGTGGTTCAGGCATGTCTGGTAGGTGGTTCCGGTCTGTCCGCGAGGTGGTTCCGGCGTGTCAGGCACGTGGTTCCGGCATGTGTGACAGGTGGTTCTGGCATGTCCGGCAGGTGATTCTGGATTGTCCACCAAGTGGCTCTGGTGTAACCAGCAGGTGATTCCGGAGTGTACGGCAAGTGGTTCTGGCCTAGCTGGCTGGTGATTTTGGGGTGTCCAGCAGGTGGCTCCAGCGAGTCGAGCAAGTTGTTCCGGTGTGCTCAGCAGGTGGTTCAGGCAGGTCCGGCAGGTGTTTCTGGTCTGTCCAGTACGTGGTGCCGGCATGTCCGGCACGTGCTTCCAGTATGTTTGAGAGGTGGTTCCTACCTTCCCGGCGGGAGATTCCGGAGCGTCCGCCATGTGATTCTGGCCTACCTGGCAGGGGATTTTGGCGTCTCTGGCTGGTGGTTCCGGCGAGTCGAAGAGGAGGTTCCGGCGTGCTCGGCAGGTGCATCCGGTGTCTCTGGCACGTCATTCTGGCACGTTCGAGAGGTGGTTCCGGCATGCCTGACAGGTGATTCCGGAGTGTCCGACAAGGGGTTCTGGCACGTCTGAGAGGTGGTTCCGGCATACCCTGCAGGTGATTCTGGCTTGTCTGCCGAGTGGTGCTGGCGTAGCCATCAGGTGATTTTGGCGTGTCCAGCAGGTGGCTCCAGCGAGTAGAGCAGGTTGTTCCAGCGTACTCAGCAGGTGGTTCCGGCGTGTCCGGCACGTGCTTCTGGCACGTCGGAGAGCTGGTTCCGGCATGCCCGGCGGGTGATTCCATAGAGTCCGCCACGTGGTTCTGGCCTAGCTGACAGGTGATTTTGGCGTCCCCGGCAGGTGGTTACAGCGAGTTGAGCAGGAGGTTCCGGCATGCTCGGCAGTTGCATCCGGTGTCTCTGGCACGTGGTTCTGGCACGTCTGACATTTGGTTGCATCATGTCTGGCAGGTGATTCCGGAGTGTCCGGCAAGAGGTTCTGGTGTAGCCGGCAGGTGATTTTGGCATGTCCGGCAGGTGTTTCTGGCGAGCTGTTCAGGTGGTTCCGGTGTTCTTGGCAGGTGATTCTGGCGTGTCCAGCAGGTGGTTCCGGTCTGTCCGGTAATGGGTTCCGTCATGTGCCGCACGTGGTTCTGGCACGTCTGAGAGGTGGTTCCCGCATGCCCGGCAGGTGCTCCAGGAGAGTCCTACAAGTGGTTCTGGCCTAGCCCGCAGGTGATTTTGGCGTGTCCGGCAGGTGGTTCCGGCATGCTCGGCAGGTGGTTCAGGCATGTCTGGTAGGTGGTTCCGGTCTGTCCGCGAGGTGGTTCCGGCGTGTCAGGCACGTGGTTCCGGCATGTGTGACAGGTGGTTCTGGCATGTCCGGCAGGTGATTCTGGATTGTCCACCAAGTGGCTCTGGTGTAACCAGCAGGTGATTCCGGAGTGTACGGCAAGTGGTTCTGGCCTAGCTGGCTGGTGATTTTGGGGTGTCCAGCAGGTGGCTCCAGCGAGTCGAGCAAGTTGTTCCGGTGTGCTCAGCAGGTGGTTCAGGCAGGTCCGGCAGGTGTTTCTGGTCTGTCCAGTACGTGGTGCCGGCATGTCCGGCACGTGCTTCCAGTATGTTTGAGAGGTGGTTCCTACCTTCCCGGCGGGAGATTCCGGAGCGTCCGCCATGTGATTCTGGCCTACCTGGCAGGGGATTTTGGCGTCTCTGGCTGGTGGTTCCGGCGAGTCGAACAGGAGGTTCCGGCGTGCTCGGCAGGTGCATCCGGTGTCTCTGGCACGTCATTCTGGCACGTTCGAGAGGTGGTTCCGGCATGCCTGACAGGTGATTCCGGAGTGTCCGACAAGGGGTTCTGGCACGTCTGAGAGGTGGTTCCGGCATACCCTGCAGGTGATTCTGGCTTGTCTGCCGAGTGGTGCTGGCGTAGCCATCAGGTGATTTTGGCGTGTCCAGCAGGTGGCTCCAGCGAGTAGAGCAGGTTGTTCCAGCGTACTCAGCAGGTGGTTCAGGCGGGTCTGGCAGGTGGTTCCGGTCTCTCTAGTAGGTGGTTCCGGCGTGTCCGGCACGTGCTTCTGGCACGTCTGAGAGCTGGTTCCGGCATGCCCGGCGGGTGATTCCATAGAGTCCGCCACGTGGTTCTGGCCTAGCTGACAGGTGATTTTGGCGTCCCCGGCAGGTGGTTACAGCGAGTTGAGCAGGAGGTTCCGGCATGCTCGGCAGTTGCATCCGGTGTCTCTGGCACGTGGTTCTGGCACGTCTGACATTTGGTTGCATCATGTCTGGCAGGTGATTCCGGAGTGTCCGGCAAGAGGTTCTGGTGTAGCCGGCAGGTGATTTTGGCATGTCCGGCAGGTGTTTCTGGCGAGCTGTTCAGGTGGTTCCGGTGTTCTTGGCAGGTGATTCTGGCGTGTCCAGCAGGTGGTTCCGGTCTGTCCGGTAATGGGTTCCGTCATGTGCCGCACGTGGTTCTGGGACGTCTGAGAGGTGGTTCCCGCATGCCCGGCAGGTGCTCCAGGAGAGTCCTACAAGTGGTTCTGGCCTAGCCCGCAGGTGATTTTGGCGTGTCCGGCAGGTGGTTCCGGCATGCTCGGCAGGTGGTTCAGGCATGTCTGGTAGGTGGTTCCGGTCTGTCCGCGAGGTGGTTCCGGCGTGTCAGGCACGTGGTTCCGGCATGTGTGACAGGTGGTTCTGGCATGTCCGGCAGGTGATTCTGGATTGTCCACCAAGTGGCTCTGGTGTAACCAGCAGGTGATTCCGGAGTGTACGGCAAGTGGTTCTGGCCTAGCTGGCTGGTGATTTTGGGGTGTCCAGCAGGTGGCTCCAGCGAGTCGAGCAAGTTGTTCCGGTGTGCTCAGCAGGTGGTTCAGGCAGGTCCGGCAGGTGTTTCTGGTCTGTCCAGTACGTGGTGCCGGCATGTCCGGCACGTGCTTCCAGTATGTTTGAGAGGTGGTTCCTACCTTCCCGGCGGGAGATTCCGGAGCGTCCGCCATGTGATTCTGGCCTACCTGGCAGGGGATTTTGGCGTCTCTGGCTGGTGGTTCCGGCGAGTCGAAGAGGAGGTTCCGGCGTGCTCGGCAGGTGCATCCGGTGTCTCTGGCACGTCATTCTGGCACGTTCGAGAGGTGGTTCCGGCATGCCTGACAGGTGATTCCGGAGTGTCCGACAAGGGGTTCTGGCACGTCTGAGAGGTGGTTCCGGCATACCCTGCAGGTGATTCTGGCTTGTCTGCCGAGTGGTGCTGGCGTAGCCATCAGGTGATTTTGGCGTGTCCAGCAGGTGGCTCCAGCGAGTAGAGCAGGTTGTTCCAGCGTACTCAGCAGGTGGTTCAGGCGGGTCTGGCAGGTGGTTCCGGTCTCTCTAGTAGGTGGTTCCGGCGTGTCCGGCACGTGCTTCTGGCACGTCTGAGAGCTGGTTCCGGCATGCCCGGCGGGTGATTCCATAGAGTCCGCCACGTGGTTCTGGCCTAGCTGACAGGTGATTTTGGCGTCCCCGGCAGGTGGTTACAGCGAGTTGAGCAGGAGGTTCCGGCATGCTCGGCAGTTGCATCCGGTGTCTCTGGCACGTGGTTCTGGCACGTCTGACATTTGGTTGCATCATGTCTGGCAGGTGATTCCGGAGTGTCCGGCAAGAGGTTCTGGTGTAGCCGGCAGGTGATTTTGGCATGTCCGGCAGGTGTTTCTGGCGAGCTGTTCAGGTGGTTCCGGTGTTCTTGGCAGGTGATTCTGGCGTGTCCAGCAGGTGGTTCCGGTCTGTCCGGTAATGGGTTCCGTCATGTGCCGCACGTGGTTCTGGCACGTCTGAGAGCTGGTTCCCGCATGCCCGGCAGGTGCTCCAGGAGAGTCCTACAAGTGGTTCTGGCCTAGCCCGCAGGTGATTTTGGCGTGTCCGGCAGGTGGTTCCGGCATGCTCGGCAGGTGGTTCAGGCATGTCTGGTAGGTGGTTCCGGTCTGTCCGCGAGGTGGTTCCGGCGTGTCAGGCACGTGGTTCCGGCATGTGTGACAGGTGGTTCTGGCATGTCCGGCAGGTGATTCTGGATTGTCCACCAAGTGGCTCTGGTGTAACCAGCAGGTGATTCCGGAGTGTACGGCAAGTGGTTCTGGCATAGCTGGCTGGTGATTTTGGGGTGTCCAGCAGGTGGCTCCAGCGAGTCGAGCAAGTTGTTCCGGTGTGCTCAGCAGGTGGTTCAGGCAGGTCCGGCAGGTGTTTCTGGTCTGTCCAGTACGTGGTGCCGGCATGTCCGGCACGTGCTTCCAGTATGTTTGAGAGGTGGTTCCTACCTTCCCGGCGGGAGATTCCGGAGCGTCCGCCATGTGATTCTGGCCTACCTGGCAGGGGATTTTGGCGTCTCTGGCTGGTGGTTCCGGCGAGTCGAAGAGGAGGTTCCGGCGTGCTCGGCAGGTGCATCCGGTGTCTCTGGCACGTCATTCTGGCACGTTCGAGAGGTGGTTCCGGCATGCCTGACAGGTGATTCCGGAGTGTCCGACAAGGGGTTCTGGCACGTCTGAGAGGTGGTTCCGGCATACCCTGCAGGTGATTCTGGCTTGTCTGCCGAGTGGTGCTGGCGTAGCCATCAGGTGATTTTGGCGTGTCCAGCAGGTGGCTCCAGCGAGTAGAGCAGGTTGTTCCAGCGTACTCAGCAGGTGGTTCAGGCGGGTCTGGCAGGTGGTTCCGGTCTCTCTAGTAGGTGGTTCCGGCGTGTCCGGCACGTGCTTCTGGCACGTCTGAGAGCTGGTTCCGGCATGCCCGGCGGGTGATTCCATAGAGTCCGCCACGTGGTTCTGGCCTAGCTGACAGGTGATTTTGGCGTCCCCGGCAGGTGGTTACAGCGAGTTGAGCAGGAGGTTCCGGCATGCTCGGCAGTTGCATCCGGTGTCTCTGGCACGTGGTTCTGGCACGTCTGACATTTGGTTGCATCATGTCTGGCAGGTGATTCCGGAGTGTCCGGCAAGAGGTTCTGGTGTAGCCGGCAGGTGATTTTGGCATGTCCGGCAGGTGTTTCTGGCGAGCTGTTCAGGTGGTTCCGGTGTTCTTGGCAGGTGATTCTGGCGTGTCCAGCAGGTGGTTCCGGTCTGTCCGGTAATGGGTTCCGTCATGTGCCGCACGTGGTTCTGGCACGTCTGAGAGCTGGTTCCCGCATGCCCGGCAGGTGCTCCAGGAGAGTCCTACAAGTGGTTCTGGCCTAGCCCGCAGGTGATTTTGGCGTGTCCGGCAGGTGGTTCCGGCATGCTCGGCAGGTGGTTCAGGCATGTCTGGTAGGTGGTTCCGGTCTGTCCGCGAGGTGGTTCCGGCGTGTCAGGCACGTGGTTCCGGCATGTGTGACAGGTGGTTCTGGCATGTCCGGCAGGTGATTCTGGATTGTCCACCAAGTGGCTCTGGTGTAACCAGCAGGTGATTCCGGAGTGTACGGCAAGTGGTTCTGGCATAGCTGGCTGGTGATTTTGGGGTGTCCAGCAGGTGGCTCCAGCGAGTCGAGCAAGTTGTTCCGGTGTGCTCAGCAGGTGGTTCAGGCAGGTCCGGCAGGTGTTTCTGGTCTGTCCAGTACGTGGTGCCGGCATGTCCGGCACGTGCTTCCAGTATGTTTGAGAGGTGGTTCCTACCTTCCCGGCGGGAGATTCCGGAGCGTCCGCCATGTGATTCTGGCCTACCTGGCAGGGGATTTTGGCGTCTCTGGCTGGTGGTTCCGGCGAGTCGAACAGGAGGTTCCGGCGTGCTCGGCAGGTGCATCCGGTGTCTCTGGCACGTCATTCTGGCACGTTCGAGAGGTGGTTCCGGCATGCCTGACAGGTGATTCCGGAGTGTCCGACAAGGGGTTCTGGCACGTCTGAGAGGTGGTTCCGGCATACCCTGCAGGTGATTCTGGCTTGTCTGCCGAGTGGTGCTGGCGTAGCCATCAGGTGATTTTGGCGTGTCCAGCAGGTGGCTCCAGCGAGTAGAGCAGGTTGTTCCAGCGTACTCAGCAGGTGGTTCAGGCGGGTCTGGCAGGTGGTTCCGGTCTCTCTAGTAGGTGGTTCCGGCGTGTCCGGCACGTGCTTCTGGCACGTCTGAGAGCTGGTTCCGGCATGCCCGGCGGGTGATTCCATAGAGTCCGCCACGTGGTTCTGGCCTAGCTGACAGGTGATTTTGGCGTCCCCGGCAGGTGGTTACAGCGAGTTGAGCAGGAGGTTCCGGCATGCTCGGCAGTTGCATCCGGTGTCTCTGGCACGTGGTTCTGGCACGTCTGACATTTGGTTGCATCATGTCTGGCAGGTGATTCCGGAGTGTCCGGCAAGAGGTTCTGGTGTAGCCGGCAGGTGATTTTGGCATGTCCGGCAGGTGTTTCTGGCGAGCTGTTCAGGTGGTTCCGGTGTTCTTGGCAGGTGATTCTGGCGTGTCCAGCAGGTGGTTCCGGTCTGTCCGGTAATGGGTTCCGTCATGTGCCGCACGTGGTTCTGGCACGTCTGAGAGCTGGTTCCCGCATGCCCGGCAGGTGCTCCAGGAGAGTCCTACAAGTGGTTCTGGCCTAGCCCGCAGGTGATTTTGGCGTGTCCGGCAGGTGGTTCCGGCATGCTCGGCAGGTGGTTCAGGCATGTCTGGTAGGTGGTTCCGGTCTGTCCGCGAGGTGGTTCCGGCGTGTCAGGCACGTGGTTCCGGCATGTGTGACAGGTGGTTCTGGCATGTCCGGCAGGTGATTCTGGATTGTCCACCAAGTGGCTCTGGTGTAACCAGCAGGTGATTCCGGAGTGTACGGCAAGTGGTTCTGGCCTAGCTGGCTGGTGATTTTGGGGTGTCCAGCAGGTGGCTCCAGCGAGTCGAGCAAGTTGTTCCGGTGTGCTCAGCAGGTGGTTCAGGCAGGTCCGGCAGGTGTTTCTGGTCTGTCCAGTACGTGGTGCCGGCATGTCCGGCACGTGCTTCCAGTATGTTTGAGAGGTGGTTCCTACCTTCCCGGCGGGAGATTCCGGAGCGTCCGCCATGTGATTCTGGCCTACCTGGCAGGGGATTTTGGCGTCTCTGGCTGGTGGTTCCGGCGAGTCGAAGAGGAGGTTCCGGCGTGCTCGGCAGGTGCATCCGGTGTCTCTGGCACGTCATTCTGGCACGTTCGAGAGGTGGTTCCGGCATGCCTGACAGGTGATTCCGGAGTGTCCGACAAGGGGTTCTGGCACGTCTGAGAGGTGGTTCCGGCATACCCTGCAGGTGATTCTGGCTTGTCTGCCGAGTGGTGCTGGCGTAGCCATCAGGTGATTTTGGCGTGTCCAGCAGGTGGCTCCAGCGAGTAGAGCAGGTTGTTCCAGCGTACTCAGCAGGTGGTTCCGGCGTGTCCGGCACGTGCTTCTGGCACGTCGGAGAGCTGGTTCCGGCATGCCCGGCGGGTGATTCCATAGAGTCCGCCACGTGGTTCTGGCCTAGCTGACAGGTGATTTTGGCGTCCCCGGCAGGTGGTTACAGCGAGTTGAGCAGGAGGTTCCGGCATGCTCGGCAGTTGCATCCGGTGTCTCTGGCACGTGGTTCTGGCACGTCTGACATTTGGTTGCATCATGTCTGGCAGGTGATTCCGGAGTGTCCGGCAAGAGGTTCTGGTGTAGCCGGCAGGTGATTTTGGCATGTCCGGCAGGTGTTTCTGGCGAGCTGTTCAGGTGGTTCCGGTGTTCTTGGCAGGTGATTCTGGCGTGTCCAGCAGGTGGTTCCGGTCTGTCCGGTAATGGGTTCCGTCATGTGCCGCACGTGGTTCTGGCACGTCTGAGAGGTGGTTCCCGCATGCCCGGCAGGTGCTCCAGGAGAGTCCTACAAGTGGTTCTGGCCTAGCCCGCAGGTGATTTTGGCGTGTCCGGCAGGTGGTTCCGGCATGCTCGGCAGGTGGTTCAGGCATGTCTGGTAGGTGGTTCCGGTCTGTCCGCGAGGTGGTTCCGGCGTGTCAGGCACGTGGTTCCGGCATGTGTGACAGGTGGTTCTGGCATGTCCGGCAGGTGATTCTGGATTGTCCACCAAGTGGCTCTGGTGTAACCAGCAGGTGATTCCGGAGTGTACGGCAAGTGGTTCTGGCATAGCTGGCTGGTGATTTTGGGTGTCCAGCAGGTGGCTCCAGCGAGTCGAGCAAGTTGTTCCGGTGTGCTCAGCAGGTGGTTCAGGCAGGTCCGGCAGGTGTTTCTGGTCTGTCCAGTACGTGGTGCCGGCATGTCCGGCACGTGCTTCCAGTATGTTTGAGAGGTGGTTCCTACCTTCCCGGCGGGAGATTCCGGAGCGTCCGCCATGTGATTCTGGCCTACCTGGCAGGGGATTTTGGCGTCTCTGGCTGGTGGTTCCGGCGAGTCGAAGAGGAGGTTCCGGCGTGCTCGGCAGGTGCATCCGGTGTCTCTGGCACGTCATTCTGGCACGTTCGAGAGGTGGTTCCGGCATGCCTGACAGGTGATTCCGGAGTGTCCGACAAGGGGTTCTGGCACGTCTGAGAGGTGGTTCCGGCATACCCTGCAGGTGATTCTGGCTTGTCTGCCGAGTGGTGCTGGCGTAGCCATCAGGTGATTTTGGCGTGTCCAGCAGGTGGCTCCAGCGAGTAGAGCAGGTTGTTCCAGCGTACTCAGCAGGTGGTTCAGGCGGGTCTGGCAGGTGGTTCCGGTCTCTCTAGTAGGTGGTTCCGGCGTGTCCGGCACGTGCTTCTGGCACGTCTGAGAGCTGGTTCCGGCATGCCCGGCGGGTGATTCCATAGAGTCCGCCACGTGGTTCTGGCCTAGCTGACAGGTGATTTTGGCGTCCCCGGCAGGTGGTTACAGCGAGTTGAGCAGGAGGTTCCGGCATGCTCGGCAGTTGCATCCGGTGTCTCTGGCACGTGGTTCTGGCACGTCTGACATTTGGTTGCATCATGTCTGGCAGGTGATTCCGGAGTGTCCGGCAAGAGGTTCTGGTGTAGCCGGCAGGTGATTTTGGCATGTCCGGCAGGTGTTTCTGGCGAGCTGTTCAGGTGGTTCCGGTGTTCTTGGCAGGTGATTCTGGCGTGTCCAGCAGGTGGTTCCGGTCTGTCCGGTAATGGGTTCCGTCATGTGCCGCACGTGGTTCTGGCACGTCTGAGAGCTGGTTCCCGCATGCCCGGCAGGTGCTCCAGGAGAGTCCTACAAGTGGTTCTGGCCTAGCCCGCAGGTGATTTTGGCGTGTCCGGCAGGTGGTTCCGGCATGCTCGGCAGGTGGTTCAGGCATGTCTGGTAGGTGGTTCCGGTCTGTCCGCGAGGTGGTTCCGGCGTGTCAGGCACGTGGTTCCGGCATGTGTGACAGGTGGTTCTGGCATGTCCGGCAGGTGATTCTGGATTGTCCACCAAGTGGCTCTGGTGTAACCAGCAGGTGATTCCGGAGTGTACGGCAAGTGGTTCTGGCATAGCTGGCTGGTGATTTTGGGGTGTCCAGCAGGTGGCTCCAGCGAGTCGAGCAAGTTGTTCCGGTGTGCTCAGCAGGTGGTTCAGGCAGGTCCGGCAGGTGTTTCTGGTCTGTCCAGTACGTGGTGCCGGCATGTCCGGCACGTGCTTCCAGTATGTTTGAGAGGTGGTTCCTACCTTCCCGGCGGGAGATTCCGGAGCGTCCGCCATGTGATTCTGGCCTACCTGGCAGGGGATTTTGGCGTCTCTGGCTGGTGGTTCCGGCGAGTCGAAGAGGAGGTTCCGGCGTGCTCGGCAGGTGCATCCGGTGTCTCTGGCACGTCATTCTGGCACGTTCGAGAGGTGGTTCCGGCATGCCTGACAGGTGATTCCGGAGTGTCCGACAAGGGGTTCTGGCACGTCTGAGAGGTGGTTCCGGCATACCCTGCAGGTGATTCTGGCTTGTCTGCCGAGTGGTGCTGGCGTAGCCATCAGGTGATTTTGGCGTGTCCAGCAGGTGGCTCCAGCGAGTAGAGCAGGTTGTTCCAGCGTACTCAGCAGGTGGTTCCGGCGTGTCCGGCACGTGCTTCTGGCACGTCGGAGAGCTGGTTCCGGCATGCCCGGCGGGTGATTCCATAGAGTCCGCCACGTGGTTCTGGCCTAGCTGACAGGTGATTTTGGCGTCCCCGGCAGGTGGTTACAGCGAGTTGAGCAGGAGGTTCCGGCATGCTCGGCAGTTGCATCCGGTGTCTCTGGCACGTGGTTCTGGCACGTCTGACATTTGGTTGCATCATGTCTGGCAGGTGATTCCGGAGTGTCCGGCAAGAGGTTCTGGTGTAGCCGGCAGGTGATTTTGGCATGTCCGGCAGGTGTTTCTGGCGAGCTGTTCAGGTGGTTCCGGTGTTCTTGGCAGGTGATTCTGGCGTGTCCAGCAGGTGGTTCCGGTCTGTCCGGTAATGGGTTCCGTCATGTGCCGCACGTGGTTCTGGCACGTCTGAGAGGTGGTTCCCGCATGCCCGGCAGGTGCTCCAGGAGAGTCCTACAAGTGGTTCTGGCCTAGCCCGCAGGTGATTTTGGCGTGTCCGGCAGGTGGTTCCGGCATGCTCGGCAGGTGGTTCAGGCATGTCTGGTAGGTGGTTCCGGTCTGTCCGCGAGGTGGTTCCGGCGTGTCAGGCACGTGGTTCCGGCATGTGTGACAGGTGGTTCTGGCATGTCCGGCAGGTGATTCTGGATTGTCCACCAAGTGGCTCTGGTGTAACCAGCAGGTGATTCCGGAGTGTACGGCAAGTGGTTCTGGCCTAGCTGGCTGGTGATTTTGGGGTGTCCAGCAGGTGGCTCCAGCGAGTCGAGCAAGTTGTTCCGGTGTGCTCAGCAGGTGGTTCAGGCAGGTCCGGCAGGTGTTTCTGGTCTGTCCAGTACGTGGTGCCGGCATGTCCGGCACGTGCTTCCAGTATGTTTGAGAGGTGGTTCCTACCTTCCCGGCGGGAGATTCCGGAGCGTCCGCCATGTGATTCTGGCCTACCTGGCAGGGGATTTTGGCGTCTCTGGCTGGTGGTTCCGGCGAGTCGAAGAGGAGGTTCCGGCGTGCTCGGCAGGTGCATCCGGTGTCTCTGGCACGTCATTCTGGCACGTTCGAGAGGTGGTTCCGGCATGCCTGACAGGTGATTCCGGAGTGTCCGACAAGGGGTTCTGGCACGTCTGAGAGGTGGTTCCGGCATACCCTGCAGGTGATTCTGGCTTGTCTGCCGAGTGGTGCTGGCGTAGCCATCAGGTGATTTTGGCGTGTCCAGCAGGTGGCTCCAGCGAGTAGAGCAGGTTGTTCCAGCGTACTCAGCAGGTGGTTCAGGCGGGTCTGGCAGGTGGTTCCGGTCTCTCTAGTAGGTGGTTCCGGCGTGTCCGGCACGTGCTTCTGGCACGTCTGAGAGCTGGTTCCGGCATGCCCGGCGGGTGATTCCATAGAGTCCGCCACGTGGTTCTGGCCTAGCTGACAGGTGATTTTGGCGTCCCCGGCAGGTGGTTACAGCGAGTTGAGCAGGAGGTTCCGGCATGCTCGGCAGTTGCATCCGGTGTCTCTGGCACGTGGTTCTGGCACGTCTGACATTTGGTTGCATCATGTCTGGCAGGTGATTCCGGAGTGTCCGGCAAGAGGTTCTGGTGTAGCCGGCAGGTGATTTTGGCATGTCCGGCAGGTGTTTCTGGCGAGCTGTTCAGGTGGTTCCGGTGTTCTTGGCAGGTGATTCTGGCGTGTCCAGCAGGTGGTTCCGGTCTGTCCGGTAATGGGTTCCGTCATGTGCCGCACGTGGTTCTGGCACGTCTGAGAGCTGGTTCCCGCATGCCCGGCAGGTGCTCCAGGAGAGTCCTACAAGTGGTTCTGGCCTAGCCCGCAGGTGATTTTGGCGTGTCCGGCAGGTGGTTCCGGCATGCTCGGCAGGTGGTTCAGGCATGTCTGGTAGGTGGTTCCGGTCTGTCCGCGAGGTGGTTCCGGCGTGTCAGGCACGTGGTTCCGGCATGTGTGACAGGTGGTTCTGGCATGTCCGGCAGGTGATTCTGGATTGTCCACCAAGTGGCTCTGGTGTAACCAGCAGGTGATTCCGGAGTGTACGGCAAGTGGTTCTGGCATAGCTGGCTGGTGATTTTGGGGTGTCCAGCAGGTGGCTCCAGCGAGTCGAGCAAGTTGTTCCGGTGTGCTCAGCAGGTGGTTCAGGCAGGTCCGGCAGGTGTTTCTGGTCTGTCCAGTACGTGGTGCCGGCATGTCCGGCACGTGCTTCCAGTATGTTTGAGAGGTGGTTCCTACCTTCCCGGCGGGAGATTCCGGAGCGTCCGCCATGTGATTCTGGCCTACCTGGCAGGGGATTTTGGCGTCTCTGGCTGGTGGTTCCGGCGAGTCGAAGAGGAGGTTCCGGCGTGCTCGGCAGGTGCATCCGGTGTCTCTGGCACGTCATTCTGGCACGTTCGAGAGGTGGTTCCGGCATGCCTGACAGGTGATTCCGGAGTGTCCGACAAGGGGTTCTGGCACGTCTGAGAGGTGGTTCCGGCATACCCTGCAGGTGATTCTGGCTTGTCTGCCGAGTGGTGCTGGCGTAGCCATCAGGTGATTTTGGCGTGTCCAGCAGGTGGCTCCAGCGAGTAGAGCAGGTTGTTCCAGCGTACTCAGCAGGTGGTTCCGGCGTGTCCGGCACGTGCTTCTGGCACGTCGGAGAGCTGGTTCCGGCATGCCCGGCGGGTGATTCCATAGAGTCCGCCACGTGGTTCTGGCCTAGCTGACAGGTGATTTTGGCGTCCCCGGCAGGTGGTTACAGCGAGTTGAGCAGGAGGTTCCGGCATGCTCGGCAGTTGCATCCGGTGTCTCTGGCACGTGGTTCTGGCACGTCTGACATTTGGTTGCATCATGTCTGGCAGGTGATTCCGGAGTGTCCGGCAAGAGGTTCTGGTGTAGCCGGCAGGTGATTTTGGCATGTCCGGCAGGTGTTTCTGGCGAGCTGTTCAGGTGGTTCCGGTGTTCTTGGCAGGTGATTCTGGCGTGTCCAGCAGGTGGTTCCGGTCTGTCCGGTAATGGGTTCCGTCATGTGCCGCACGTGGTTCTGGCACGTCTGAGAGGTGGTTCCCGCATGCCCGGCAGGTGCTCCAGGAGAGTCCTACAAGTGGTTCTGGCCTAGCCCGCAGGTGATTTTGGCGTGTCCGGCAGGTGGTTCCGGCATGCTCGGCAGGTGGTTCAGGCATGTCTGGTAGGTGGTTCCGGTCTGTCCGCGAGGTGGTTCCGGCGTGTCAGGCACGTGGTTCCGGCATGTGTGACAGGTGGTTCTGGCATGTCCGGCAGGTGATTCTGGATTGTCCACCAAGTGGCTCTGGTGTAACCAGCAGGTGATTCCGGAGTGTACGGCAAGTGGTTCTGGCCTAGCTGGCTGGTGATTTTGGGGTGTCCAGCAGGTGGCTCCAGCGAGTCGAGCAAGTTGTTCCGGTGTGCTCAGCAGGTGGTTCAGGCAGGTCCGGCAGGTGTTTCTGGTCTGTCCAGTACGTGGTGCCGGCATGTCCGGCACGTGCTTCCAGTATGTTTGAGAGGTGGTTCCTACCTTCCCGGCGGGAGATTCCGGAGCGTCCGCCATGTGATTCTGGCCTACCTGGCAGGGGATTTTGGCGTCTCTGGCTGGTGGTTCCGGCGAGTCGAAGAGGAGGTTCCGGCGTGCTCGGCAGGTGCATCCGGTGTCTCTGGCACGTCATTCTGGCACGTTCGAGAGGTGGTTCCGGCATGCCTGACAGGTGATTCCGGAGTGTCCGACAAGGGGTTCTGGCACGTCTGAGAGGTGGTTCCGGCATACCCTGCAGGTGATTCTGGCTTGTCTGCCGAGTGGTGCTGGCGTAGCCATCAGGTGATTTTGGCGTGTCCAGCAGGTGGCTCCAGCGAGTAGAGCAGGTTGTTCCAGCGTACTCAGCAGGTGGTTCAGGCGGGTCTGGCAGGTGGTTCCGGTCTCTCTAGTAGGTGGTTCCGGCGTGTCCGGCACGTGCTTCTGGCACGTCTGAGAGCTGGTTCCGGCATGCCCGGCGGGTGATTCCATAGAGTCCGCCACGTGGTTCTGGCCTAGCTGACAGGTGATTTTGGCGTCCCCGGCAGGTGGTTACAGCGAGTTGAGCAGGAGGTTCCGGCATGCTCGGCAGTTGCATCCGGTGTCTCTGGCACGTGGTTCTGGCACGTCTGACATTTGGTTGCATCATGTCTGGCAGGTGATTCCGGAGTGTCCGGCAAGAGGTTCTGGTGTAGCCGGCAGGTGATTTTGGCATGTCCGGCAGGTGTTTCTGGCGAGCTGTTCAGGTGGTTCCGGTGTTCTTGGCAGGTGATTCTGGCGTGTCCAGCAGGTGGTTCCGGTCTGTCCGGTAATGGGTTCCGTCATGTGCCGCACGTGGTTCTGGCACGTCTGAGAGGTGGTTCCCGCATGCCCGGCAGGTGCTCCAGGAGAGTCCTACAAGTGGTTCTGGCCTAGCCCGCAGGTGATTTTGGCGTGTCCGGCAGGTGGTTCCGGCATGCTCGGCAGGTGGTTCAGGCATGTCTGGTAGGTGGTTCCGGTCTGTCCGCGAGGTGGTTCCGGCGTGTCAGGCACGTGGTTCCGGCATGTGTGACAGGTGGTTCTGGCATGTCCGGCAGGTGATTCTGGATTGTCCACCAAGTGGCTCTGGTGTAACCAGCAGGTGATTCCGGAGTGTACGGCAAGTGGTTCTGGCATAGCTGGCTGGTGATTTTGGGGTGTCCAGCAGGTGGCTCCAGCGAGTCGAGCAAGTTGTTCCGGTGTGCTCAGCAGGTGGTTCAGGCAGGTCCGGCAGGTGTTTCTGGTCTGTCCAGTACGTGGTGCCGGCATGTCCGGCACGTGCTTCCAGTATGTTTGAGAGGTGGTTCCTACCTTCCCGGCGGGAGATTCCGGAGCGTCCGCCATGTGATTCTGGCCTACCTGGCAGGGGATTTTGGCGTCTCTGGCTGGTGGTTCCGGCGAGTCGAAGAGGAGGTTCCGGCGTGCTCGGCAGGTGCATCCGGTGTCTCTGGCACGTCATTCTGGCACGTTCGAGAGGTGGTTCCGGCATGCCTGACAGGTGATTCCGGAGTGTCCGACAAGGGGTTCTGGCACGTCTGAGAGGTGGTTCCGGCATACCCTGCAGGTGATTCTGGCTTGTCTGCCGAGTGGTGCTGGCGTAGCCATCAGGTGATTTTGGCGTGTCCAGCAGGTGGCTCCAGCGAGTAGAGCAGGTTGTTCCAGCGTACTCAGCAGGTGGTTCAGGCGGGTCTGGCAGGTGGTTCCGGTCTCTCTAGTAGGTGGTTCCGGCGTGTCCGGCACGTGCTTCTGGCACGTCTGAGAGCTGGTTCCGGCATGCCCGGCGGGTGATTCCATAGAGTCCGCCACGTGGTTCTGGCCTAGCTGACAGGTGATTTTGGCGTCCCCGGCAGGTGGTTACAGCGAGTTGAGCAGGAGGTTCCGGCATGCTCGGCAGTTGCATCCGGTGTCTCTGGCACGTGGTTCTGGCACGTCTGACATTTGGTTGCATCATGTCTGGCAGGTGATTCCGGAGTGTCCGGCAAGAGGTTCTGGTGTAGCCGGCAGGTGATTTTGGCATGTCCGGCAGGTGTTTCTGGCGAGCTGTTCAGGTGGTTCCGGTGTTCTTGGCAGGTGATTCTGGCGTGTCCAGCAGGTGGTTCCGGTCTGTCCGGTAATGGGTTCCGTCATGTGCCGCACGTGGTTCTGGCACGTCTGAGAGCTGGTTCCCGCATGCCCGGCAGGTGCTCCAGGAGAGTCCTACAAGTGGTTCTGGCCTAGCCCGCAGGTGATTTTGGCGTGTCCGGCAGGTGGTTCCGGCATGCTCGGCAGGTGGTTCAGGCATGTCTGGTAGGTGGTTCCGGTCTGTCCGCGAGGTGGTTCCGGCGTGTCAGGCACGTGGTTCCGGCATGTGTGACAGGTGGTTCTGGCATGTCCGGCAGGTGATTCTGGATTGTCCACCAAGTGGCTCTGGTGTAACCAGCAGGTGATTCCGGAGTGTACGGCAAGTGGTTCTGGCATAGCTGGCTGGTGATTTTGGGGTGTCCAGCAGGTGGCTCCAGCGAGTCGAGCAAGTTGTTCCGGTGTGCTCAGCAGGTGGTTCAGGCAGGTCCGGCAGGTGTTTCTGGTCTGTCCAGTACGTGGTGCCGGCATGTCCGGCACGTGCTTCCAGTATGTTTGAGAGGTGGTTCCTACCTTCCCGGCGGGAGATTCCGGAGCGTCCGCCATGTGATTCTGGCCTACCTGGCAGGGGATTTTGGCGTCTCTGGCTGGTGGTTCCGGCGAGTCGAAGAGGAGGTTCCGGCGTGCTCGGCAGGTGCATCCGGTGTCTCTGGCACGTCATTCTGGCACGTTCGAGAGGTGGTTCCGGCATGCCTGACAGGTGATTCCGGAGTGTCCGACAAGGGGTTCTGGCACGTCTGAGAGGTGGTTCCGGCATACCCTGCAGGTGATTCTGGCTTGTCTGCCGAGTGGTGCTGGCGTAGCCATCAGGTGATTTTGGCGTGTCCAGCAGGTGGCTCCAGCGAGTAGAGCAGGTTGTTCCAGCGTACTCAGCAGGTGGTTCAGGCGGGTCTGGCAGGTGGTTCCGGTCTCTCTAGTAGGTGGTTCCGGCGTGTCCGGCACGTGCTTCTGGCACGTCTGAGAGCTGGTTCCGGCATGCCCGGCGGGTGATTCCATAGAGTCCGCCACGTGGTTCTGGCCTAGCTGACAGGTGATTTTGGCGTCCCCGGCAGGTGGTTACAGCGAGTTGAGCAGGAGGTTCCGGCATGCTCGGCAGTTGCATCCGGTGTCTCTGGCACGTGGTTCTGGCACGTCTGACATTTGGTTGCATCATGTCTGGCAGGTGATTCCGGAGTGTCCGGCAAGAGGTTCTGGTGTAGCCGGCAGGTGATTTTGGCATGTCCGGCAGGTGTTTCTGGCGAGCTGTTCAGGTGGTTCCGGTGTTCTTGGCAGGTGATTCTGGCGTGTCCAGCAGGTGGTTCCGGTCTGTCCGGTAATGGGTTCCGTCATGTGCCGCACGTGGTTCTGGCACGTCTGAGAGGTGGTTCCCGCATGCCCGGCAGGTGCTCCAGGAGAGTCCTACAAGTGGTTCTGGCCTAGCCCGCAGGTGATTTTGGCGTGTCCGGCAGGTGGTTCCGGCATGCTCGGCAGGTGGTTCAGGCATGTCTGGTAGGTGGTTCCGGTCTGTCCGCGAGGTGGTTCCGGCGTGTCAGGCACGTGGTTCCGGCATGTGTGACAGGTGGTTCTGGCATGTCCGGCAGGTGATTCTGGATTGTCCACCAAGTGGCTCTGGTGTAACCAGCAGGTGATTCCGGAGTGTACGGCAAGTGGTTCTGGCATAGCTGGCTGGTGATTTTGGGGTGTCCAGCAGGTGGCTCCAGCGAGTCGAGCAAGTTGTTCCGGTGTGCTCAGCAGGTGGTTCAGGCAGGTCCGGCAGGTGTTTCTGGTCTGTCCAGTACGTGGTGCCGGCATGTCCGGCACGTGCTTCCAGTATGTTTGAGAGGTGGTTCCTACCTTCCCGGCGGGAGATTCCGGAGCGTCTGCCATGTGATTCTGGCCTACCTGGCAGGGGATTTTGGCGTCTCTGGCTGGTGGTTCCGGCGAGTCGAAGAGGAGGTTCCGGCGTGCTCGGCAGGTGCATCCGGTGTCTCTGGCACGTCATTCTGGCACGTTCGAGAGGTGGTTCCGGCATGCCTGACAGGTGATTCCGGAGTGTCCGACAAGGGGTTCTGGCACGTCTGAGAGGTGGTTCCGGCATACCCTGCAGGTGATTCTGGCTTGTCTGCCGAGTGGTGCTGGCGTAGCCATCAGGTGATTTTGGCGTGTCCAGCAGGTGGCTCCAGCGAGTAGAGCAGGTTGTTCCAGCGTACTCAGCAGGTGGTTCCGGCGTGTCCGGCACGTGCTTCTGGCACGTCTGAGAGCTGGTTCCGGCATGCCCGGCGGGTGATTCCATAGAGTCCGCCACGTGGTTCTGGCCTAGCTGACAGGTGATTTTGGCGTCCCCGGCAGGTGGTTACAGCGAGTTGAGCAGGAGGTTCCGGCATGCTCGGCAGTTGCATCCGGTGTCTCTGGCACGTGGTTCTGGCACGTCTGACATTTGGTTGCATCATGTCTGGCAGGTGATTCCGGAGTGTCCGGCAAGAGGTTCTGGTGTAGCCGGCAGGTGATTTTGGCATGTCCGGCAGGTGTTTCTGGCGAGCTGTTCAGGTGGTTCCGGTGTTCTTGGCAGGTGATTCTGGCGTGTCCAGCAGGTGGTTCCGGTCTGTCCGGTAATGGGTTCCGTCATGTGCCGCACGTGGTTCTGGCACGTCTGAGAGGTGGTTCCCGCATGCCCGGCAGGTGCTCCAGGAGAGTCCTACAAGTGGTTCTGGCCTAGCCCGCAGGTGATTTTGGCGTGTCCGGCAGGTGGTTCCGGCATGCTCGGCAGGTGGTTCAGGCATGTCTGGTAGGTGGTTCCGGTCTGTCCGCGAGGTGGTTCCGGCGTGTCAGGCACGTGGTTCCGGCATGTGTGACAGGTGGTTCTGGCATGTCCGGCAGGTGATTCTGGATTGTCCACCAAGTGGCTCTGGTGTAACCAGCAGGTGATTCCGGAGTGTACGGCAAGTGGTTCTGGCATAGCTGGCTGGTGATTTTGGGGTGTCCAGCAGGTGGCTCCAGCGAGTCGAGCAAGTTGTTCCGGTGTGCTCAGCAGGTGGTTCAGGCAGGTCCGGCAGGTGTTTCTGGTCTGTCCAGTACGTGGTGCCGGCATGTCCGGCACGTGCTTCCAGTATGTTTGAGAGGTGGTTCCTACCTTCCCGGCGGGAGATTCCGGAGCGTCCGCCATGTGATTCTGGCCTACCTGGCAGGGGATTTTGGCGTCTCTGGCTGGTGGTTCCGGCGAGTCGAAGAGGAGGTTCCGGCGTGCTCGGCAGGTGCATCCGGTGTCTCTGGCACGTCATTCTGGCACGTTCGAGAGGTGGTTCCGGCATGCCTGACAGGTGATTCCGGAGTGTCCGACAAGGGGTTCTGGCACGTCTGAGAGGTGGTTCCGGCATACCCTGCAGGTGATTCTGGCTTGTCTGCCGAGTGGTGCTGGCGTAGCCATCAGGTGATTTTGGCGTGTCCAGCAGGTGGCTCCAGCGAGTAGAGCAGGTTGTTCCAGCGTACTCAGCAGGTGGTTCAGGCGGGTCTGGCAGGTGGTTCCGGTCTCTCTAGTAGGTGGTTCCGGCGTGTCCGGCACGTGCTTCTGGCACGTCTGAAAGCTGGTTCCGGCATGCCCGGCGGGTGATTCCATAGAGTCCGCCACGTGGTTCTGGCCTAGCTGACAGGTGATTTTGGCGTCCCCGGCAGGTGGTTACAGCGAGTTGAGCAGGAGGTTCCGGCATGCTCGGCAGTTGCATCCGGTGTCTCTGGCACGTGGTTCTGGCACGTCTGACATTTGGTTGCATCATGTCTGGCAGGTGATTCCGGAGTGTCCGGCAAGAGGTTCTGGTGTAGCCGGCAGGTGATTTTGGCATGTCCGGCAGGTGTTTCTGGCGAGCTGTTCAGGTGGTTCCGGTGTTCTTGGCAGGTGATTCTGGCGTGTCCAGCAGGTGGTTCCGGTCTGTCCGGTAATGGGTTCCGTCATGTGCCGCACGTGGTTCTGGCACGTCTGAGAGGTGGTTCCCGCATGCCCGGCAGGTGCTCCAGGAGAGTCCTACAAGTGGTTCTGGCCTAGCCCGCAGGTGATTTTGGCGTGTCCGGCAGGTGGTTCCGGCATGCTCGGCAGGTGGTTCAGGCATGTCTGGTAGGTGGTTCCGGTCTGTCCGCGAGGTGGTTCCGGCGTGTCAGGCACGTGGTTCCGGCATGTGTGACAGGTGGTTCTGGCATGTCCGGCAGGTGATTCTGGATTGTCCACCAAGTGGCTCTGGTGTAACCAGCAGGTGATTCCGGAGTGTACGGCAAGTGGTTCTGGCCTAGCTGGCTGGTGATTTTGGGGTGTCCAGCAGGTGGCTCCAGCGAGTCGAGCAAGTTGTTCCGGTGTGCTCAGCAGGTGGTTCAGGCAGGTCCGGCAGGTGTTTCTGGTCTGTCCAGTACGTGGTGCCGGCATGTCCGGCACGTGCTTCCAGTATGTTTGAGAGGTGGTTCCTACCTTCCCGGCGGGAGATTCCGGAGCGTCCGCCATGTGATTCTGGCCTACCTGGCAGGGGATTTTGGCGTCTCTGGCTGGTGGTTCCGGCGAGTCGAAGAGGAGGTTCCGGCGTGCTCGGCAGGTGCATCCGGTGTCTCTGGCACGTCATTCTGGCACGTTCGAGAGGTGGTTCCGGCATGCCTGACAGGTGATTCCGGAGTGTCCGACAAGGGGTTCTGGCACGTCTGAGAGGTGGTTCCGGCATACCCTGCAGGTGATTCTGGCTTGTCTGCCGAGTGGTGCTGGCGTAGCCATCAGGTGATTTTGGCGTGTCCAGCAGGTGGCTCCAGCGAGTAGAGCAGGTTGTTCCAGCGTACTCAGCAGGTGGTTCAGGCGGGTCTGGCAGGTGGTTCCGGTCTCTCTAGTAGGTGGTTCCGGCGTGTCCGGCACGTGCTTCTGGCACGTCTGAGAGCTGGTTCCGGCATGCCCGGCGGGTGATTCCATAGAGTCCGCCACGTGGTTCTGGCCTAGCTGACAGGTGATTTTGGCGTCCCCGGCAGGTGGTTACAGCGAGTTGAGCAGGAGGTTCCGGCATGCTCGGCAGTTGCATCCGGTGTCTCTGGCACGTGGTTCTGGCACGTCTGACATTTGGTTGCATCATGTCTGGCAGGTGATTCCGGAGTGTCCGGCAAGAGGTTCTGGTGTAGCCGGCAGGTGATTTTGGCATGTCCGGCAGGTGTTTCTGGCGAGCTGTTCAGGTGGTTCCGGTGTTCTTGGCAGGTGATTCTGGCGTGTCCAGCAGGTGGTTCCGGTCTGTCCGGTAATGGGTTCCGTCATGTGCCGCACGTGGTTCTGGGACGTCTGAGAGGTGGTTCCCGCATGCCCGGCAGGTGCTCCAGGAGAGTCCTACAAGTGGTTCTGGCCTAGCCCGCAGGTGATTTTGGCGTGTCCGGCAGGTGGTTCCGGCATGCTCGGCAGGTGGTTCAGGCATGTCTGGTAGGTGGTTCCGGTCTGTCCGCGAGGTGGTTCCGGCGTGTCAGGCACGTGGTTCCGGCATGTGTGACAGGTGGTTCTGGCATGTCCGGCAGGTGATTCTGGATTGTCCACCAAGTGGCTCTGGTGTAACCAGCAGGTGATTCCGGAGTGTACGGCAAGTGGTTCTGGCATAGCTGGCTGGTGATTTTGGGGTGTCCAGCAGGTGGCTCCAGCGAGTCGAGCAAGTTGTTCCGGTGTGCTCAGCAGGTGGTTCAGGCAGGTCCGGCAGGTGTTTCTGGTCTGTCCAGTACGTGGTGCCGGCATGTCCGGCACGTGCTTCCAGTATGTTTGAGAGGTGGTTCCTACCTTCCCGGCGGGAGATTCCGGAGCGTCCGCCATGTGATTCTGGCCTACCTGGCAGGGGATTTTGGCGTCTCTGGCTGGTGGTTCCGGCGAGTCGAAGAGGAGGTTCCGGCGTGCTCGGCAGGTGCATCCGGTGTCTCTGGCACGTCATTCTGGCACGTTCGAGAGGTGGTTCCGGCATGCCTGACAGGTGATTCCGGAGTGTCCGACAAGGGGTTCTGGCACGTCTGAGAGGTGGTTCCGGCATACCCTGCAGGTGATTCTGGCTTGTCTGCCGAGTGGTGCTGGCGTAGCCATCAGGTGATTTTGGCGTGTCCAGCAGGTGGCTCCAGCGAGTAGAGCAGGTTGTTCCAGCGTACTCAGCAGGTGGTTCAGGCGGGTCTGGCAGGTGGTTCCGGTCTCTCTAGTAGGTGGTTCCGGCGTGTCCGGCACGTGCTTCTGGCACGTCTGAGAGCTGGTTCCGGCATGCCCGGCGGGTGATTCCATAGAGTCCGCCACGTGGTTCTGGCCTAGCTGACAGGTGATTTTGGCGTCCCCGGCAGGTGGTTACAGCGAGTTGAGCAGGAGGTTCCGGCATGCTCGGCAGTTGCATCCGGTGTCTCTGGCACGTGGTTCTGGCACGTCTGACATTTGGTTGCATCATGTCTGGCAGGTGATTCCGGAGTGTCCGGCAAGAGGTTCTGGTGTAGCCGGCAGGTGATTTTGGCATGTCCGGCAGGTGTTTCTGGCGAGCTGTTCAGGTGGTTCCGGTGTTCTTGGCAGGTGATTCTGGCGTGTCCAGCAGGTGGTTCCGGTCTGTCCGGTAATGGGTTCCGTCATGTGCCGCACGTGGTTCTGGGACGTCTGAGAGGTGGTTCCCGCATGCCCGGCAGGTGCTCCAGGAGAGTCCTACAAGTGGTTCTGGCCTAGCCCGCAGGTGATTTTGGCGTGTCCGGCAGGTGGTTCCGGCATGCTCGGCAGGTGGTTCAGGCATGTCTGGTAGGTGGTTCCGGTCTGTCCGCGAGGTGGTTCCGGCGTGTCAGGCACGTGGTTCCGGCATGTGTGACAGGTGGTTCTGGCATGTCCGGCAGGTGATTCTGGATTGTCCACCAAGTGGCTCTGGTGTAACCAGCAGGTGATTCCGGAGTGTACGGCAAGTGGTTCTGGCATAGCTGGCTGGTGATTTTGGGGTGTCCAGCAGGTGGCTCCAGCGAGTCGAGCAAGTTGTTCCGGTGTGCTCAGCAGGTGGTTCAGGCAGGTCCGGCAGGTGTTTCTGGTCTGTCCAGTACGTGGTGCCGGCATGTCCGGCACGTGCTTCCAGTATGTTTGAGAGGTGGTTCCTACCTTCCCGGCGGGAGATTCCGGAGCGTCCGCCATGTGATTCTGGCCTACCTGGCAGGGGATTTTGGCGTCTCTGGCTGGTGGTTCCGGCGAGTCGAACAGGAGGTTCCGGCGTGCTCGGCAGGTGCATCCGGTGTCTCTGGCACGTCATTCTGGCACGTTCGAGAGGTGGTTCCGGCATGCCTGACAGGTGATTCCGGAGTGTCCGACAAGGGGTTCTGGCACGTCTGAGAGGTGGTTCCGGCATACCCTGCAGGTGATTCTGGCTTGTCTGCCGAGTGGTGCTGGCGTAGCCATCAGGTGATTTTGGCGTGTCCAGCAGGTGGCTCCAGCGAGTAGAGCAGGTTGTTCCAGCGTACTCAGCAGGTGGTTCAGGCGGGTCTGGCAGGTGGTTCCGGTCTCTCTAGTAGGTGGTTCCGGCGTGTCCGGCACGTGCTTCTGGCACGTCTGAGAGCTGGTTCCGGCATGCCCGGCGGGTGATTCCATAGAGTCCGCCACGTGGTTCTGGCCTAGCTGACAGGTGATTTTGGCGTCCCCGGCAGGTGGTTACAGCGAGTTGAGCAGGAGGTTCCGGCATGCTCGGCAGTTGCATCCGGTGTCTCTGGCACGTGGTTCTGGCACGTCTGACATTTGGTTGCATCATGTCTGGCAGGTGATTCCGGAGTGTCCGGCAAGAGGTTCTGGTGTAGCCGGCAGGTGATTTTGGCATGTCCGGCAGGTGTTTCTGGCGAGCTGTTCAGGTGGTTCCGGTGTTCTTGGCAGGTGATTCTGGCGTGTCCAGCAGGTGGTTCCGGTCTGTCCGGTAATGGGTTCCGTCATGTGCCGCACGTGGTTCTGGCACGTCTGAGAGGTGGTTCCCGCATGCCCGGCAGGTGCTCCAGGAGAGTCCTACAAGTGGTTCTGGCCTAGCCCGCAGGTGATTTTGGCGTGTCCGGCAGGTGGTTCCGGCATGCTCGGCAGGTGGTTCAGGCATGTCTGGTAGGTGGTTCCGGTCTGTCCGCGAGGTGGTTCCGGCGTGTCAGGCACGTGGTTCCGGCATGTGTGACAGGTGGTTCTGGCATGTCCGGCAGGTGATTCTGGATTGTCCACCAAGTGGCTCTGGTGTAACCAGCAGGTGATTCCGGAGTGTACGGCAAGTGGTTCTGGCATAGCTGGCTGGTGATTTTGGGGTGTCCAGCAGGTGGCTCCAGCGAGTCGAGCAAGTTGTTCCGGTGTGCTCAGCAGGTGGTTCAGGCAGGTCCGGCAGGTGTTTCTGGTCTGTCCAGTACGTGGTGCCGGCATGTCCGGCACGTGCTTCCAGTATGTTTGAGAGGTGGTTCCTACCTTCCCGGCGGGAGATTCCGGAGCGTCCGCCATGTGATTCTGGCCTACCTGGCAGGGGATTTTGGCGTCTCTGGCTGGTGGTTCCGGCGAGTCGAAGAGGAGGTTCCGGCGTGCTCGGCAGGTGCATCCGGTGTCTCTGGCACGTCATTCTGGCACGTTCGAGAGGTGGTTCCGGCATGCCTGACAGGTGATTCCGGAGTGTCCGACAAGGGGTTCTGGCACGTCTGAGAGGTGGTTCCGGCATACCCTGCAGGTGATTCTGGCTTGTCTGCCGAGTGGTGCTGGCGTAGCCATCAGGTGATTTTGGCGTGTCCAGCAGGTGGCTCCAGCGAGTAGAGCAGGTTGTTCCAGCGTACTCAGCAGGTGGTTCAGGCGGGTCTGGCAGGTGGTTCCGGTCTCTCTAGTAGGTGGTTCCGGCGTGTCCGGCACGTGCTTCTGGCACGTCTGAGAGCTGGTTCCGGCATGCCCGGCGGGTGATTCCATAGAGTCCGCCACGTGGTTCTGGCCTAGCTGACAGGTGATTTTGGCGTCCCCGGCAGGTGGTTACAGCGAGTTGAGCAGGAGGTTCCGGCATGCTCGGCAGTTGCATCCGGTGTCTCTGGCACGTGGTTCTGGCACGTCTGACATTTGGTTGCATCATGTCTGGCAGGTGATTCCGGAGTGTCCGGCATGAGGTTCTGGTGTAGCCGGCAGGTGATTTTGGCATGTCCGGCAGGTGTTTCTGGCGAGCTGTTCAGGTGGTTCCGGTGTTCTTGGCAGGTGATTCTGGCGTGTCCAGCAGGTGGTTCCGGTCTGTCCGGTAATGGGTTCCGTCATGTGCCGCACGTGGTTCTGGCACGTCTGAGAGGTGGTTCCCGCATGCCCGGCAGGTGCTCCAGGAGAGTCCTACAAGTGGTTCTGGCCTAGCCCGCAGGTGATTTTGGCGTGTCCGGCAGGTGGTTCCGGCATGCTCGGCAGGTGGTTCAGGCATGTCTGGTAGGTGGTTCCGGTCTGTCCGCGAGGTGGTTCCGGCGTGTCAGGCACGTGGTTCCGGCATGTGTGACAGGTGGTTCTGGCATGTCCGGCAGGTGATTCTGGATTGTCCACCAAGTGGCTCTGGTGTAACCAGCAGGTGATTCCGGAGTGTACGGCAAGTGGTTCTGGCATAGCTGGCTGGTGATTTTGGGGTGTCCAGCAGGTGGCTCCAGCGAGTCGAGCAAGTTGTTCCGGTGTGCTCAGCAGGTGGTTCAGGCAGGTCCGGCAGGTGTTTCTGGTCTGTCCAGTACGTGGTGCCGGCATGTCCGGCACGTGCTTCCAGTATGTTTGAGAGGTGGTTCCTACCTTCCCGGCGGGAGATTCCGGAGCGTCCGCCATGTGATTCTGGCCTACCTGGCAGGGGATTTTGGCGTCTCTGGCTGGTGGTTCCGGCGAGTCGAAGAGGAGGTTCCGGCGTGCTCGGCAGGTGCATCCGGTGTCTCTGGCACGTCATTCTGGCACGTTCGAGAGGTGGTTCCGGCATGCCTGACAGGTGATTCCGGAGTGTCCGACAAGGGGTTCTGGCACGTCTGAGAGGTGGTTCCGGCATACCCTGCAGGTGATTCTGGCTTGTCTGCCGAGTGGTGCTGGCGTAGCCATCAGGTGATTTTGGCGTGTCCAGCAGGTGGCTCCAGCGAGTAGAGCAGGTTGTTCCAGCGTACTCAGCAGGTGGTTCAGGCGGGTCTGGCAGGTGGTTCCGGTCTCTCTAGTAGGTGGTTCCGGCGTGTCCGGCACGTGCTTCTGGCACGTCTGAGAGCTGGTTCCGGCATGCCCGGCGGGTGATTCCATAGAGTCCGCCACGTGGTTCTGGCCTAGCTGACAGGTGATTTTGGCGTCCCCGGCAGGTGGTTACAGCGAGTTGAGCAGGAGGTTCCGGCATGCTCGGCAGTTGCATCCGGTGTCTCTGGCACGTGGTTCTGGCACGTCTGACATTTGGTTGCATCATGTCTGGCAGGTGATTCCGGAGTGTCCGGCAAGAGGTTCTGGTGTAGCCGGCAGGTGATTTTGGCATGTCCGGCAGGTGTTTCTGGCGAGCTGTTCAGGTGGTTCCGGTGTTCTTGGCAGGTGATTCTGGCGTGTCCAGCAGGTGGTTCCGGTCTGTCCGGTAATGGGTTCCGTCATGTGCCGCACGTGGTTCTGGCACGTCTGAGAGGTGGTTCCCGCATGCCCGGCAGGTGCTCCAGGAGAGTCCTACAAGTGGTTCTGGCCTAGCCCGCAGGTGATTTTGGCGTGTCCGGCAGGTGGTTCCGGCATGCTCGGCAGGTGGTTCAGGCATGTCTGGTAGGTGGTTCCGGTCTGTCCGCGAGGTGGTTCCGGCGTGTCAGGCACGTGGTTCCGGCATGTGTGACAGGTGGTTCTGGCATGTCCGGCAGGTGATTCTGGATTGTCCACCAAGTGGCTCTGGTGTAACCAGCAGGTGATTCCGGAGTGTACGGCAAGTGGTTCTGGCCTAGCTGGCTGGTGATTTTGGGGTGTCCAGCAGGTGGCTCCAGCGAGTCGAGCAAGTTGTTCCGGTGTGCTCAGCAGGTGGTTCAGGCAGGTCCGGCAGGTGTTTCTGGTCTGTCCAGTACGTGGTGCCGGCATGTCCGGCACGTGCTTCCAGTATGTTTGAGAGG
Organism: Equus asinus; assembly: GCF_041296235.1. Lineage (NCBI taxonomy): Eukaryota > Metazoa > Chordata > Mammalia > Perissodactyla > Equidae > Equus > Equus asinus. The sequence continues at coordinate 103,780 of NC_091790.1, read as the reverse complement.
TGGTTCCTACCTTCCCGGCGGGAGATTCCGGAGCGTCCGCCATGTGATTCTGGCCTACCTGGCAGGGGATTTTGGCGTCTCTGGCTGGTGGTTCCGGCGAGTCGAAGAGGAGGTTCCGGCGTGCTCGGCAGGTGCATCCGGTGTCTCTGGCACGTCATTCTGGCACGTTCGAGAGGTGGTTCCGGCATGCCTGACAGGTGATTCCGGAGTGTCCGACAAGGGGTTCTGGCACGTCTGAGAGGTGGTTCCGGCATACCCTGCAGGTGATTCTGGCTTGTCTGCCGAGTGGTGCTGGCGTAGCCATCAGGTGATTTTGGCGTGTCCAGCAGGTGGCTCCAGCGAGTAGAGCAGGTTGTTCCAGCGTACTCAGCAGGTGGTTCAGGCGGGTCTGGCAGGTGGTTCCGGTCTCTCTAGTAGGTGGTTCCGGCGTGTCCGGCACGTGCTTCTGGCACGTCTGAGAGCTGGTTCCGGCATGCCCGGCGGGTGATTCCATAGAGTCCGCCACGTGGTTCTGGCCTAGCTGACAGGTGATTTTGGCGTCCCCGGCAGGTGGTTACAGCGAGTTGAGCAGGAGGTTCCGGCATGCTCGGCAGTTGCATCCGGTGTCTCTGGCACGTGGTTCTGGCACGTCTGACATTTGGTTGCATCATGTCTGGCAGGTGATTCCGGAGTGTCCGGCAAGAGGTTCTGGTGTAGCCGGCAGGTGATTTTGGCATGTCCGGCAGGTGTTTCTGGCGAGCTGTTCAGGTGGTTCCGGTGTTCTTGGCAGGTGATTCTGGCGTGTCCAGCAGGTGGTTCCGGTCTGTCCGGTAATGGGTTCCGTCATGTGCCGCACGTGGTTCTGGCACGTCTGAGAGGTGGTTCCCGCATGCCCGGCAGGTGCTCCAGGAGAGTCCTACAAGTGGTTCTGGCCTAGCCCGCAGGTGATTTTGGCGTGTCCGGCAGGTGGTTCCGGCATGCTCGGCAGGTGGTTCAGGCATGTCTGGTAGGTGGTTCCGGTCTGTCCGCGAGGTGGTTCCGGCGTGTCAGGCACGTGGTTCCGGCATGTGTGACAGGTGGTTCTGGCATGTCCGGCAGGTGATTCTGGATTGTCCACCAAGTGGCTCTGGTGTAACCAGCAGGTGATTCCGGAGTGTACGGCAAGTGGTTCTGGCCTAGCTGGCTGGTGATTTTGGGGTGTCCAGCAGGTGGCTCCAGCGAGTCGAGCAAGTTGTTCCGGTGTGCTCAGCAGGTGGTTCAGGCAGGTCCGGCAGGTGTTTCTGGTCTGTCCAGTACGTGGTGCCGGCATGTCCGGCACGTGCTTCCAGTATGTTTGAGAGGTGGTTCCTACCTTCCCGGCGGGAGATTCCGGAGCGTCCGCCATGTGATTCTGGCCTACCTGGCAGGGGATTTTGGCGTCTCTGGCTGGTGGTTCCGGCGAGTCGAAGAGGAGGTTCCGGCGTGCTCGGCAGGTGCATCCGGTGTCTCTGGCACGTCATTCTGGCACGTTCGAGAGGTGGTTCCGGCATGCCTGACAGGTGATTCCGGAGTGTCCGACAAGGGGTTCTGGCACGTCTGAGAGGTGGTTCCGGCATACCCTGCAGGTGATTCTGGCTTGTCTGCCGAGTGGTGCTGGCGTAGCCATCAGGTGATTTTGGCGTGTCCAGCAGGTGGCTCCAGCGAGTAGAGCAGGTTGTTCCAGCGTACTCAGCAGGTGGTTCAGGCGGGTCTGGCAGGTGGTTCCGGTCTCTCTAGTAGGTGGTTCCGGCGTGTCCGGCACGTGCTTCTGGCACGTCTGAGAGCTGGTTCCGGCATGCCCGGCGGGTGATTCCATAGAGTCCGCCACGTGGTTCTGGCCTAGCTGACAGGTGATTTTGGCGTCCCCGGCAGGTGGTTACAGCGAGTTGAGCAGGAGGTTCCGGCATGCTCGGCAGTTGCATCCGGTGTCTCTGGCACGTGGTTCTGGCACGTCTGACATTTGGTTGCATCATGTCTGGCAGGTGATTCCGGAGTGTCCGGCAAGAGGTTCTGGTGTAGCCGGCAGGTGATTTTGGCATGTCCGGCAGGTGTTTCTGGCGAGCTGTTCAGGTGGTTCCGGTGTTCTTGGCAGGTGATTCTGGCGTGTCCAGCAGGTGGTTCCGGTCTGTCCGGTAATGGGTTCCGTCATGTGCCGCACGTGGTTCTGGCACGTCTGAGAGCTGGTTCCCGCATGCCCGGCAGGTGCTCCAGGAGAGTCCTACAAGTGGTTCTGGCCTAGCCCGCAGGTGATTTTGGCGTGTCCGGCAGGTGGTTCCGGCATGCTCGGCAGGTGGTTCAGGCATGTCTGGTAGGTGGTTCCGGTCTGTCCGCGAGGTGGTTCCGGCGTGTCAGGCACGTGGTTCCGGCATGTGTGACAGGTGGTTCTGGCATGTCCGGCAGGTGATTCTGGATTGTCCACCAAGTGGCTCTGGTGTAACCAGCAGGTGATTCCGGAGTGTACGGCAAGTGGTTCTGGCATAGCTGGCTGGTGATTTTGGGGTGTCCAGCAGGTGGCTCCAGCGAGTCGAGCAAGTTGTTCCGGTGTGCTCAGCAGGTGGTTCAGGCAGGTCCGGCAGGTGTTTCTGGTCTGTCCAGTACGTGGTGCCGGCATGTCCGGCACGTGCTTCCAGTATGTTTGAGAGGTGGTTCCTACCTTCCCGGCGGGAGATTCCGGAGCGTCCGCCATGTGATTCTGGCCTACCTGGCAGGGGATTTTGGCGTCTCTGGCTGGTGGTTCCGGCGAGTCGAAGAGGAGGTTCCGGCGTGCTCGGCAGGTGCATCCGGTGTCTCTGGCACGTCATTCTGGCACGTTCGAGAGGTGGTTCCGGCATGCCTGACAGGTGATTCCGGAGTGTCCGACAAGGGGTTCTGGCACGTCTGAGAGGTGGTTCCGGCATACCCTGCAGGTGATTCTGGCTTGTCTGCCGAGTGGTGCTGGCGTAGCCATCAGGTGATTTTGGCGTGTCCAGCAGGTGGCTCCAGCGAGTAGAGCAGGTTGTTCCAGCGTACTCAGCAGGTGGTTCAGGCGGGTCTGGCAGGTGGTTCCGGTCTCTCTAGTAGGTGGTTCCGGCGTGTCCGGCACGTGCTTCTGGCACGTCTGAGAGCTGGTTCCGGCATGCCCGGCGGGTGATTCCATAGAGTCCGCCACGTGGTTCTGGCCTAGCTGACAGGTGATTTTGGCGTCCCCGGCAGGTGGTTACAGCGAGTTGAGCAGGAGGTTCCGGCATGCTCGGCAGTTGCATCCGGTGTCTCTGGCACGTGGTTCTGGCACGTCTGACATTTGGTTGCATCATGTCTGGCAGGTGATTCCGGAGTGTCCGGCAAGAGGTTCTGGTGTAGCCGGCAGGTGATTTTGGCATGTCCGGCAGGTGTTTCTGGCGAGCTGTTCAGGTGGTTCCGGTGTTCTTGGCAGGTGATTCTGGCGTGTCCAGCAGGTGGTTCCGGTCTGTCCGGTAATGGGTTCCGTCATGTGCCGCACGTGGTTCTGGCACGTCTGAGAGGTGGTTCCCGCATGCCCGGCAGGTGCTCCAGGAGAGTCCTACAAGTGGTTCTGGCCTAGCCCGCAGGTGATTTTGGCGTGTCCGGCAGGTGGTTCCGGCATGCTCGGCAGGTGGTTCAGGCATGTCTGGTAGGTGGTTCCGGTCTGTCCGCGAGGTGGTTCCGGCGTGTCAGGCACGTGGTTCCGGCATGTGTGACAGGTGGTTCTGGCATGTCCGGCAGGTGATTCTGGATTGTCCACCAAGTGGCTCTGGTGTAACCAGCAGGTGATTCCGGAGTGTACGGCAAGTGGTTCTGGCATAGCTGGCTGGTGATTTTGGGGTGTCCAGCAGGTGGCTCCAGCGAGTCGAGCAAGTTGTTCCGGTGTGCTCAGCAGGTGGTTCAGGCAGGTCCGGCAGGTGTTTCTGGTCTGTCCAGTACGTGGTGCCGGCATGTCCGGCACGTGCTTCCAGTATGTTTGAGAGGTGGTTCCTACCTTCCCGGCGGGAGATTCCGGAGCGTCCGCCATGTGATTCTGGCCTACCTGGCAGGGGATTTTGGCGTCTCTGGCTGGTGGTTCCGGCGAGTCGAAGAGGAGGTTCCGGCGTGCTCGGCAGGTGCATCCGGTGTCTCTGGCACGTCATTCTGGCACGTTCGAGAGGTGGTTCCGGCATGCCTGACAGGTGATTCCGGAGTGTCCGACAAGGGGTTCTGGCACGTCTGAGAGGTGGTTCCGGCATACCCTGCAGGTGATTCTGGCTTGTCTGCCGAGTGGTGCTGGCGTAGCCATCAGGTGATTTTGGCGTGTCCAGCAGGTGGCTCCAGCGAGTAGAGCAGGTTGTTCCAGCGTACTCAGCAGGTGGTTCAGGCGGGTCTGGCAGGTGGTTCCGGTCTCTCTAGTAGGTGGTTCCGGCGTGTCCGGCACGTGCTTCTGGCACGTCTGAGAGCTGGTTCCGGCATGCCCGGCGGGTGATTCCATAGAGTCCGCCACGTGGTTCTGGCCTAGCTGACAGGTGATTTTGGCGTCCCCGGCAGGTGGTTACAGCGAGTTGAGCAGGAGGTTCCGGCATGCTCGGCAGTTGCATCCGGTGTCTCTGGCACGTGGTTCTGGCACGTCTGACATTTGGTTGCATCATGTCTGGCAGGTGATTCCGGAGTGTCCGGCAAGAGGTTCTGGTGTAGCCGGCAGGTGATTTTGGCATGTCCGGCAGGTGTTTCTGGCGAGCTGTTCAGGTGGTTCCGGTGTTCTTGGCAGGTGATTCTGGCGTGTCCAGCAGGTGGTTCCGGTCTGTCCGGTAATGGGTTCCGTCATGTGCCGCACGTGGTTCTGGCACGTCTGAGAGCTGGTTCCCGCATGCCCGGCAGGTGCTCCAGGAGAGTCCTACAAGTGGTTCTGGCCTAGCCCGCAGGTGATTTTGGCGTGTCCGGCAGGTGGTTCCGGCATGCTCGGCAGGTGGTTCAGGCATGTCTGGTAGGTGGTTCCGGTCTGTCCGCGAGGTGGTTCCGGCGTGTCAGGCACGTGGTTCCGGCATGTGTGACAGGTGGTTCTGGCATGTCCGGCAGGTGATTCTGGATTGTCCACCAAGTGGCTCTGGTGTAACCAGCAGGTGATTCCGGAGTGTACGGCAAGTGGTTCTGGCATAGCTGGCTGGTGATTTTGGGGTGTCCAGCAGGTGGCTCCAGCGAGTCGAGCAAGTTGTTCCGGTGTGCTCAGCAGGTGGTTCAGGCAGGTCCGGCAGGTGTTTCTGGTCTGTCCAGTACGTGGTGCCGGCATGTCCGGCACGTGCTTCCAGTATGTTTGAGAGGTGGTTCCTACCTTCCCGGCGGGAGATTCCGGAGCGTCCGCCATGTGATTCTGGCCTACCTGGCAGGGGATTTTGGCGTCTCTGGCTGGTGGTTCCGGCGAGTCGAAGAGGAGGTTCCGGCGTGCTCGGCAGGTGCATCCGGTGTCTCTGGCACGTCATTCTGGCACGTTCGAGAGGTGGTTCCGGCATGCCTGACAGGTGATTCCGGAGTGTCCGACAAGGGGTTCTGGCACGTCTGAGAGGTGGTTCCGGCATACCCTGCAGGTGATTCTGGCTTGTCTGCCGAGTGGTGCTGGCGTAGCCATCAGGTGATTTTGGCGTGTCCAGCAGGTGGCTCCAGCGAGTAGAGCAGGTTGTTCCAGCGTACTCAGCAGGTGGTTCAGGCGGGTCTGGCAGGTGGTTCCGGTCTCTCTAGTAGGTGGTTCCGGCGTGTCCGGCACGTGCTTCTGGCACGTCTGAGAGCTGGTTCCGGCATGCCCGGCGGGTGATTCCATAGAGTCCGCCACGTGGTTCTGGCCTAGCTGACAGGTGATTTTGGCGTCCCCGGCAGGTGGTTACAGCGAGTTGAGCAGGAGGTTCCGGCATGCTCGGCAGTTGCATCCGGTGTCTCTGGCACGTGGTTCTGGCACGTCTGACATTTGGTTGCATCATGTCTGGCAGGTGATTCCGGAGTGTCCGGCAAGAGGTTCTGGTGTAGCCGGCAGGTGATTTTGGCATGTCCGGCAGGTGTTTCTGGCGAGCTGTTCAGGTGGTTCCGGTGTTCTTGGCAGGTGATTCTGGCGTGTCCAGCAGGTGGTTCCGGTCTGTCCGGTAATGGGTTCCGTCATGTGCCGCACGTGGTTCTGGCACGTCTGAGAGGTGGTTCCCGCATGCCCGGCAGGTGCTCCAGGAGAGTCCTACAAGTGGTTCTGGCCTAGCCCGCAGGTGATTTTGGCGTGTCCGGCAGGTGGTTCCGGCATGCTCGGCAGGTGGTTCAGGCATGTCTGGTAGGTGGTTCCGGTCTGTCCGCGAGGTGGTTCCGGCGTGTCAGGCACGTGGTTCCGGCATGTGTGACAGGTGGTTCTGGCATGTCCGGCAGGTGATTCTGGATTGTCCACCAAGTGGCTCTGGTGTAACCAGCAGGTGATTCCGGAGTGTACGGCAAGTGGTTCTGGCATAGCTGGCTGGTGATTTTGGGGTGTCCAGCAGGTGGCTCCAGCGAGTCGAGCAAGTTGTTCCGGTGTGCTCAGCAGGTGGTTCAGGCAGGTCCGGCAGGTGTTTCTGGTCTGTCCAGTACGTGGTGCCGGCATGTCCGGCACGTGCTTCCAGTATGTTTGAGAGGTGGTTCCTACCTTCCCGGCGGGAGATTCCGGAGCGTCCGCCATGTGATTCTGGCCTACCTGGCAGGGGATTTTGGCGTCTCTGGCTGGTGGTTCCGGCGAGTCGAAGAGGAGGTTCCGGCGTGCTCGGCAGGTGCATCCGGTGTCTCTGGCACGTCATTCTGGCACGTTCGAGAGGTGGTTCCGGCATGCCTGACAGGTGATTCCGGAGTGTCCGACAAGGGGTTCTGGCACGTCTGAGAGGTGGTTCCGGCATACCCTGCAGGTGATTCTGGCTTGTCTGCCGAGTGGTGCTGGCGTAGCCATCAGGTGATTTTGGCGTGTCCAGCAGGTGGCTCCAGCGAGTAGAGCAGGTTGTTCCAGCGTACTCAGCAGGTGGTTCAGGCGGGTCTGGCAGGTGGTTCCGGTCTCTCTAGTAGGTGGTTCCGGCGTGTCCGGCACGTGCTTCTGGCACGTCTGAGAGCTGGTTCCGGCATGCCCGGCGGGTGATTCCATAGAGTCCGCCACGTGGTTCTGGCCTAGCTGACAGGTGATTTTGGCGTCCCCGGCAGGTGGTTACAGCGAGTTGAGCAGGAGGTTCCGGCATGCTCGGCAGTTGCATCCGGTGTCTCTGGCACGTGGTTCTGGCACGTCTGACATTTGGTTGCATCATGTCTGGCAGGTGATTCCGGAGTGTCCGGCAAGAGGTTCTGGTGTAGCCGGCAGGTGATTTTGGCATGTCCGGCAGGTGTTTCTGGCGAGCTGTTCAGGTGGTTCCGGTGTTCTTGGCAGGTGATTCTGGCGTGTCCAGCAGGTGGTTCCGGTCTGTCCGGTAATGGGTTCCGTCATGTGCCGCACGTGGTTCTGGCACGTCTGAGAGCTGGTTCCCGCATGCCCGGCAGGTGCTCCAGGAGAGTCCTACAAGTGGTTCTGGCCTAGCCCGCAGGTGATTTTGGCGTGTCCGGCAGGTGGTTCCGGCATGCTCGGCAGGTGGTTCAGGCATGTCTGGTAGGTGGTTCCGGTCTGTCCGCGAGGTGGTTCCGGCGTGTCAGGCACGTGGTTCCGGCATGTGTGACAGGTGGTTCTGGCATGTCCGGCAGGTGATTCTGGATTGTCCACCAAGTGGCTCTGGTGTAACCAGCAGGTGATTCCGGAGTGTACGGCAAGTGGTTCTGGCATAGCTGGCTGGTGATTTTGGGGTGTCCAGCAGGTGGCTCCAGCGAGTCGAGCAAGTTGTTCCGGTGTGCTCAGCAGGTGGTTCAGGCAGGTCCGGCAGGTGTTTCTGGTCTGTCCAGTACGTGGTGCCGGCATGTCCGGCACGTGCTTCCAGTATGTTTGAGAGGTGGTTCCTACCTTCCCGGCGGGAGATTCCGGAGCGTCCGCCATGTGATTCTGGCCTACCTGGCAGGGGATTTTGGCGTCTCTGGCTGGTGGTTCCGGCGAGTCGAAGAGGAGGTTCCGGCGTGCTCGGCAGGTGCATCCGGTGTCTCTGGCACGTCATTCTGGCACGTTCGAGAGGTGGTTCCGGCATGCCTGACAGGTGATTCCGGAGTGTCCGACAAGGGGTTCTGGCACGTCTGAGAGGTGGTTCCGGCATACCCTGCAGGTGATTCTGGCTTGTCTGCCGAGTGGTGCTGGCGTAGCCATCAGGTGATTTTGGCGTGTCCAGCAGGTGGCTCCAGCGAGTAGAGCAGGTTGTTCCAGCGTACTCAGCAGGTGGTTCCGGCGTGTCCGGCACGTGCTTCTGGCACGTCGGAGAGCTGGTTCCGGCATGCCCGGCGGGTGATTCCATAGAGTCCGCCACGTGGTTCTGGCCTAGCTGACAGGTGATTTTGGCGTCCCCGGCAGGTGGTTACAGCGAGTTGAGCAGGAGGTTCCGGCATGCTCGGCAGTTGCATCCGGTGTCTCTGGCACGTGGTTCTGGCACGTCTGACATTTGGTTGCATCATGTCTGGCAGGTGATTCCGGAGTGTCCGGCAAGAGGTTCTGGTGTAGCCGGCAGGTGATTTTGGCATGTCCGGCAGGTGTTTCTGGCGAGCTGTTCAGGTGGTTCCGGTGTTCTTGGCAGGTGATTCTGGCGTGTCCAGCAGGTGGTTCCGGTCTGTCCGGTAATGGGTTCCGTCATGTGCCGCACGTGGTTCTGGCACGTCTGAGAGGTGGTTCCCGCATGCCCGGCAGGTGCTCCAGGAGAGTCCTACAAGTGGTTCTGGCCTAGCCCGCAGGTGATTTTGGCGTGTCCGGCAGGTGGTTCCGGCATGCTCGGCAGGTGGTTCAGGCATGTCTGGTAGGTGGTTCCGGTCTGTCCGCGAGGTGGTTCCGGCGTGTCAGGCACGTGGTTCCGGCATGTGTGACAGGTGGTTCTGGCATGTCCGGCAGGTGATTCTGGATTGTCCACCAAGTGGCTCTGGTGTAACCAGCAGGTGATTCCGGAGTGTACGGCAAGTGGTTCTGGCCTAGCTGGCTGGTGATTTTGGGGTGTCCAGCAGGTGGCTCCAGCGAGTCGAGCAAGTTGTTCCGGTGTGCTCAGCAGGTGGTTCAGGCAGGTCCGGCAGGTGTTTCTGGTCTGTCCAGTACGTGGTGCCGGCATGTCCGGCACGTGCTTCCAGTATGTTTGAGAGGTGGTTCCTACCTTCCCGGCGGGAGATTCCGGAGCGTCCGCCATGTGATTCTGGCCTACCTGGCAGGGGATTTTGGCGTCTCTGGCTGGTGGTTCCGGCGAGTCGAACAGGAGGTTCCGGCGTGCTCGGCAGGTGCATCCGGTGTCTCTGGCACGTCATTCTGGCACGTTCGAGAGGTGGTTCCGGCATGCCTGACAGGTGATTCCGGAGTGTCCGACAAGGGGTTCTGGCACGTCTGAGAGGTGGTTCCGGCATACCCTGCAGGTGATTCTGGCTTGTCTGCCGAGTGGTGCTGGCGTAGCCATCAGGTGATTTTGGCGTGTCCAGCAGGTGGCTCCAGCGAGTAGAGCAGGTTGTTCCAGCGTACTCAGCAGGTGGTTCAGGCGGGTCTGGCAGGTGGTTCCGGTCTCTCTAGTAGGTGGTTCCGGCGTGTCCGGCACGTGCTTCTGGCACGTCTGAGAGCTGGTTCCGGCATGCCCGGCGGGTGATTCCATAGAGTCCGCCACGTGGTTCTGGCCTAGCTGACAGGTGATTTTGGCGTCCCCGGCAGGTGGTTACAGCGAGTTGAGCAGGAGGTTCCGGCATGCTCGGCAGTTGCATCCGGTGTCTCTGGCACGTGGTTCTGGCACGTCTGACATTTGGTTGCATCATGTCTGGCAGGTGATTCCGGAGTGTCCGGCAAGAGGTTCTGGTGTAGCCGGCAGGTGATTTTGGCATGTCCGGCAGGTGTTTCTGGCGAGCTGTTCAGGTGGTTCCGGTGTTCTTGGCAGGTGATTCTGGCGTGTCCAGCAGGTGGTTCCGGTCTGTCCGGTAATGGGTTCCGTCATGTGCCGCACGTGGTTCTGGCACGTCTGAGAGGTGGTTCCCGCATGCCCGGCAGGTGCTCCAGGAGAGTCCTACAAGTGGTTCTGGCCTAGCCCGCAGGTGATTTTGGCGTGTCCGGCAGGTGGTTCCGGCATGCTCGGCAGGTGGTTCAGGCATGTCTGGTAGGTGGTTCCGGTCTGTCCGCGAGGTGGTTCCGGCGTGTCAGGCACGTGGTTCCGGCATGTGTGACAGGTGGTTCTGGCATGTCCGGCAGGTGATTCTGGATTGTCCACCAAGTGGCTCTGGTGTAACCAGCAGGTGATTCCGGAGTGTACGGCAAGTGGTTCTGGCCTAGCTGGCTGGTGATTTTGGGGTGTCCAGCAGGTGGCTCCAGCGAGTCGAGCAAGTTGTTCCGGTGTGCTCAGCAGGTGGTTCAGGCAGGTCCGGCAGGTGTTTCTGGTCTGTCCAGTACGTGGTGCCGGCATGTCCGGCACGTGCTTCCAGTATGTTTGAGAGGTGGTTCCTACCTTCCCGGCGGGAGATTCCGGAGCGTCCGCCATGTGATTCTGGCCTACCTGGCAGGGGATTTTGGCGTCTCTGGCTGGTGGTTCCGGCGAGTCGAAGAGGAGGTTCCGGCGTGCTCGGCAGGTGCATCCGGTGTCTCTGGCACGTCATTCTGGCACGTTCGAGAGGTGGTTCCGGCATGCCTGACAGGTGATTCCGGAGTGTCCGACAAGGGGTTCTGGCACGTCTGAGAGGTGGTTCCGGCATACCCTGCAGGTGATTCTGGCTTGTCTGCCGAGTGGTGCTGGCGTAGCCATCAGGTGATTTTGGCGTGTCCAGCAGGTGGCTCCAGCGAGTAGAGCAGGTTGTTCCAGCGTACTCAGCAGGTGGTTCAGGCGGGTCTGGCAGGTGGTTCCGGTCTCTCTAGTAGGTGGTTCCGGCGTGTCCGGCACGTGCTTCTGGCACGTCTGAGAGCTGGTTCCGGCATGCCCGGCGGGTGATTCCATAGAGTCCGCCACGTGGTTCTGGCCTAGCTGACAGGTGATTTTGGCGTCCCCGGCAGGTGGTTACAGCGAGTTGAGCAGGAGGTTCCGGCATGCTCGGCAGTTGCATCCGGTGTCTCTGGCACGTGGTTCTGGCACGTCTGACATTTGGTTGCATCATGTCTGGCAGGTGATTCCGGAGTGTCCGGCAAGAGGTTCTGGTGTAGCCGGCAGGTGATTTTGGCATGTCCGGCAGGTGTTTCTGGCGAGCTGTTCAGGTGGTTCCGGTGTTCTTGGCAGGTGATTCTGGCGTGTCCAGCAGGTGGTTCCGGTCTGTCCGGTAATGGGTTCCGTCATGTGCCGCACGTGGTTCTGGCACGTCTGAGAGCTGGTTCCCGCATGCCCGGCAGGTGCTCCAGGAGAGTCCTACAAGTGGTTCTGGCCTAGCCCGCAGGTGATTTTGGCGTGTCCGGCAGGTGGTTCCGGCATGCTCGGCAGGTGGTTCAGGCATGTCTGGTAGGTGGTTCCGGTCTGTCCGCGAGGTGGTTCCGGCGTGTCAGGCACGTGGTTCCGGCATGTGTGACAGGTGGTTCTGGCATGTCCGGCAGGTGATTCTGGATTGTCCACCAAGTGGCTCTGGTGTAACCAGCAGGTGATTCCGGAGTGTACGGCAAGTGGTTCTGGCATAGCTGGCTGGTGATTTTGGGGTGTCCAGCAGGTGGCTCCAGCGAGTCGAGCAAGTTGTTCCGGTGTGCTCAGCAGGTGGTTCAGGCAGGTCCGGCAGGTGTTTCTGGTCTGTCCAGTACGTGGTGCCGGCATGTCCGGCACGTGCTTCCAGTATGTTTGAGAGGTGGTTCCTACCTTCCCGGCGGGAGATTCCGGAGCGTCCGCCATGTGATTCTGGCCTACCTGGCAGGGGATTTTGGCGTCTCTGGCTGGTGGTTCCGGCGAGTCGAAGAGGAGGTTCCGGCGTGCTCGGCAGGTGCATCCGGTGTCTCTGGCACGTCATTCTGGCACGTTCGAGAGGTGGTTCCGGCATGCCTGACAGGTGATTCCGGAGTGTCCGACAAGGGGTTCTGGCACGTCTGAGAGGTGGTTCCGGCATACCCTGCAGGTGATTCTGGCTTGTCTGCCGAGTGGTGCTGGCGTAGCCATCAGGTGATTTTGGCGTGTCCAGCAGGTGGCTCCAGCGAGTAGAGCAGGTTGTTCCAGCGTACTCAGCAGGTGGTTCAGGCGGGTCTGGCAGGTGGTTCCGGTCTCTCTAGTAGGTGGTTCCGGCGTGTCCGGCACGTGCTTCTGGCACGTCTGAGAGCTGGTTCCGGCATGCCCGGCGGGTGATTCCATAGAGTCCGCCACGTGGTTCTGGCCTAGCTGACAGGTGATTTTGGCGTCCCCGGCAGGTGGTTACAGCGAGTTGAGCAGGAGGTTCCGGCATGCTCGGCAGTTGCATCCGGTGTCTCTGGCACGTGGTTCTGGCACGTCTGACATTTGGTTGCATCATGTCTGGCAGGTGATTCCGGAGTGTCCGGCAAGAGGTTCTGGTGTAGCCGGCAGGTGATTTTGGCATGTCCGGCAGGTGTTTCTGGCGAGCTGTTCAGGTGGTTCCGGTGTTCTTGGCAGGTGATTCTGGCGTGTCCAGCAGGTGGTTCCGGTCTGTCCGGTAATGGGTTCCGTCATGTGCCGCACGTGGTTCTGGCACGTCTGAGAGCTGGTTCCCGCATGCCCGGCAGGTGCTCCAGGAGAGTCCTACAAGTGGTTCTGGCCTAGCCCGCAGGTGATTTTGGCGTGTCCGGCAGGTGGTTCCGGCATGCTCGGCAGGTGGTTCAGGCATGTCTGGTAGGTGGTTCCGGTCTGTCCGCGAGGTGGTTCCGGCGTGTCAGGCACGTGGTTCCGGCATGTGTGACAGGTGGTTCTGGCATGTCCGGCAGGTGATTCTGGATTGTCCACCAAGTGGCTCTGGTGTAACCAGCAGGTGATTCCGGAGTGTACGGCAAGTGGTTCTGGCATAGCTGGCTGGTGATTTTGGGGTGTCCAGCAGGTGGCTCCAGCGAGTCGAGCAAGTTGTTCCGGTGTGCTCAGCAGGTGGTTCAGGCAGGTCCGGCAGGTGTTTCTGGTCTGTCCAGTACGTGGTGCCGGCATGTCCGGCACGTGCTTCCAGTATGTTTGAGAGGTGGTTCCTACCTTCCCGGCGGGAGATTCCGGAGCGTCCGCCATGTGATTCTGGCCTACCTGGCAGGGGATTTTGGCGTCTCTGGCTGGTGGTTCCGGCGAGTCGAAGAGGAGGTTCCGGCGTGCTCGGCAGGTGCATCCGGTGTCTCTGGCACGTCATTCTGGCACGTTCGAGAGGTGGTTCCGGCATGCCTGACAGGTGATTCCGGAGTGTCCGACAAGGGGTTCTGGCACGTCTGAGAGGTGGTTCCGGCATACCCTGCAGGTGATTCTGGCTTGTCTGCCGAGTGGTGCTGGCGTAGCCATCAGGTGATTTTGGCGTGTCCAGCAGGTGGCTCCAGCGAGTAGAGCAGGTTGTTCCAGCGTACTCAGCAGGTGGTTCCGGCGTGTCCGGCACGTGCTTCTGGCACGTCGGAGAGCTGGTTCCGGCATGCCCGGCGGGTGATTCCATAGAGTCCGCCACGTGGTTCTGGCCTAGCTGACAGGTGATTTTGGCGTCCCCGGCAGGTGGTTACAGCGAGTTGAGCAGGAGGTTCCGGCATGCTCGGCAGTTGCATCCGGTGTCTCTGGCACGTGGTTCTGGCACGTCTGACATTTGGTTGCATCATGTCTGGCAGGTGATTCCGGAGTGTCCGGCAAGAGGTTCTGGTGTAGCCGGCAGGTGATTTTGGCATGTCCGGCAGGTGTTTCTGGCGAGCTGTTCAGGTGGTTCCGGTGTTCTTGGCAGGTGATTCTGGCGTGTCCAGCAGGTGGTTCCGGTCTGTCCGGTAATGGGTTCCGTCATGTGCCGCACGTGGTTCTGGCACGTCTGAGAGGTGGTTCCCGCATGCCCGGCAGGTGCTCCAGGAGAGTCCTACAAGTGGTTCTGGCCTAGCCCGCAGGTGATTTTGGCGTGTCCGGCAGGTGGTTCCGGCATGCTCGGCAGGTGGTTCAGGCATGTCTGGTAGGTGGTTCCGGTCTGTCCGCGAGGTGGTTCCGGCGTGTCAGGCACGTGGTTCCGGCATGTGTGACAGGTGGTTCTGGCATGTCCGGCAGGTGATTCTGGATTGTCCACCAAGTGGCTCTGGTGTAACCAGCAGGTGATTCCGGAGTGTACGGCAAGTGGTTCTGGCCTAGCTGGCTGGTGATTTTGGGGTGTCCAGCAGGTGGCTCCAGCGAGTCGAGCAAGTTGTTCCGGTGTGCTCAGCAGGTGGTTCAGGCAGGTCCGGCAGGTGTTTCTGGTCTGTCCAGTACGTGGTGCCGGCATGTCCGGCACGTGCTTCCAGTATGTTTGAGAGGTGGTTCCTACCTTCCCGGCGGGAGATTCCGGAGCGTCCGCCATGTGATTCTGGCCTACCTGGCAGGGGATTTTGGCGTCTCTGGCTGGTGGTTCCGGCGAGTCGAACAGGAGGTTCCGGCGTGCTCGGCAGGTGCATCCGGTGTCTCTGGCACGTCATTCTGGCACGTTCGAGAGGTGGTTCCGGCATGCCTGACAGGTGATTCCGGAGTGTCCGACAAGGGGTTCTGGCACGTCTGAGAGGTGGTTCCGGCATACCCTGCAGGTGATTCTGGCTTGTCTGCCGAGTGGTGCTGGCGTAGCCATCAGGTGATTTTGGCGTGTCCAGCAGGTGGCTCCAGCGAGTAGAGCAGGTTGTTCCAGCGTACTCAGCAGGTGGTTCAGGCGGGTCTGGCAGGTGGTTCCGGTCTCTCTAGTAGGTGGTTCCGGCGTGTCCGGCACGTGCTTCTGGCACGTCTGAGAGCTGGTTCCGGCATGCCCGGCGGGTGATTCCATAGAGTCCGCCACGTGGTTCTGGCCTAGCTGACAGGTGATTTTGGCGTCCCCGGCAGGTGGTTACAGCGAGTTGAGCAGGAGGTTCCGGCATGCTCGGCAGTTGCATCCGGTGTCTCTGGCACGTGGTTCTGGCACGTCTGACATTTGGTTGCATCATGTCTGGCAGGTGATTCCGGAGTGTCCGGCAAGAGGTTCTGGTGTAGCCGGCAGGTGATTTTGGCATGTCCGGCAGGTGTTTCTGGCGAGCTGTTCAGGTGGTTCCGGTGTTCTTGGCAGGTGATTCTGGCGTGTCCAGCAGGTGGTTCCGGTCTGTCCGGTAATGGGTTCCGTCATGTGCCGCACGTGGTTCTGGGACGTCTGAGAGGTGGTTCCCGCATGCCCGGCAGGTGCTCCAGGAGAGTCCTACAAGTGGTTCTGGCCTAGCCCGCAGGTGATTTTGGCGTGTCCGGCAGGTGGTTCCGGCATGCTCGGCAGGTGGTTCAGGCATGTCTGGTAGGTGGTTCCGGTCTGTCCGCGAGGTGGTTCCGGCGTGTCAGGCACGTGGTTCCGGCATGTGTGACAGGTGGTTCTGGCATGTCCGGCAGGTGATTCTGGATTGTCCACCAAGTGGCTCTGGTGTAACCAGCAGGTGATTCCGGAGTGTACGGCAAGTGGTTCTGGCCTAGCTGGCTGGTGATTTTGGGGTGTCCAGCAGGTGGCTCCAGCGAGTCGAGCAAGTTGTTCCGGTGTGCTCAGCAGGTGGTTCAGGCAGGTCCGGCAGGTGTTTCTGGTCTGTCCAGTACGTGGTGCCGGCATGTCCGGCACGTGCTTCCAGTATGTTTGAGAGGTGGTTCCTACCTTCCCGGCGGGAGATTCCGGAGCGTCCGCCATGTGATTCTGGCCTACCTGGCAGGGGATTTTGGCGTCTCTGGCTGGTGGTTCCGGCGAGTCGAAGAGGAGGTTCCGGCGTGCTCGGCAGGTGCATCCGGTGTCTCTGGCACGTCATTCTGGCACGTTCGAGAGGTGGTTCCGGCATGCCTGACAGGTGATTCCGGAGTGTCCGACAAGGGGTTCTGGCACGTCTGAGAGGTGGTTCCGGCATACCCTGCAGGTGATTCTGGCTTGTCTGCCGAGTGGTGCTGGCGTAGCCATCAGGTGATTTTGGCGTGTCCAGCAGGTGGCTCCAGCGAGTAGAGCAGGTTGTTCCAGCGTACTCAGCAGGTGGTTCAGGCGGGTCTGGCAGGTGGTTCCGGTCTCTCTAGTAGGTGGTTCCGGCGTGTCCGGCACGTGCTTCTGGCACGTCTGAGAGCTGGTTCCGGCATGCCCGGCGGGTGATTCCATAGAGTCCGCCACGTGGTTCTGGCCTAGCTGACAGGTGATTTTGGCGTCCCCGGCAGGTGGTTACAGCGAGTTGAGCAGGAGGTTCCGGCATGCTCGGCAGTTGCATCCGGTGTCTCTGGCACGTGGTTCTGGCACGTCTGACATTTGGTTGCATCATGTCTGGCAGGTGATTCCGGAGTGTCCGGCAAGAGGTTCTGGTGTAGCCGGCAGGTGATTTTGGCATGTCCGGCAGGTGTTTCTGGCGAGCTGTTCAGGTGGTTCCGGTGTTCTTGGCAGGTGATTCTGGCGTGTCCAGCAGGTGGTTCCGGTCTGTCCGGTAATGGGTTCCGTCATGTGCCGCACGTGGTTCTGGCACGTCTGAGAGCTGGTTCCCGCATGCCCGGCAGGTGCTCCAGGAGAGTCCTACAAGTGGTTCTGGCCTAGCCCGCAGGTGATTTTGGCGTGTCCGGCAGGTGGTTCCGGCATGCTCGGCAGGTGGTTCAGGCATGTCTGGTAGGTGGTTCCGGTCTGTCCGCGAGGTGGTTCCGGCGTGTCAGGCACGTGGTTCCGGCATGTGTGACAGGTGGTTCTGGCATGTCCGGCAGGTGATTCTGGATTGTCCACCAAGTGGCTCTGGTGTAACCAGCAGGTGATTCCGGAGTGTACGGCAAGTGGTTCTGGCCTAGCTGGCTGGTGATTTTGGGGTGTCCAGCAGGTGGCTCCAGCGAGTCGAGCAAGTTGTTCCGGTGTGCTCAGCAGGTGGTTCAGGCAGGTCCGGCAGGTGTTTCTGGTCTGTCCAGTACGTGGTGCCGGCATGTCCGGCACGTGCTTCCAGTATGTTTGAGAGGTGGTTCCTACCTTCCCGGCGGGAGATTCCGGAGCGTCCGCCATGTGATTCTGGCCTACCTGGCAGGGGATTTTGGCGTCTCTGGCTGGTGGTTCCGGCGAGTCGAACAGGAGGTTCCGGCGTGCTCGGCAGGTGCATCCGGTGTCTCTGGCACGTCATTCTGGCACGTTCGAGAGGTGGTTCCGGCATGCCTGACAGGTGATTCCGGAGTGTCCGACAAGGGGTTCTGGCACGTCTGAGAGGTGGTTCCGGCATACCCTGCAGGTGATTCTGGCTTGTCTGCCGAGTGGTGCTGGCGTAGCCATCAGGTGATTTTGGCGTGTCCAGCAGGTGGCTCCAGCGAGTAGAGCAGGTTGTTCCAGCGTACTCAGCAGGTGGTTCAGGCGGGTCTGGCAGGTGGTTCCGGTCTCTCTAGTAGGTGGTTCCGGCGTGTCCGGCACGTGCTTCTGGCACGTCTGAGAGCTGGTTCCGGCATGCCCGGCGGGTGATTCCATAGAGTCCGCCACGTGGTTCTGGCCTAGCTGACAGGTGATTTTGGCGTCCCCGGCAGGTGGTTACAGCGAGTTGAGCAGGAGGTTCCGGCATGCTCGGCAGTTGCATCCGGTGTCTCTGGCACGTGGTTCTGGCACGTCTGACATTTGGTTGCATCATGTCTGGCAGGTGATTCCGGAGTGTCCGGCAAGAGGTTCTGGTGTAGCCGGCAGGTGATTTTGGCATGTCCGGCAGGTGTTTCTGGCGAGCTGTTCAGGTGGTTCCGGTGTTCTTGGCAGGTGATTCTGGCGTGTCCAGCAGGTGGTTCCGGTCTGTCCGGTAATGGGTTCCGTCATGTGCCGCACGTGGTTCTGGGACGTCTGAGAGGTGGTTCCCGCATGCCCGGCAGGTGCTCCAGGAGAGTCCTACAAGTGGTTCTGGCCTAGCCCGCAGGTGATTTTGGCGTGTCCGGCAGGTGGTTCCGGCATGCTCGGCAGGTGGTTCAGGCATGTCTGGTAGGTGGTTCCGGTCTGTCCGCGAGGTGGTTCCGGCGTGTCAGGCACGTGGTTCCGGCATGTGTGACAGGTGGTTCTGGCATGTCCGGCAGGTGATTCTGGATTGTCCACCAAGTGGCTCTGGTGTAACCAGCAGGTGATTCCGGAGTGTACGGCAAGTGGTTCTGGCCTAGCTGGCTGGTGATTTTGGGGTGTCCAGCAGGTGGCTCCAGCGAGTCGAGCAAGTTGTTCCGGTGTGCTCAGCAGGTGGTTCAGGCAGGTCCGGCAGGTGTTTCTGGTCTGTCCAGTACGTGGTGCCGGCATGTCCGGCACGTGCTTCCAGTATGTTTGAGAGGTGGTTCCTACCTTCCCGGCGGGAGATTCCGGAGCGTCCGCCATGTGATTCTGGCCTACCTGGCAGGGGATTTTGGCGTCTCTGGCTGGTGGTTCCGGCGAGTCGAAGAGGAGGTTCCGGCGTGCTCGGCAGGTGCATCCGGTGTCTCTGGCACGTCATTCTGGCACGTTCGAGAGGTGGTTCCGGCATGCCTGACAGGTGATTCCGGAGTGTCCGACAAGGGGTTCTGGCACGTCTGAGAGGTGGTTCCGGCATACCCTGCAGGTGATTCTGGCTTGTCTGCCGAGTGGTGCTGGCGTAGCCATCAGGTGATTTTGGCGTGTCCAGCAGGTGGCTCCAGCGAGTAGAGCAGGTTGTTCCAGCGTACTCAGCAGGTGGTTCAGGCGGGTCTGGCAGGTGGTTCCGGTCTCTCTAGTAGGTGGTTCCGGCGTGTCCGGCACGTGCTTCTGGCACGTCTGAGAGCTGGTTCCGGCATGCCCGGCGGGTGATTCCATAGAGTCCGCCACGTGGTTCTGGCCTAGCTGACAGGTGATTTTGGCGTCCCCGGCAGGTGGTTACAGCGAGTTGAGCAGGAGGTTCCGGCATGCTCGGCAGTTGCATCCGGTGTCTCTGGCACGTGGTTCTGGCACGTCTGACATTTGGTTGCATCATGTCTGGCAGGTGATTCCGGAGTGTCCGGCAAGAGGTTCTGGTGTAGCCGGCAGGTGATTTTGGCATGTCCGGCAGGTGTTTCTGGCGAGCTGTTCAGGTGGTTCCGGTGTTCTTGGCAGGTGATTCTGGCGTGTCCAGCAGGTGGTTCCGGTCTGTCCGGTAATGGGTTCCGTCATGTGCCGCACGTGGTTCTGGCACGTCTGAGAGCTGGTTCCCGCATGCCCGGCAGGTGCTCCAGGAGAGTCCTACAAGTGGTTCTGGCCTAGCCCGCAGGTGATTTTGGCGTGTCCGGCAGGTGGTTCCGGCATGCTCGGCAGGTGGTTCAGGCATGTCTGGTAGGTGGTTCCGGTCTGTCCGCGAGGTGGTTCCGGCGTGTCAGGCACGTGGTTCCGGCATGTGTGACAGGTGGTTCTGGCATGTCCGGCAGGTGATTCTGGATTGTCCACCAAGTGGCTCTGGTGTAACCAGCAGGTGATTCCGGAGTGTACGGCAAGTGGTTCTGGCATAGCTGGCTGGTGATTTTGGGGTGTCCAGCAGGTGGCTCCAGCGAGTCGAGCAAGTTGTTCCGGTGTGCTCAGCAGGTGGTTCAGGCAGGTCCGGCAGGTGTTTCTGGTCTGTCCAGTACGTGGTGCCGGCATGTCCGGCACGTGCTTCCAGTATGTTTGAGAGGTGGTTCCTACCTTCCCGGCGGGAGATTCCGGAGCGTCCGCCATGTGATTCTGGCCTACCTGGCAGGGGATTTTGGCGTCTCTGGCTGGTGGTTCCGGCGAGTCGAAGAGGAGGTTCCGGCGTGCTCGGCAGGTGCATCCGGTGTCTCTGGCACGTCATTCTGGCACGTTCGAGAGGTGGTTCCGGCATGCCTGACAGGTGATTCCGGAGTGTCCGACAAGGGGTTCTGGCACGTCTGAGAGGTGGTTCCGGCATACCCTGCAGGTGATTCTGGCTTGTCTGCCGAGTGGTGCTGGCGTAGCCATCAGGTGATTTTGGCGTGTCCAGCAGGTGGCTCCAGCGAGTAGAGCAGGTTGTTCCAGCGTACTCAGCAGGTGGTTCAGGCGGGTCTGGCAGGTGGTTCCGGTCTCTCTAGTAGGTGGTTCCGGCGTGTCCGGCACGTGCTTCTGGCACGTCTGAGAGCTGGTTCCGGCATGCCCGGCGGGTGATTCCATAGAGTCCGCCACGTGGTTCTGGCCTAGCTGACAGGTGATTTTGGCGTCCCCGGCAGGTGGTTACAGCGAGTTGAGCAGGAGGTTCCGGCATGCTCGGCAGTTGCATCCGGTGTCTCTGGCACGTGGTTCTGGCACGTCTGACATTTGGTTGCATCATGTCTGGCAGGTGATTCCGGAGTGTCCGGCAAGAGGTTCTGGTGTAGCCGGCAGGTGATTTTGGCATGTCCGGCAGGTGTTTCTGGCGAGCTGTTCAGGTGGTTCCGGTGTTCTTGGCAGGTGATTCTGGCGTGTCCAGCAGGTGGTTCCGGTCTGTCCGGTAATGGGTTCCGTCATGTGCCGCACGTGGTTCTGGCACGTCTGAGAGCTGGTTCCCGCATGCCCGGCAGGTGCTCCAGGAGAGTCCTACAAGTGGTTCTGGCCTAGCCCGCAGGTGATTTTGGCGTGTCCGGCAGGTGGTTCCGGCATGCTCGGCAGGTGGTTCAGGCATGTCTGGTAGGTGGTTCCGGTCTGTCCGCGAGGTGGTTCCGGCGTGTCAGGCACGTGGTTCCGGCATGTGTGACAGGTGGTTCTGGCATGTCCGGCAGGTGATTCTGGATTGTCCACCAAGTGGCTCTGGTGTAACCAGCAGGTGATTCCGGAGTGTACGGCAAGTGGTTCTGGCATAGCTGGCTGGTGATTTTGGGGTGTCCAGCAGGTGGCTCCAGCGAGTCGAGCAAGTTGTTCCGGTGTGCTCAGCAGGTGGTTCAGGCAGGTCCGGCAGGTGTTTCTGGTCTGTCCAGTACGTGGTGCCGGCATGTCCGGCACGTGCTTCCAGTATGTTTGAGAGGTGGTTCCTACCTTCCCGGCGGGAGATTCCGGAGCGTCCGCCATGTGATTCTGGCCTACCTGGCAGGGGATTTTGGCGTCTCTGGCTGGTGGTTCCGGCGAGTCGAAGAGGAGGTTCCGGCGTGCTCGGCAGGTGCATCCGGTGTCTCTGGCACGTCATTCTGGCACGTTCGAGAGGTGGTTCCGGCATGCCTGACAGGTGATTCCGGAGTGTCCGACAAGGGGTTCTGGCACGTCTGAGAGGTGGTTCCGGCATACCCTGCAGGTGATTCTGGCTTGTCTGCCGAGTGGTGCTGGCGTAGCCATCAGGTGATTTTGGCGTGTCCAGCAGGTGGCTCCAGCGAGTAGAGCAGGTTGTTCCAGCGTACTCAGCAGGTGGTTCAGGCGGGTCTGGCAGGTGGTTCCGGTCTCTCTAGTAGGTGGTTCCGGCGTGTCCGGCACGTGCTTCTGGCACGTCTGAGAGCTGGTTCCGGCATGCCCGGCGGGTGATTCCATAGAGTCCGCCACGTGGTTCTGGCCTAGCTGACAGGTGATTTTGGCGTCCCCGGCAGGTGGTTACAGCGAGTTGAGCAGGAGGTTCCGGCATGCTCGGCAGTTGCATCCGGTGTCTCTGGCACGTGGTTCTGGCACGTCTGACATTTGGTTGCATCATGTCTGGCAGGTGATTCCGGAGTGTCCGGCAAGAGGTTCTGGTGTAGCCGGCAGGTGATTTTGGCATGTCCGGCAGGTGTTTCTGGCGAGCTGTTCAGGTGGTTCCGGTGTTCTTGGCAGGTGATTCTGGCGTGTCCAGCAGGTGGTTCCGGTCTGTCCGGTAATGGGTTCCGTCATGTGCCGCACGTGGTTCTGGCACGTCTGAGAGCTGGTTCCCGCATGCCCGGCAGGTGCTCCAGGAGAGTCCTACAAGTGGTTCTGGCCTAGCCCGCAGGTGATTTTGGCGTGTCCGGCAGGTGGTTCCGGCATGCTCGGCAGGTGGTTCAGGCATGTCTGGTAGGTGGTTCCGGTCTGTCCGCGAGGTGGTTCCGGCGTGTCAGGCACGTGGTTCCGGCATGTGTGACAGGTGGTTCTGGCATGTCCGGCAGGTGATTCTGGATTGTCCACCAAGTGGCTCTGGTGTAACCAGCAGGTGATTCCGGAGTGTACGGCAAGTGGTTCTGGCATAGCTGGCTGGTGATTTTGGGGTGTCCAGCAGGTGGCTCCAGCGAGTCGAGCAAGTTGTTCCGGTGTGCTCAGCAGGTGGTTCAGGCAGGTCCGGCAGGTGTTTCTGGTCTGTCCAGTACGTGGTGCCGGCATGTCCGGCACGTGCTTCCAGTATGTTTGAGAGGTGGTTCCTACCTTCCCGGCGGGAGATTCCGGAGCGTCCGCCATGTGATTCTGGCCTACCTGGCAGGGGATTTTGGCGTCTCTGGCTGGTGGTTCCGGCGAGTCGAAGAGGAGGTTCCGGCGTGCTCGGCAGGTGCATCCGGTGTCTCTGGCACGTCATTCTGGCACGTTCGAGAGGTGGTTCCGGCATGCCTGACAGGTGATTCCGGAGTGTCCGACAAGGGGTTCTGGCACGTCTGAGAGGTGGTTCCGGCATACCCTGCAGGTGATTCTGGCTTGTCTGCCGAGTGGTGCTGGCGTAGCCATCAGGTGATTTTGGCGTGTCCAGCAGGTGGCTCCAGCGAGTAGAGCAGGTTGTTCCAGCGTACTCAGCAGGTGGTTCCGGCGTGTCCGGCACGTGCTTCTGGCACGTCGGAGAGCTGGTTCCGGCATGCCCGGCGGGTGATTCCATAGAGTCCGCCACGTGGTTCTGGCCTAGCTGACAGGTGATTTTGGCGTCCCCGGCAGGTGGTTACAGCGAGTTGAGCAGGAGGTTCCGGCATGCTCGGCAGTTGCATCCGGTGTCTCTGGCACGTGGTTCTGGCACGTCTGACATTTGGTTGCATCATGTCTGGCAGGTGATTCCGGAGTGTCCGGCAAGAGGTTCTGGTGTAGCCGGCAGGTGATTTTGGCATGTCCGGCAGGTGTTTCTGGCGAGCTGTTCAGGTGGTTCCGGTGTTCTTGGCAGGTGATTCTGGCGTGTCCAGCAGGTGGTTCCGGTCTGTCCGGTAATGGGTTCCGTCATGTGCCGCACGTGGTTCTGGCACGTCTGAGAGGTGGTTCCCGCATGCCCGGCAGGTGCTCCAGGAGAGTCCTACAAGTGGTTCTGGCCTAGCCCGCAGGTGATTTTGGCGTGTCCGGCAGGTGGTTCCGGCATGCTCGGCAGGTGGTTCAGGCATGTCTGGTAGGTGGTTCCGGTCTGTCCGCGAGGTGGTTCTGGCGTGTCAGGCACGTGGTTCCGGCATGTGTGACAGGTGGTTCTGGCATGTCCGGCAGGTGATTCTGGATTGTCCACCAAGTGGCTCTGGTGTAACCAGCAGGTGATTCCGGAGTGTACGGCAAGTGGTTCTGGCATAGCTGGCTGGTGATTTTGGGTGTCCAGCAGGTGGCTCCAGCGAGTCGAGCAAGTTGTTCCGGTGTGCTCAGCAGGTGGTTCAGGCAGGTCCGGCAGGTGTTTCTGGTCTGTCCAGTACGTGGTGCCGGCATGTCCGGCACGTGCTTCCAGTATGTTTGAGAGGTGGTTCCTACCTTCCCGGCGGGAGATTCCGGAGCGTCCGCCATGTGATTCTGGCCTACCTGGCAGGGGATTTTGGCGTCTCTGGCTGGTGGTTCCGGCGAGTCGAAGAGGAGGTTCCGGCGTGCTCGGCAGGTGCATCCGGTGTCTCTGGCACGTCATTCTGGCACGTTCGAGAGGTGGTTCCGGCATGCCTGACAGGTGATTCCGGAGTGTCCGACAAGGGGTTCTGGCACGTCTGAGAGGTGGTTCCGGCATACCCTGCAGGTGATTCTGGCTTGTCTGCCGAGTGGTGCTGGCGTAGCCATCAGGTGATTTTGGCGTGTCCAGCAGGTGGCTCCAGCGAGTAGAGCAGGTTGTTCCAGCGTACTCAGCAGGTGGTTCAGGCGGGTCTGGCAGGTGGTTCCGGTCTCTCTAGTAGGTGGTTCCGGCGTGTCCGGCACGTGCTTCTGGCACGTCTGAGAGCTGGTTCCGGCATGCCCGGCGGGTGATTCCATAGAGTCCGCCACGTGGTTCTGGCCTAGCTGACAGGTGATTTTGGCGTCCCCGGCAGGTGGTTACAGCGAGTTGAGCAGGAGGTTCCGGCATGCTCGGCAGTTGCATCCGGTGTCTCTGGCACGTGGTTCTGGCACGTCTGACATTTGGTTGCATCATGTCTGGCAGGTGATTCCGGAGTGTCCGGCAAGAGGTTCTGGTGTAGCCGGCAGGTGATTTTGGCATGTCCGGCAGGTGTTTCTGGCGAGCTGTTCAGGTGGTTCCGGTGTTCTTGGCAGGTGATTCTGGCGTGTCCAGCAGGTGGTTCCGGTCTGTCCGGTAATGGGTTCCGTCATGTGCCGCACGTGGTTCTGGCACGTCTGAGAGCTGGTTCCCGCATGCCCGGCAGGTGCTCCAGGAGAGTCCTACAAGTGGTTCTGGCCTAGCCCGCAGGTGATTTTGGCGTGTCCGGCAGGTGGTTCCGGCATGCTCGGCAGGTGGTTCAGGCATGTCTGGTAGGTGGTTCCGGTCTGTCCGCGAGGTGGTTCCGGCGTGTCAGGCACGTGGTTCCGGCATGTGTGACAGGTGGTTCTGGCATGTCCGGCAGGTGATTCTGGATTGTCCACCAAGTGGCTCTGGTGTAACCAGCAGGTGATTCCGGAGTGTACGGCAAGTGGTTCTGGCATAGCTGGCTGGTGATTTTGGGGTGTCCAGCAGGTGGCTCCAGCGAGTCGAGCAAGTTGTTCCGGTGTGCTCAGCAGGTGGTTCAGGCAGGTCCGGCAGGTGTTTCTGGTCTGTCCAGTACGTGGTGCCGGCATGTCCGGCACGTGCTTCCAGTATGTTTGAGAGGTGGTTCCTACCTTCCCGGCGGGAGATTCCGGAGCGTCCGCCATGTGATTCTGGCCTACCTGGCAGGGGATTTTGGCGTCTCTGGCTGGTGGTTCCGGCGAGTCGAAGAGGAGGTTCCGGCGTGCTCGGCAGGTGCATCCGGTGTCTCTGGCACGTCATTCTGGCACGTTCGAGAGGTGGTTCCGGCATGCCTGACAGGTGATTCCGGAGTGTCCGACAAGGGGTTCTGGCACGTCTGAGAGGTGGTTCCGGCATACCCTGCAGGTGATTCTGGCTTGTCTGCCGAGTGGTGCTGGCGTAGCCATCAGGTGATTTTGGCGTGTCCAGCAGGTGGCTCCAGCGAGTAGAGCAGGTTGTTCCAGCGTACTCAGCAGGTGGTTCCGGCGTGTCCGGCACGTGCTTCTGGCACGTCGGAGAGCTGGTTCCGGCATGCCCGGCGGGTGATTCCATAGAGTCCGCCACGTGGTTCTGGCCTAGCTGACAGGTGATTTTGGCGTCCCCGGCAGGTGGTTACAGCGAGTTGAGCAGGAGGTTCCGGCATGCTCGGCAGTTGCATCCGGTGTCTCTGGCACGTGGTTCTGGCACGTCTGACATTTGGTTGCATCATGTCTGGCAGGTGATTCCGGAGTGTCCGGCAAGAGGTTCTGGTGTAGCCGGCAGGTGATTTTGGCATGTCCGGCAGGTGTTTCTGGCGAGCTGTTCAGGTGGTTCCGGTGTTCTTGGCAGGTGATTCTGGCGTGTCCAGCAGGTGGTTCCGGTCTGTCCGGTAATGGGTTCCGTCATGTGCCGCACGTGGTTCTGGCACGTCTGAGAGGTGGTTCCCGCATGCCCGGCAGGTGCTCCAGGAGAGTCCTACAAGTGGTTCTGGCCTAGCCCGCAGGTGATTTTGGCGTGTCCGGCAGGTGGTTCCGGCATGCTCGGCAGGTGGTTCAGGCATGTCTGGTAGGTGGTTCCGGTCTGTCCGCGAGGTGGTTCCGGCGTGTCAGGCACGTGGTTCCGGCATGTGTGACAGGTGGTTCTGGCATGTCCGGCAGGTGATTCTGGATTGTCCACCAAGTGGCTCTGGTGTAACCAGCAGGTGATTCCGGAGTGTACGGCAAGTGGTTCTGGCCTAGCTGGCTGGTGATTTTGGGGTGTCCAGCAGGTGGCTCCAGCGAGTCGAGCAAGTTGTTCCGGTGTGCTCAGCAGGTGGTTCAGGCAGGTCCGGCAGGTGTTTCTGGTCTGTCCAGTACGTGGTGCCGGCATGTCCGGCACGTGCTTCCAGTATGTTTGAGAGGTGGTTCCTACCTTCCCGGCGGGAGATTCCGGAGCGTCCGCCATGTGATTCTGGCCTACCTGGCAGGGGATTTTGGCGTCTCTGGCTGGTGGTTCCGGCGAGTCGAAGAGGAGGTTCCGGCGTGCTCGGCAGGTGCATCCGGTGTCTCTGGCACGTCATTCTGGCACGTTCGAGAGGTGGTTCCGGCATGCCTGACAGGTGATTCCGGAGTGTCCGACAAGGGGTTCTGGCACGTCTGAGAGGTGGTTCCGGCATACCCTGCAGGTGATTCTGGCTTGTCTGCCGAGTGGTGCTGGCGTAGCCATCAGGTGATTTTGGCGTGTCCAGCAGGTGGCTCCAGCGAGTAGAGCAGGTTGTTCCAGCGTACTCAGCAGGTGGTTCAGGCGGGTCTGGCAGGTGGTTCCGGTCTCTCTAGTAGGTGGTTCCGGCGTGTCCGGCACGTGCTTCTGGCACGTCTGAGAGCTGGTTCCGGCATGCCCGGCGGGTGATTCCATAGAGTCCGCCACGTGGTTCTGGCCTAGCTGACAGGTGATTTTGGCGTCCCCGGCAGGTGGTTACAGCGAGTTGAGCAGGAGGTTCCGGCATGCTCGGCAGTTGCATCCGGTGTCTCTGGCACGTGGTTCTGGCACGTCTGACATTTGGTTGCATCATGTCTGGCAGGTGATTCCGGAGTGTCCGGCAAGAGGTTCTGGTGTAGCCGGCAGGTGATTTTGGCATGTCCGGCAGGTGTTTCTGGCGAGCTGTTCAGGTGGTTCCGGTGTTCTTGGCAGGTGATTCTGGCGTGTCCAGCAGGTGGTTCCGGTCTGTCCGGTAATGGGTTCCGTCATGTGCCGCACGTGGTTCTGGCACGTCTGAGAGGTGGTTCCCGCATGCCCGGCAGGTGCTCCAGGAGAGTCCTACAAGTGGTTCTGGCCTAGCCCGCAGGTGATTTTGGCGTGTCCGGCAGGTGGTTCCGGCATGCTCGGCAGGTGGTTCAGGCATGTCTGGTAGGTGGTTCCGGTCTGTCCGCGAGGTGGTTCCGGCGTGTCAGGCACGTGGTTCCGGCATGTGTGACAGGTGGTTCTGGCATGTCCGGCAGGTGATTCTGGATTGTCCACCAAGTGGCTCTGGTGTAACCAGCAGGTGATTCCGGAGTGTACGGCAAGTGGTTCTGGCATAGCTGGCTGGTGATTTTGGGGTGTCCAGCAGGTGGCTCCAGCGAGTCGAGCAAGTTGTTCCGGTGTGCTCAGCAGGTGGTTCAGGCAGGTCCGGCAGGTGTTTCTGGTCTGTCCAGTACGTGGTGCCGGCATGTCCGGCACGTGCTTCCAGTATGTTTGAGAGGTGGTTCCTACCTTCCCGGCGGGAGATTCCGGAGCGTCCGCCATGTGATTCTGGCCTACCTGGCAGGGGATTTTGGCGTCTCTGGCTGGTGGTTCCGGCGAGTCGAAGAGGAGGTTCCGGCGTGCTCGGCAGGTGCATCCGGTGTCTCTGGCACGTCATTCTGGCACGTTCGAGAGGTGGTTCCGGCATGCCTGACAGGTGATTCCGGAGTGTCCGACAAGGGGTTCTGGCACGTCTGAGAGGTGGTTCCGGCATACCCTGCAGGTGATTCTGGCTTGTCTGCCGAGTGGTGCTGGCGTAGCCATCAGGTGATTTTGGCGTGTCCAGCAGGTGGCTCCAGCGAGTAGAGCAGGTTGTTCCAGCGTACTCAGCAGGTGGTTCAGGCGGGTCTGGCAGGTGGTTCCGGTCTCTCTAGTAGGTGGTTCCGGCGTGTCCGGCACGTGCTTCTGGCACGTCTGAGAGCTGGTTCCGGCATGCCCGGCGGGTGATTCCATAGAGTCCGCCACGTGGTTCTGGCCTAGCTGACAGGTGATTTTGGCGTCCCCGGCAGGTGGTTACAGCGAGTTGAGCAGGAGGTTCCGGCATGCTCGGCAGTTGCATCCGGTGTCTCTGGCACGTGGTTCTGGCACGTCTGACATTTGGTTGCATCATGTCTGGCAGGTGATTCCGGAGTGTCCGGCAAGAGGTTCTGGTGTAGCCGGCAGGTGATTTTGGCATGTCCGGCAGGTGTTTCTGGCGAGCTGTTCAGGTGGTTCCGGTGTTCTTGGCAGGTGATTCTGGCGTGTCCAGCAGGTGGTTCCGGTCTGTCCGGTAATGGGTTCCGTCATGTGCCGCACGTGGTTCTGGCACGTCTGAGAGCTGGTTCCCGCATGCCCGGCAGGTGCTCCAGGAGAGTCCTACAAGTGGTTCTGGCCTAGCCCGCAGGTGATTTTGGCGTGTCCGGCAGGTGGTTCCGGCATGCTCGGCAGGTGGTTCAGGCATGTCTGGTAGGTGGTTCCGGTCTGTCCGCGAGGTGGTTCCGGCGTGTCAGGCACGTGGTTCCGGCATGTGTGACAGGTGGTTCTGGCATGTCCGGCAGGTGATTCTGGATTGTCCACCAAGTGGCTCTGGTGTAACCAGCAGGTGATTCCGGAGTGTACGGCAAGTGGTTCTGGCATAGCTGGCTGGTGATTTTGGGGTGTCCAGCAGGTGGCTCCAGCGAGTCGAGCAAGTTGTTCCGGTGTGCTCAGCAGGTGGTTCAGGCAGGTCCGGCAGGTGTTTCTGGTCTGTCCAGTACGTGGTGCCGGCATGTCCGGCACGTGCTTCCAGTATGTTTGAGAGGTGGTTCCTACCTTCCCGGCGGGAGATTCCGGAGCGTCTGCCATGTGATTCTGGCCTACCTGGCAGGGGATTTTGGCGTCTCTGGCTGGTGGTTCCGGCGAGTCGAAGAGGAGGTTCCGGCGTGCTCGGCAGGTGCATCCGGTGTCTCTGGCACGTCATTCTGGCACGTTCGAGAGGTGGTTCCGGCATGCCTGACAGGTGATTCCGGAGTGTCCGACAAGGGGTTCTGGCACGTCTGAGAGGTGGTTCCGGCATACCCTGCAGGTGATTCTGGCTTGTCTGCCGAGTGGTGCTGGCGTAGCCATCAGGTGATTTTGGCGTGTCCAGCAGGTGGCTCCAGCGAGTAGAGCAGGTTGTTCCAGCGTACTCAGCAGGTGGTTCAGGCGGGTCTGGCAGGTGGTTCCGGTCTCTCTAGTAGGTGGTTCCGGCGTGTCCGGCACGTGCTTCTGGCACGTCTGAGAGCTGGTTCCGGCATGCCCGGCGGGTGATTCCATAGAGTCCGCCACGTGGTTCTGGCCTAGCTGACAGGTGATTTTGGCGTCCCCGGCAGGTGGTTACAGCGAGTTGAGCAGGAGGTTCCGGCATGCTCGGCAGTTGCATCCGGTGTCTCTGGCACGTGGTTCTGGCACGTCTGACATTTGGTTGCATCATGTCTGGCAGGTGATTCCGGAGTGTCCGGCAAGAGGTTCTGGTGTAGCCGGCAGGTGATTTTGGCATGTCCGGCAGGTGTTTCTGGCGAGCTGTTCAGGTGGTTCCGGTGTTCTTGGCAGGTGATTCTGGCGTGTCCAGCAGGTGGTTCCGGTCTGTCCGGTAATGGGTTCCGTCATGTGCCGCACGTGGTTCTGGCACGTCTGAGAGGTGGTTCCCGCATGCCCGGCAGGTGCTCCAGGAGAGTCCTACAAGTGGTTCTGGCCTAGCCCGCAGGTGATTTTGGCGTGTCCGGCAGGTGGTTCCGGCATGCTCGGCAGGTGGTTCAGGCATGTCTGGTAGGTGGTTCCGGTCTGTCCGCGAGGTGGTTCCGGCGTGTCAGGCACGTGGTTCCGGCATGTGTGACAGGTGGTTCTGGCATGTCCGGCAGGTGATTCTGGATTGTCCACCAAGTGGCTCTGGTGTAACCAGCAGGTGATTCCGGAGTGTACGGCAAGTGGTTCTGGCATAGCTGGCTGGTGATTTTGGGGTGTCCAGCAGGTGGCTCCAGCGAGTCGAGCAAGTTGTTCCGGTGTGCTCAGCAGGTGGTTCAGGCAGGTCCGGCAGGTGTTTCTGGTCTGTCCAGTACGTGGTGCCGGCATGTCCGGCACGTGCTTCCAGTATGTTTGAGAGGTGGTTCCTACCTTCCCGGCGGGAGATTCCGGAGCGTCTGCCATGTGATTCTGGCCTACCTGGCAGGGGATTTTGGCGTCTCTGGCTGGTGGTTCCGGCGAGTCGAAGAGGAGGTTCCGGCGTGCTCGGCAGGTGCATCCGGTGTCTCTGGCACGTCATTCTGGCACGTTCGAGAGGTGGTTCCGGCATGCCTGACAGGTGATTCCGGAGTGTCCGACAAGGGGTTCTGGCACGTCTGAGAGGTGGTTCCGGCATACCCTGCAGGTGATTCTGGCTTGTCTGCCGAGTGGTGCTGGCGTAGCCATCAGGTGATTTTGGCGTGTCCAGCAGGTGGCTCCAGCGAGTAGAGCAGGTTGTTCCAGCGTACTCAGCAGGTGGTTCCGGCGTGTCCGGCACGTGCTTCTGGCACGTCTGAGAGCTGGTTCCGGCATGCCCGGCGGGTGATTCCATAGAGTCCGCCACGTGGTTCTGGCCTAGCTGACAGGTGATTTTGGCGTCCCCGGCAGGTGGTTACAGCGAGTTGAGCAGGAGGTTCCGGCATGCTCGGCAGTTGCATCCGGTGTCTCTGGCACGTGGTTCTGGCACGTCTGACATTTGGTTGCATCATGTCTGGCAGGTGATTCCGGAGTGTCCGGCAAGAGGTTCTGGTGTAGCCGGCAGGTGATTTTGGCATGTCCGGCAGGTGTTTCTGGCGAGCTGTTCAGGTGGTTCCGGTGTTCTTGGCAGGTGATTCTGGCGTGTCCAGCAGGTGGTTCCGGTCTGTCCGGTAATGGGTTCCGTCATGTGCCGCACGTGGTTCTGGCACGTCTGAGAGGTGGTTCCCGCATGCCCGGCAGGTGCTCCAGGAGAGTCCTACAAGTGGTTCTGGCCTAGCCCGCAGGTGATTTTGGCGTGTCCGGCAGGTGGTTCCGGCATGCTCGGCAGGTGGTTCAGGCATGTCTGGTAGGTGGTTCCGGTCTGTCCGCGAGGTGGTTCCGGCGTGTCAGGCACGTGGTTCCGGCATGTGTGACAGGTGGTTCTGGCATGTCCGGCAGGTGATTCTGGATTGTCCACCAAGTGGCTCTGGTGTAACCAGCAGGTGATTCCGGAGTGTACGGCAAGTGGTTCTGGCATAGCTGGCTGGTGATTTTGGGGTGTCCAGCAGGTGGCTCCAGCGAGTCGAGCAAGTTGTTCCGGTGTGCTCAGCAGGTGGTTCAGGCAGGTCCGGCAGGTGTTTCTGGTCTGTCCAGTACGTGGTGCCGGCATGTCCGGCACGTGCTTCCAGTATGTTTGAGAGGTGGTTCCTACCTTCCCGGCGGGAGATTCCGGAGCGTCCGCCATGTGATTCTGGCCTACCTGGCAGGGGATTTTGGCGTCTCTGGCTGGTGGTTCCGGCGAGTCGAAGAGGAGGTTCCGGCGTGCTCGGCAGGTGCATCCGGTGTCTCTGGCACGTCATTCTGGCACGTTCGAGAGGTGGTTCCGGCATGCCTGACAGGTGATTCCGGAGTGTCCGACAAGGGGTTCTGGCACGTCTGAGAGGTGGTTCCGGCATACCCTGCAGGTGATTCTGGCTTGTCTGCCGAGTGGTGCTGGCGTAGCCATCAGGTGATTTTGGCGTGTCCAGCAGGTGGCTCCAGCGAGTAGAGCAGGTTGTTCCAGCGTACTCAGCAGGTGGTTCAGGCGGGTCTGGCAGGTGGTTCCGGTCTCTCTAGTAGGTGGTTCCGGCGTGTCCGGCACGTGCTTCTGGCACGTCTGAAAGCTGGTTCCGGCATGCCCGGCGGGTGATTCCATAGAGTCCGCCACGTGGTTCTGGCCTAGCTGACAGGTGATTTTGGCGTCCCCGGCAGGTGGTTACAGCGAGTTGAGCAGGAGGTTCCGGCATGCTCGGCAGTTGCATCCGGTGTCTCTGGCACGTGGTTCTGGCACGTCTGACATTTGGTTGCATCATGTCTGGCAGGTGATTCCGGAGTGTCCGGCAAGAGGTTCTGGTGTAGCCGGCAGGTGATTTTGGCATGTCCGGCAGGTGTTTCTGGCGAGCTGTTCAGGTGGTTCCGGTGTTCTTGGCAGGTGATTCTGGCGTGTCCAGCAGGTGGTTCCGGTCTGTCCGGTAATGGGTTCCGTCATGTGCCGCACGTGGTTCTGGCACGTCTGAGAGGTGGTTCCCGCATGCCCGGCAGGTGCTCCAGGAGAGTCCTACAAGTGGTTCTGGCCTAGCCCGCAGGTGATTTTGGCGTGTCCGGCAGGTGGTTCCGGCATGCTCGGCAGGTGGTTCAGGCATGTCTGGTAGGTGGTTCCGGTCTGTCCGCGAGGTGGTTCCGGCGTGTCAGGCACGTGGTTCCGGCATGTGTGACAGGTGGTTCTGGCATGTCCGGCAGGTGATTCTGGATTGTCCACCAAGTGGCTCTGGTGTAACCAGCAGGTGATTCCGGAGTGTACGGCAAGTGGTTCTGGCCTAGCTGGCTGGTGATTTTGGGGTGTCCAGCAGGTGGCTCCAGCGAGTCGAGCAAGTTGTTCCGGTGTGCTCAGCAGGTGGTTCAGGCAGGTCCGGCAGGTGTTTCTGGTCTGTCCAGTACGTGGTGCCGGCATGTCCGGCACGTGCTTCCAGTATGTTTGAGAGGTGGTTCCTACCTTCCCGGCGGGAGATTCCGGAGCGTCCGCCATGTGATTCTGGCCTACCTGGCAGGGGATTTTGGCGTCTCTGGCTGGTGGTTCCGGCGAGTCGAAGAGGAGGTTCCGGCGTGCTCGGCAGGTGCATCCGGTGTCTCTGGCACGTCATTCTGGCACGTTCGAGAGGTGGTTCCGGCATGCCTGACAGGTGATTCCGGAGTGTCCGACAAGGGGTTCTGGCACGTCTGAGAGGTGGTTCCGGCATACCCTGCAGGTGATTCTGGCTTGTCTGCCGAGTGGTGCTGGCGTAGCCATCAGGTGATTTTGGCGTGTCCAGCAGGTGGCTCCAGCGAGTAGAGCAGGTTGTTCCAGCGTACTCAGCAGGTGGTTCAGGCGGGTCTGGCAGGTGGTTCCGGTCTCTCTAGTAGGTGGTTCCGGCGTGTCCGGCACGTGCTTCTGGCACGTCTGAGAGCTGGTTCCGGCATGCCCGGCGGGTGATTCCATAGAGTCCGCCACGTGGTTCTGGCCTAGCTGACAGGTGATTTTGGCGTCCCCGGCAGGTGGTTACAGCGAGTTGAGCAGGAGGTTCCGGCATGCTCGGCAGTTGCATCCGGTGTCTCTGGCACGTGGTTCTGGCACGTCTGACATTTGGTTGCATCATGTCTGGCAGGTGATTCCGGAGTGTCCGGCAAGAGGTTCTGGTGTAGCCGGCAGGTGATTTTGGCATGTCCGGCAGGTGTTTCTGGCGAGCTGTTCAGGTGGTTCCGGTGTTCTTGGCAGGTGATTCTGGCGTGTCCAGCAGGTGGTTCCGGTCTGTCCGGTAATGGGTTCCGTCATGTGCCGCACGTGGTTCTGGGACGTCTGAGAGGTGGTTCCCGCATGCCCGGCAGGTGCTCCAGGAGAGTCCTACAAGTGGTTCTGGCCTAGCCCGCAGGTGATTTTGGCGTGTCCGGCAGGTGGTTCCGGCATGCTCGGCAGGTGGTTCAGGCATGTCTGGTAGGTGGTTCCGGTCTGTCCGCGAGGTGGTTCCGGCGTGTCAGGCACGTGGTTCCGGCATGTGTGACAGGTGGTTCTGGCATGTCCGGCAGGTGATTCTGGATTGTCCACCAAGTGGCTCTGGTGTAACCAGCAGGTGATTCCGGAGTGTACGGCAAGTGGTTCTGGCATAGCTGGCTGGTGATTTTGGGGTGTCCAGCAGGTGGCTCCAGCGAGTCGAGCAAGTTGTTCCGGTGTGCTCAGCAGGTGGTTCAGGCAGGTCCGGCAGGTGTTTCTGGTCTGTCCAGTACGTGGTGCCGGCATGTCCGGCACGTGCTTCCAGTATGTTTGAGAGGTGGTTCCTACCTTCCCGGCGGGAGATTCCGGAGCGTCCGCCATGTGATTCTGGCCTACCTGGCAGGGGATTTTGGCGTCTCTGGCTGGTGGTTCCGGCGAGTCGAAGAGGAGGTTCCGGCGTGCTCGGCAGGTGCATCCGGTGTCTCTGGCACGTCATTCTGGCACGTTCGAGAGGTGGTTCCGGCATGCCTGACAGGTGATTCCGGAGTGTCCGACAAGGGGTTCTGGCACGTCTGAGAGGTGGTTCCGGCATACCCTGCAGGTGATTCTGGCTTGTCTGCCGAGTGGTGCTGGCGTAGCCATCAGGTGATTTTGGCGTGTCCAGCAGGTGGCTCCAGCGAGTAGAGCAGGTTGTTCCAGCGTACTCAGCAGGTGGTTCAGGCGGGTCTGGCAGGTGGTTCCGGTCTCTCTAGTAGGTGGTTCCGGCGTGTCCGGCACGTGCTTCTGGCACGTCTGAGAGCTGGTTCCGGCATGCCCGGCGGGTGATTCCATAGAGTCCGCCACGTGGTTCTGGCCTAGCTGACAGGTGATTTTGGCGTCCCCGGCAGGTGGTTACAGCGAGTTGAGCAGGAGGTTCCGGCATGCTCGGCAGTTGCATCCGGTGTCTCTGGCACGTGGTTCTGGCACGTCTGACATTTGGTTGCATCATGTCTGGCAGGTGATTCCGGAGTGTCCGGCAAGAGGTTCTGGTGTAGCCGGCAGGTGATTTTGGCATGTCCGGCAGGTGTTTCTGGCGAGCTGTTCAGGTGGTTCCGGTGTTCTTGGCAGGTGATTCTGGCGTGTCCAGCAGGTGGTTCCGGTCTGTCCGGTAATGGGTTCCGTCATGTGCCGCACGTGGTTCTGGGACGTCTGAGAGGTGGTTCCCGCATGCCCGGCAGGTGCTCCAGGAGAGTCCTACAAGTGGTTCTGGCCTAGCCCGCAGGTGATTTTGGCGTGTCCGGCAGGTGGTTCCGGCATGCTCGGCAGGTGGTTCAGGCATGTCTGGTAGGTGGTTCCGGTCTGTCCGCGAGGTGGTTCCGGCGTGTCAGGCACGTGGTTCCGGCATGTGTGACAGGTGGTTCTGGCATGTCCGGCAGGTGATTCTGGATTGTCCACCAAGTGGCTCTGGTGTAACCAGCAGGTGATTCCGGAGTGTACGGCAAGTGGTTCTGGCATAGCTGGCTGGTGATTTTGGGGTGTCCAGCAGGTGGCTCCAGCGAGTCGAGCAAGTTGTTCCGGTGTGCTCAGCAGGTGGTTCAGGCAGGTCCGGCAGGTGTTTCTGGTCTGTCCAGTACGTGGTGCCGGCATGTCCGGCACGTGCTTCCAGTATGTTTGAGAGGTGGTTCCTACCTTCCCGGCGGGAGATTCCGGAGCGTCCGCCATGTGATTCTGGCCTACCTGGCAGGGGATTTTGGCGTCTCTGGCTGGTGGTTCCGGCGAGTCGAACAGGAGGTTCCGGCGTGCTCGGCAGGTGCATCCGGTGTCTCTGGCACGTCATTCTGGCACGTTCGAGAGGTGGTTCCGGCATGCCTGACAGGTGATTCCGGAGTGTCCGACAAGGGGTTCTGGCACGTCTGAGAGGTGGTTCCGGCATACCCTGCAGGTGATTCTGGCTTGTCTGCCGAGTGGTGCTGGCGTAGCCATCAGGTGATTTTGGCGTGTCCAGCAGGTGGCTCCAGCGAGTAGAGCAGGTTGTTCCAGCGTACTCAGCAGGTGGTTCAGGCGGGTCTGGCAGGTGGTTCCGGTCTCTCTAGTAGGTGGTTCCGGCGTGTCCGGCACGTGCTTCTGGCACGTCTGAGAGCTGGTTCCGGCATGCCCGGCGGGTGATTCCATAGAGTCCGCCACGTGGTTCTGGCCTAGCTGACAGGTGATTTTGGCGTCCCCGGCAGGTGGTTACAGCGAGTTGAGCAGGAGGTTCCGGCATGCTCGGCAGTTGCATCCGGTGTCTCTGGCACGTGGTTCTGGCACGTCTGACATTTGGTTGCATCATGTCTGGCAGGTGATTCCGGAGTGTCCGGCAAGAGGTTCTGGTGTAGCCGGCAGGTGATTTTGGCATGTCCGGCAGGTGTTTCTGGCGAGCTGTTCAGGTGGTTCCGGTGTTCTTGGCAGGTGATTCTGGCGTGTCCAGCAGGTGGTTCCGGTCTGTCCGGTAATGGGTTCCGTCATGTGCCGCACGTGGTTCTGGCACGTCTGAGAGGTGGTTCCCGCATGCCCGGCAGGTGCTCCAGGAGAGTCCTACAAGTGGTTCTGGCCTAGCCCGCAGGTGATTTTGGCGTGTCCGGCAGGTGGTTCCGGCATGCTCGGCAGGTGGTTCAGGCATGTCTGGTAGGTGGTTCCGGTCTGTCCGCGAGGTGGTTCCGGCGTGTCAGGCACGTGGTTCCGGCATGTGTGACAGGTGGTTCTGGCATGTCCGGCAGGTGATTCTGGATTGTCCACCAAGTGGCTCTGGTGTAACCAGCAGGTGATTCCGGAGTGTACGGCAAGTGGTTCTGGCATAGCTGGCTGGTGATTTTGGGGTGTCCAGCAGGTGGCTCCAGCGAGTCGAGCAAGTTGTTCCGGTGTGCTCAGCAGGTGGTTCAGGCAGGTCCGGCAGGTGTTTCTGGTCTGTCCAGTACGTGGTGCCGGCATGTCCGGCACGTGCTTCCAGTATGTTTGAGAGGTGGTTCCTACCTTCCCGGCGGGAGATTCCGGAGCGTCCGCCATGTGATTCTGGCCTACCTGGCAGGGGATTTTGGCGTCTCTGGCTGGTGGTTCCGGCGAGTCGAAGAGGAGGTTCCGGCGTGCTCGGCAGGTGCATCCGGTGTCTCTGGCACGTCATTCTGGCACGTTCGAGAGGTGGTTCCGGCATGCCTGACAGGTGATTCCGGAGTGTCCGACAAGGGGTTCTGGCACGTCTGAGAGGTGGTTCCGGCATACCCTGCAGGTGATTCTGGCTTGTCTGCCGAGTGGTGCTGGCGTAGCCATCAGGTGATTTTGGCGTGTCCAGCAGGTGGCTCCAGCGAGTAGAGCAGGTTGTTCCAGCGTACTCAGCAGGTGGTTCAGGCGGGTCTGGCAGGTGGTTCCGGTCTCTCTAGTAGGTGGTTCCGGCGTGTCCGGCACGTGCTTCTGGCACGTCTGAGAGCTGGTTCCGGCATGCCCGGCGGGTGATTCCATAGAGTCCGCCACGTGGTTCTGGCCTAGCTGACAGGTGATTTTGGCGTCCCCGGCAGGTGGTTACAGCGAGTTGAGCAGGAGGTTCCGGCATGCTCGGCAGTTGCATCCGGTGTCTCTGGCACGTGGTTCTGGCACGTCTGACATTTGGTTGCATCATGTCTGGCAGGTGATTCCGGAGTGTCCGGCATGAGGTTCTGGTGTAGCCGGCAGGTGATTTTGGCATGTCCGGCAGGTGTTTCTGGCGAGCTGTTCAGGTGGTTCCGGTGTTCTTGGCAGGTGATTCTGGCGTGTCCAGCAGGTGGTTCCGGTCTGTCCGGTAATGGGTTCCGTCATGTGCCGCACGTGGTTCTGGCACGTCTGAGAGGTGGTTCCCGCATGCCCGGCAGGTGCTCCAGGAGAGTCCTACAAGTGGTTCTGGCCTAGCCCGCAGGTGATTTTGGCGTGTCCGGCAGGTGGTTCCGGCATGCTCGGCAGGTGGTTCAGGCATGTCTGGTAGGTGGTTCCGGTCTGTCCGCGAGGTGGTTCCGGCGTGTCAGGCACGTGGTTCCGGCATGTGTGACAGGTGGTTCTGGCATGTCCGGCAGGTGATTCTGGATTGTCCACCAAGTGGCTCTGGTGTAACCAGCAGGTGATTCCGGAGTGTACGGCAAGTGGTTCTGGCATAGCTGGCTGGTGATTTTGGGGTGTCCAGCAGGTGGCTCCAGCGAGTCGAGCAAGTTGTTCCGGTGTGCTCAGCAGGTGGTTCAGGCAGGTCCGGCAGGTGTTTCTGGTCTGTCCAGTACGTGGTGCCGGCATGTCCGGCACGTGCTTCCAGTATGTTTGAGAGGTGGTTCCTACCTTCCCGGCGGGAGATTCCGGAGCGTCCGCCATGTGATTCTGGCCTACCTGGCAGGGGATTTTGGCGTCTCTGGCTGGTGGTTCCGGCGAGTCGAAGAGGAGGTTCCGGCGTGCTCGGCAGGTGCATCCGGTGTCTCTGGCACGTCATTCTGGCACGTTCGAGAGGTGGTTCCGGCATGCCTGACAGGTGATTCCGGAGTGTCCGACAAGGGGTTCTGGCACGTCTGAGAGGTGGTTCCGGCATACCCTGCAGGTGATTCTGGCTTGTCTGCCGAGTGGTGCTGGCGTAGCCATCAGGTGATTTTGGCGTGTCCAGCAGGTGGCTCCAGCGAGTAGAGCAGGTTGTTCCAGCGTACTCAGCAGGTGGTTCAGGCGGGTCTGGCAGGTGGTTCCGGTCTCTCTAGTAGGTGGTTCCGGCGTGTCCGGCACGTGCTTCTGGCACGTCTGAGAGCTGGTTCCGGCATGCCCGGCGGGTGATTCCATAGAGTCCGCCACGTGGTTCTGGCCTAGCTGACAGGTGATTTTGGCGTCCCCGGCAGGTGGTTACAGCGAGTTGAGCAGGAGGTTCCGGCATGCTCGGCAGTTGCATCCGGTGTCTCTGGCACGTGGTTCTGGCACGTCTGACATTTGGTTGCATCATGTCTGGCAGGTGATTCCGGAGTGTCCGGCAAGAGGTTCTGGTGTAGCCGGCAGGTGATTTTGGCATGTCCGGCAGGTGTTTCTGGCGAGCTGTTCAGGTGGTTCCGGTGTTCTTGGCAGGTGATTCTGGCGTGTCCAGCAGGTGGTTCCGGTCTGTCCGGTAATGGGTTCCGTCATGTGCCGCACGTGGTTCTGGCACGTCTGAGAGGTGGTTCCCGCATGCCCGGCAGGTGCTCCAGGAGAGTCCTACAAGTGGTTCTGGCCTAGCCCGCAGGTGATTTTGGCGTGTCCGGCAGGTGGTTCCGGCATGCTCGGCAGGTGGTTCAGGCATGTCTGGTAGGTGGTTCCGGTCTGTCCGCGAGGTGGTTCCGGCGTGTCAGGCACGTGGTTCCGGCATGTGTGACAGGTGGTTCTGGCATGTCCGGCAGGTGATTCTGGATTGTCCACCAAGTGGCTCTGGTGTAACCAGCAGGTGATTCCGGAGTGTACGGCAAGTGGTTCTGGCATAGCTGGCTGGTGATTTTGGGGTGTCCAGCAGGTGGCTCCAGCGAGTCGAGCAAGTTGTTCCGGTGTGCTCAGCAGGTGGTTCAGGCAGGTCCGGCAGGTGTTTCTGGTCTGTCCAGTACGTGGTGCCGGCATGTCCGGCACGTGCTTCCAGTATGTTTGAGAGGTGGTTCCTACCTTCCCGGCGGGAGATTCCGGAGCGTCCGCCATGTGATTCTGGCCTACCTGGCAGGGGATTTTGGCGTCTCTGGCTGGTGGTTCCGGCGAGTCGAAGAGGAGGTTCCGGCGTGCTCGGCAGGTGCATCCGGTGTCTCTGGCACGTCATTCTGGCACGTTCGAGAGGTGGTTCCGGCATGCCTGACAGGTGATTCCGGAGTGTCCGACAAGGGGTTCTGGCACGTCTGAGAGGTGGTTCCGGCATACCCTGCAGGTGATTCTGGCTTGTCTGCCGAGTGGTGCTGGCGTAGCCATCAGGTGATTTTGGCGTGTCCAGCAGGTGGCTCCAGCGAGTAGAGCAGGTTGTTCCAGCGTACTCAGCAGGTGGTTCAGGCGGGTCTGGCAGGTGGTTCCGGTCTCTCTAGTAGGTGGTTCCGGCGTGTCCGGCACGTGCTTCTGGCACGTCTGAGAGCTGGTTCCGGCATGCCCGGCGGGTGATTCCATAGAGTCCGCCACGTGGTTCTGGCCTAGCTGACAGGTGATTTTGGCGTCCCCGGCAGGTGGTTACAGCGAGTTGAGCAGGAGGTTCCGGCATGCTCGGCAGTTGCATCCGGTGTCTCTGGCACGTGGTTCTGGCACGTCTGACATTTGGTTGCATCATGTCTGGCAGGTGATTCCGGAGTGTCCGGCATGAGGTTCTGGTGTAGCCGGCAGGTGATTTTGGCATGTCCGGCAGGTGTTTCTGGCGAGCTGTTCAGGTGGTTCCGGTGTTCTTGGCAGGTGATTCTGGCGTGTCCAGCAGGTGGTTCCGGTCTGTCCGGTAATGGGTTCCGTCATGTGCCGCACGTGGTTCTGGCACGTCTGAGAGGTGGTTCCCGCATGCCCGGCAGGTGCTCCAGGAGAGTCCTACAAGTGGTTCTGGCCTAGCCCGCAGGTGATTTTGGCGTGTCCGGCAGGTGGTTCCGGCATGCTCGGCAGGTGGTTCAGGCATGTCTGGTAGGTGGTTCCGGTCTGTCCGCGAGGTGGTTCCGGCGTGTCAGGCACGTGGTTCCGGCATGTGTGACAGGTGGTTCTGGCATGTCCGGCAGGTGATTCTGGATTGTCCACCAAGTGGCTCTGGTGTAACCAGCAGGTGATTCCGGAGTGTACGGCAAGTGGTTCTGGCATAGCTGGCTGGTGATTTTGGGGTGTCCAGCAGGTGGCTCCAGGGAGTCGAGCAAGTTGTTCCGGTGTGCTCAGCAGGTGGTTCAGGCAGGTCCGGCAGGTGTTTCTGGTCTGTCCAGTACGTGGTGCCGGCATGTCCGGCACGTGCTTCCAGTATGTTTGAGAGGTGGTTCCTACCTTCCCGGCGGGAGATTCCGGAGCGTCCGCCATGTGATTCTGGCCTACCTGGCAGGGGATTTTGGCGTCTCTGGCTGGTGGTTCCGGCGAGTCGAAGAGGAGGTTCCGGCGTGCTCGGCAGGTGCATCCGGTGTCTCTGGCACGTCATTCTGGCACGTTCGAGAGGTGGTTCCGGCATGCCTGACAGGTGATTCCGGAGTGTCCGACAAGGGGTTCTGGCACGTCTGAGAGGTGGTTCCGGCATACCCTGCAGGTGATTCTGGCTTGTCTGCCGAGTGGTGCTGGCGTAGCCATCAGGTGATTTTGGCGTGTCCAGCAGGTGGCTCCAGCGAGTAGAGCAGGTTGTTCCAGCGTACTCAGCAGGTGGTTCAGGCGGGTCTGGCAGGTGGTTCCGGTCTCTCTAGTAGGTGGTTCCGGCGTGTCCGGCACGTGCTTCTGGCACGTCTGAGAGCTGGTTCCGGCATGCCCGGCGGGTGATTCCATAGAGTCCGCCACGTGGTTCTGGCCTAGCTGACAGGTGATTTTGGCGTCCCCGGCAGGTGGTTACAGCGAGTTGAGCAGGAGGTTCCGGCATGCTCGGCAGTTGCATCCGGTGTCTCTGGCACGTGGTTCTGGCACGTCTGACATTTGGTTGCATCATGTCTGGCAGGTGATTCCGGAGTGTCCGGCAAGAGGTTCTGGTGTAGCCGGCAGGTGATTTTGGCATGTCCGGCAGGTGTTTCTGGCGAGCTGTTCAGGTGGTTCCGGTGTTCTTGGCAGGTGATTCTGGCGTGTCCAGCAGGTGGTTCCGGTCTGTCCGGTAATGGGTTCCGTCATGTGCCGCACGTGGTTCTGGGACGTCTGAGAGGTGGTTCCCGCATGCCCGGCAGGTGCTCCAGGAGAGTCCTACAAGTGGTTCTGGCCTAGCCCGCAGGTGATTTTGGCGTGTCCGGCAGGTGGTTCCGGCATGCTCGGCAGGTGGTTCAGGCATGTCTGGTAGGTGGTTCCGGTCTGTCCGCGAGGTGGTTCCGGCGTGTCAGGCACGTGGTTCCGGCATGTGTGACAGGTGGTTCTGGCATGTCCGGCAGGTGATTCTGGATTGTCCACCAAGTGGCTCTGGTGTAACCAGCAGGTGATTCCGGAGTGTACGGCAAGTGGTTCTGGCCTAGCTGGCTGGTGATTTTGGGGTGTCCAGCAGGTGGCTCCAGCGAGTCGAGCAAGTTGTTCCGGTGTGCTCAGCAGGTGGTTCAGGCAGGTCGGGCAGGTGTTTCTGGTCTGTCCAGTACGTGGTGCCGGCATGTCCGGCACGTGCTTCCAGTATGTTTGAGAGGTGGTTCCTACCTTCCCGGCGGGAGATTCCGGAGCGTCCGCCATGTGATTCTGGCCTACCTGGCAGGGGATTTTGGCGTCTCTGGCTGGTGGTTCCGGCGAGTCGAAGAGGAGGTTCCGGCGTGCTCGGCAGGTGCATCCGGTGTCTCTGGCACGTCATTCTGGCACGTTCGAGAGGTGGTTCCGGCATGCCTGACAGGTGATTCCGGAGTGTCCGACAAGGGGTTCTGGCACGTCTGAGAGGTGGTTCCGGCATACCCTGCAGGTGATTCTGGCTTGTCTGCCGAGTGGTGCTGGCGTAGCCATCAGGTGATTTTGGCGTGTCCAGCAGGTGGCTCCAGCGAGTAGAGCAGGTTGTTCCAGCGTACTCAGCAGGTGGTTCAGGCGGGTCTGGCAGGTGGTTCCGGTC
This sequence comes from Equus asinus, assembly GCF_041296235.1. Taxonomy (NCBI): domain Eukaryota; kingdom Metazoa; phylum Chordata; class Mammalia; order Perissodactyla; family Equidae; genus Equus; species Equus asinus. The sequence goes on along the minus strand of NC_091790.1, from coordinate 61,354 downwards.
TCTCTAGTAGGTGGTTCCGGCGTGTCCGGCACGTGCTTCTGGCACGTCTGAGAGCTGGTTCCGGCATGCCCGGCGGGTGATTCCATAGAGTCCGCCACGTGGTTCTGGCCTAGCTGACAGGTGATTTTGGCGTCCCCGGCAGGTGGTTACAGCGAGTTGAGCAGGAGGTTCCGGCATGCTCGGCAGTTGCATCCGGTGTCTCTGGCACGTGGTTCTGGCACGTCTGACATTTGGTTGCATCATGTCTGGCAGGTGATTCCGGAGTGTCCGGCAAGAGGTTCTGGTGTAGCCGGCAGGTGATTTTGGCATGTCCGGCAGGTGTTTCTGGCGAGCTGTTCAGGTGGTTCCGGTGTTCTTGGCAGGTGATTCTGGCGTGTCCAGCAGGTGGTTCCGGTCTGTCCGGTAATGGGTTCCGTCATGTGCCGCACGTGGTTCTGGCACGTCTGAGAGGTGGTTCCCGCATGCCCGGCAGGTGCTCCAGGAGAGTCCTACAAGTGGTTCTGGCCTAGCCCGCAGGTGATTTTGGCGTGTCCGGCAGGTGGTTCCGGCATGCTCGGCAGGTGGTTCAGGCATGTCTGGTAGGTGGTTCCGGTCTGTCCGCGAGGTGGTTCCGGCGTGTCAGGCACGTGGTTCCGGCATGTGTGACAGGTGGTTCTGGCATGTCCGGCAGGTGATTCTGGATTGTCCACCAAGTGGCTCTGGTGTAACCAGCAGGTGATTCCGGAGTGTACGGCAAGTGGTTCTGGCATAGCTGGCTGGTGATTTTGGGGTGTCCAGCAGGTGGCTCCAGCGAGTCGAGCAAGTTGTTCCGGTGTGCTCAGCAGGTGGTTCAGGCAGGTCCGGCAGGTGTTTCTGGTCTGTCCAGTACGTGGTGCCGGCATGTCCGGCACGTGCTTCCAGTATGTTTGAGAGGTGGTTCCTACCTTCCCGGCGGGAGATTCCGGAGCGTCCGCCATGTGATTCTGGCCTACCTGGCAGGGGATTTTGGCGTCTCTGGCTGGTGGTTCCGGCGAGTCGAAGAGGAGGTTCCGGCGTGCTCGGCAGGTGCATCCGGTGTCTCTGGCACGTCATTCTGGCACGTTCGAGAGGTGGTTCCGGCATGCCTGACAGGTGATTCCGGAGTGTCCGACAAGGGGTTCTGGCACGTCTGAGAGGTGGTTCCGGCATACCCTGCAGGTGATTCTGGCTTGTCTGCCGAGTGGTGCTGGCGTAGCCATCAGGTGATTTTGGCGTGTCCAGCAGGTGGCTCCAGCGAGTAGAGCAGGTTGTTCCAGCGTACTCAGCAGGTGGTTCAGGCGGGTCTGGCAGGTGGTTCCGGTCTCTCTAGTAGGTGGTTCCGGCGTGTCCGGCACGTGCTTCTGGCACGTCTGAGAGCTGGTTCCGGCATGCCCGGCGGGTGATTCCATAGAGTCCGCCACGTGGTTCTGGCCTAGCTGACAGGTGATTTTGGCGTCCCCGGCAGGTGGTTACAGCGAGTTGAGCAGGAGGTTCCGGCATGCTCGGCAGTTGCATCCGGTGTCTCTGGCACGTGGTTCTGGCACGTCTGACATTTGGTTGCATCATGTCTGGCAGGTGATTCCGGAGTGTCCGGCAAGAGGTTCTGGTGTAGCCGGCAGGTGATTTTGGCATGTCCGGCAGGTGTTTCTGGCGAGCTGTTCAGGTGGTTCCGGTGTTCTTGGCAGGTGATTCTGGCGTGTCCAGCAGGTGGTTCCGGTCTGTCCGGTAATGGGTTCCGTCATGTGCCGCACGTGGTTCTGGCACGTCTGAGAGGTGGTTCCCGCATGCCCGGCAGGTGCTCCAGGAGAGTCCTACAAGTGGTTCTGGCCTAGCCCGCAGGTGATTTTGGCGTGTCCGGCAGGTGGTTCCGGCATGCTCGGCAGGTGGTTCAGGCATGTCTGGTAGGTGGTTCCGGTCTGTCCGCGAGGTGGTTCCGGCGTGTCAGGCACGTGGTTCCGGCATGTGTGACAGGTGGTTCTGGCATGTCCGGCAGGTGATTCTGAATTGTCCACCAAGTGGCTCTGGTGTAACCAGCAGGTGATTCCGGAGTGTACGGCAAGTGGTTCTGGCATAGCTGGCTGGTGATTTTGGGGTGTCCAGCAGGTGGCTCCAGCGAGTCGAGCAAGTTGTTCCGGTGTGCTCAGCAGGTGGTTCAGGCAGGTCCGGCAGGTGTTTCTGGTCTGTCCAGTACGTGGTGCCGGCATGTCCGGCACGTGCTTCCAGTATGTTTGAGAGGTGGTTCCTACCTTCCCGGCGGGAGATTCCGGAGCGTCCGCCATGTGATTCTGGCCTACCTGGCAGGGGATTTTGGCGTCTCTGGCTGGTGGTTCCGGCGAGTCGAAGAGGAGGTTCCGGCGTGCTCGGCAGGTGCATCCGGTGTCTCTGGCACGTCATTCTGGCACGTTCGAGAGGTGGTTCCGGCATGCCTGACAGGTGATTCCGGAGTGTCCGACAAGGGGTTCTGGCACGTCTGAGAGGTGGTTCCGGCATACCCTGCAGGTGATTCTGGCTTGTCTGCCGAGTGGTGCTGGCGTAGCCATCAGGTGATTTTGGCGTGTCCAGCAGGTGGCTCCAGCGAGTAGAGCAGGTTGTTCCAGCGTACTCAGCAGGTGGTTCAGGCGGGTCTGGCAGGTGGTTCCGGTCTCTCTAGTAGGTGGTTCCGGCGTGTCCGGCACGTGCTTCTGGCACGTCTGAGAGCTGGTTCCGGCATGCCCGGCGGGTGATTCCATAGAGTCCGCCACGTGGTTCTGGCCTAGCTGACAGGTGATTTTGGCGTCCCCGGCAGGTGGTTACAGCGAGTTGAGCAGGAGGTTCCGGCATGCTCGGCAGTTGCATCCGGTGTCTCTGGCACGTGGTTCTGGCACGTCTGACATTTGGTTGCATCATGTCTGGCAGGTGATTCCGGAGTGTCCGGCAAGAGGTTCTGGTGTAGCCGGCAGGTGATTTTGGCATGTCCGGCAGGTGTTTCTGGCGAGCTGTTCAGGTGGTTCCGGTGTTCTTGGCAGGTGATTCTGGCGTGTCCAGCAGGTGGTTCCGGTCTGTCCGGTAATGGGTTCCGTCATGTGCCGCACGTGGTTCTGGCACGTCTGAGAGGTGGTTCCCGCATGCCCGGCAGGTGCTCCAGGAGAGTCCTACAAGTGGTTCTGGCCTAGCCCGCAGGTGATTTTGGCGTGTCCGGCAGGTGGTTCCGGCATGCTCGGCAGGTGGTTCAGGCATGTCTGGTAGGTGGTTCCGGTCTGTCCGCGAGGTGGTTCCGGCGTGTCAGGCACGTGGTTCCGGCATGTGTGACAGGTGGTTCTGGCATGTCCGGCAGGTGATTCTGGATTGTCCACCAAGTGGCTCTGGTGTAACCAGCAGGTGATTCCGGAGTGTACGGCAAGTGGTTCTGGCATAGCTGGCTGGTGATTTTGGGGTGTCCAGCAGGTGGCTCCAGCGAGTCGAGCAAGTTGTTCCGGTGTGCTCAGCAGGTGGTTCAGGCAGGTCCGGCAGGTGTTTCTGGTCTGTCCAGTACGTGGTGCCGGCATGTCCGGCACGTGCTTCCAGTATGTTTGAGAGGTGGTTCCTACCTTCCCGGCGGGAGATTCCGGAGCGTCCGCCATGTGATTCTGGCCTACCTGGCAGGGGATTTTGGCGTCTCTGGCTGGTGGTTCCGGCGAGTCGAAGAGGAGGTTCCGGCGTGCTCGGCAGGTGCATCCGGTGTCTCTGGCACGTCATTCTGGCACGTTCGAGAGGTGGTTCCGGCATGCCTGACAGGTGATTCCGGAGTGTCCGACAAGGGGTTCTGGCACGTCTGAGAGGTGGTTCCGGCATACCCTGCAGGTGATTCTGGCTTGTCTGCCGAGTGGTGCTGGCGTAGCCATCAGGTGATTTTGGCGTGTCCAGCAGGTGGCTCCAGCGAGTAGAGCAGGTTGTTCCAGCGTACTCAGCAGGTGGTTCAGGCGGGTCTGGCAGGTGGTTCCGGTCTCTCTAGTAGGTGGTTCCGGCGTGTCCGGCACGTGCTTCTGGCACGTCTGAGAGCTGGTTCCGGCATGCCCGGCGGGTGATTCCATAGAGTCCGCCACGTGGTTCTGGCCTAGCTGACAGGTGATTTTGGCGTCCCCGGCAGGTGGTTACAGCGAGTTGAGCAGGAGGTTCCGGCATGCTCGGCAGTTGCATCCGGTGTCTCTGGCACGTGGTTCTGGCACGTCTGACATTTGGTTGCATCATGTCTGGCAGGTGATTCCGGAGTGTCCGGCAAGAGGTTCTGGTGTAGCCGGCAGGTGATTTTGGCATGTCCGGCAGGTGTTTCTGGCGAGCTGTTCAGGTGGTTCTGGTGTTCTTGGCAGGTGATTCTGGCGTGTCCAGCAGGTGGTTCCGGTCTGTCCGGTAATGGGTTCCGTCATGTGCCGCACGTGGTTCTGGGACGTCTGAGAGGTGGTTCCCGCATGCCCGGCAGGTGCTCCAGGAGAGTCCTACAAGTGGTTCTGGCCTAGCCCGCAGGTGATTTTGGCGTGTCCGGCAGGTGGTTCCGGCATGCTCGGCAGGTGGTTCAGGCATGTCTGGTAGGTGGTTCCGGTCTGTCCGCGAGGTGGTTCCGGCGTGTCAGGCACGTGGTTCCGGCATGTGTGACAGGTGGTTCTGGCATGTCCGGCAGGTGATTCTGGATTGTCCACCAAGTGGCTCTGGTGTAACCAGCAGGTGATTCCGGAGTGTACGGCAAGTGGTTCTGGCATAGCTGGCTGGTGATTTTGGGGTGTCCAGCAGGTGGCTCCAGCGAGTCGAGCAAGTTGTTCCGGTGTGCTCAGCAGGTGGTTCAGGCAGGTCCGGCAGGTGTTTCTGGTCTGTCCAGTACGTGGTGCCGGCATGTCCGGCACGTGCTTCCAGTATGTTTGAGAGGTGGTTCCTACCTTCCCGGCGGGAGATTCCGGAGCGTCCGCCATGTGATTCTGGCCTACCTGGCAGGGGATTTTGGCGTCTCTGGCTGGTGGTTCCGGCGAGTCGAAGAGGAGGTTCCGGCGTGCTCGGCAGGTGCATCCGGTGTCTCTGGCACGTCATTCTGGCACGTTCGAGAGGTGGTTCCGGCATGCCTGACAGGTGATTCCGGAGTGTCCGACAAGGGGTTCTGGCACGTCTGAGAGGTGGTTCCGGCATACCCTGCAGGTGATTCTGGCTTGTCTGCCGAGTGGTGCTGGCGTAGCCATCAGGTGATTTTGGCGTGTCCAGCAGGTGGCTCCAGCGAGTAGAGCAGGTTGTTCCAGCGTACTCAGCAGGTGGTTCAGGCGGGTCTGGCAGGTGGTTCCGGTCTCTCTAGTAGGTGGTTCCGGCGTGTCCGGCACGTGCTTCTGGCACGTCTGAGAGCTGGTTCCGGCATGCCCGGCGGGTGATTCCATAGAGTCCGCCACGTGGTTCTGGCCTAGCTGACAGGTGATTTTGGCGTCCCCGGCAGGTGGTTACAGCGAGTTGAGCAGGAGGTTCCGGCATGCTCGGCAGTTGCATCCGGTGTCTCTGGCACGTGGTTCTGGCACGTCTGACATTTGGTTGCATCATGTCTGGCAGGTGATTCCGGAGTGTCCGGCAAGAGGTTCTGGTGTAGCCGGCAGGTGATTTTGGCATGTCCGGCAGGTGTTTCTGGCGAGCTGTTCAGGTGGTTCCGGTGTTCTTGGCAGGTGATTCTGGCGTGTCCAGCAGGTGGTTCCGGTCTGTCCGGTAATGGGTTCCGTCATGTGCCGCACGTGGTTCTGGCACGTCTGAGAGGTGGTTCCCGCATGCCCGGCAGGTGCTCCAGGAGAGTCCTACAAGTGGTTCTGGCCTAGCCCGCAGGTGATTTTGGCGTGTCCGGCAGGTGGTTCCGGCATGCTCGGCAGGTGGTTCAGGCATGTCTGGTAGGTGGTTCCGGTCTGTCCGCGAGGTGGTTCCGGCGTGTCAGGCACGTGGTTCCGGCATGTGTGACAGGTGGTTCTGGCATGTCCGGCAGGTGATTCTGGATTGTCCACCAAGTGGCTCTGGTGTAACCAGCAGGTGATTCCGGAGTGTACGGCAAGTGGTTCTGGCATAGCTGGCTGGTGATTTTGGGGTGTCCAGCAGGTGGCTCCAGCGAGTCGAGCAAGTTGTTCCGGTGTGCTCAGCAGGTGGTTCAGGCAGGTCCGGCAGGTGTTTCTGGTCTGTCCAGTACGTGGTGCCGGCATGTCCGGCACGTGCTTCCAGTATGTTTGAGAGGTGGTTCCTACCTTCCCGGCGGGAGATTCCGGAGCGTCCGCCATGTGATTCTGGCCTACCTGGCAGGGGATTTTGGCGTCTCTGGCTGGTGGTTCCGGCGAGTCGAACAGGAGGTTCCGGCGTGCTCGGCAGGTGCATCCGGTGTCTCTGGCACGTCATTCTGGCACGTTCGAGAGGTGGTTCCGGCATGCCTGACAGGTGATTCCGGAGTGTCCGACAAGGGGTTCTGGCACGTCTGAGAGGTGGTTCCGGCATACCCTGCAGGTGATTCTGGCTTGTCTGCCGAGTGGTGCTGGCGTAGCCATCAGGTGATTTTGGCGTGTCCAGCAGGTGGCTCCAGCGAGTAGAGCAGGTTGTTCCAGCGTACTCAGCAGGTGGTTCAGGCGGGTCTGGCAGGTGGTTCCGGTCTCTCTAGTAGGTGGTTCCGGCGTGTCCGGCACGTGCTTCTGGCACGTCTGAGAGCTGGTTCCGGCATGCCCGGCGGGTGATTCCATAGAGTCCGCCACGTGGTTCTGGCCTAGCTGACAGGTGATTTTGGCGTCCCCGGCAGGTGGTTACAGCGAGTTGAGCAGGAGGTTCCGGCATGCTCGGCAGTTGCATCCGGTGTCTCTGGCACGTGGTTCTGGCACGTCTGACATTTGGTTGCATCATGTCTGGCAGGTGATTCCGGAGTGTCCGGCAAGAGGTTCTGGTGTAGCCGGCAGGTGATTTTGGCATGTCCGGCAGGTGTTTCTGGCGAGCTGTTCAGGTGGTTCCGGTGTTCTTGGCAGGTGATTCTGGCGTGTCCAGCAGGTGGTTCCGGTCTGTCCGGTAATGGGTTCCGTCATGTGCCGCACGTGGTTCTGGCACGTCTGAGAGGTGGTTCCCGCATGCCCGGCAGGTGCTCCAGGAGAGTCCTACAAGTGGTTCTGGCCTAGCCCGCAGGTGATTTTGGCGTGTCCGGCAGGTGGTTCCGGCATGCTCGGCAGGTGGTTCAGGCATGTCTGGTAGGTGGTTCCGGTCTGTCCGCGAGGTGGTTCCGGCGTGTCAGGCACGTGGTTCCGGCATGTGTGACAGGTGGTTCTGGCATGTCCGGCAGGTGATTCTGGATTGTCCACCAAGTGGCTCTGGTGTAACCAGCAGGTGATTCCGGAGTGTACGGCAAGTGGTTCTGGCCTAGCTGGCTGGTGATTTTGGGGTGTCCAGCAGGTGGCTCCAGCGAGTCGAGCAAGTTGTTCCGGTGTGCTCAGCAGGTGGTTCAGGCAGGTCCGGCAGGTGTTTCTGGTCTGTCCAGTACGTGGTGCCGGCATGTCCGGCACGTGCTTCCAGTATGTTTGAGAGGTGGTTCCTACCTTCCCGGCGGGAGATTCCGGAGCGTCCGCCATGTGATTCTGGCCTACCTGGCAGGGGATTTTGGCGTCTCTGGCTGGTGGTTCCGGCGAGTCGAAGAGGAGGTTCCGGCGTGCTCGGCAGGTGCATCCGGTGTCTCTGGCACGTCATTCTGGCACGTTCGAGAGGTGGTTCCGGCATGCCTGACAGGTGATTCCGGAGTGTCCGACAAGGGGTTCTGGCACGTCTGAGAGGTGGTTCCGGCATACCCTGCAGGTGATTCTGGCTTGTCTGCCGAGTGGTGCTGGCGTAGCCATCAGGTGATTTTGGCGTGTCCAGCAGGTGGCTCCAGCGAGTAGAGCAGGTTGTTCCAGCGTACTCAGCAGGTGGTTCAGGCGGGTCTGGCAGGTGGTTCCGGTCTCTCTAGTAGGTGGTTCCGGCGTGTCCGGCACGTGCTTCTGGCACGTCTGAGAGCTGGTTCCGGCATGCCCGGCGGGTGATTCCATAGAGTCCGCCACGTGGTTCTGGCCTAGCTGACAGGTGATTTTGGCGTCCCCGGCAGGTGGTTACAGCGAGTTGAGCAGGAGGTTCCGGCATGCTCGGCAGTTGCATCCGGTGTCTCTGGCACGTGGTTCTGGCACGTCTGACATTTGGTTGCATCATGTCTGGCAGGTGATTCCGGAGTGTCCGGCAAGAGGTTCTGGTGTAGCCGGCAGGTGATTTTGGCATGTCCGGCAGGTGTTTCTGGCGAGCTGTTCAGGTGGTTCCGGTGTTCTTGGCAGGTGATTCTGGCGTGTCCAGCAGGTGGTTCCGGTCTGTCCGGTAATGGGTTCCGTCATGTGCCGCACGTGGTTCTGGCACGTCTGAGAGGTGGTTCCCGCATGCCCGGCAGGTGCTCCAGGAGAGTCCTACAAGTGGTTCTGGCCTAGCCCGCAGGTGATTTTGGCGTGTCCGGCAGGTGGTTCCGGCATGCTCGGCAGGTGGTTCAGGCATGTCTGGTAGGTGGTTCCGGTCTGTCCGCGAGGTGGTTCCGGCGTGTCAGGCACGTGGTTCCGGCATGTGTGACAGGTGGTTCTGGCATGTCCGGCAGGTGATTCTGGATTGTCCACCAAGTGGCTCTGGTGTAACCAGCAGGTGATTCCGGAGTGTACGGCAAGTGGTTCTGGCCTAGCTGGCTGGTGATTTTGGGGTGTCCAGCAGGTGGCTCCAGCGAGTCGAGCAAGTTGTTCCGGTGTGCTCAGCAGGTGGTTCAGGCAGGTCGGGCAGGTGTTTCTGGTCTGTCCAGTACGTGGTGCCGGCATGTCCGGCACGTGCTTCCAGTATGTTTGAGAGGTGGTTCCTACCTTCCCGGCGGGAGATTCCGGAGCGTCCGCCATGTGATTCTGGCCTACCTGGCAGGGGATTTTGGCGTCTCTGGCTGGTGGTTCCGGCGAGTCGAAGAGGAGGTTCCGGCGTGCTCGGCAGGTGCATCCGGTGTCTCTGGCACGTCATTCTGGCACGCTCGAGAGGTGGTTCCGGCATGCCTGACAGGTGATTCCGGAGTGTCCGACAAGGGGTTCTGGCACGTCTGAGAGGTGGTTCCGGCATACCCTGCAGGTGATTCTGGCTTGTCTGCCGAGTGGTGCTGGCGTAGCCATCAGGTGATTTTGGCGTGTCCAGCAGGTGGCTCCAGCGAGTAGAGCAGGTTGTTCCAGCGTACTCAGCAGGTGGTTCAGGCGGGTCTGGCAGGTGGTTCCGGTCTCTCTAGTAGGTGGTTCCGGCGTGTCCGGCACGTGCTTCTGGCACGTCTGAGAGCTGGTTCCGGCATGCCCGGCGGGTGATTCCATAGAGTCCGCCACGTGGTTCTGGCCTAGCTGACAGGTGATTTTGGCGTCCCCGGCAGGTGGTTACAGCGAGTTGAGCAGGAGGTTCCGGCATGCTCGGCAGTTGCATCCGGTGTCTCTGGCACGTGGTTCTGGCACGTCTGACATTTGGTTGCATCATGTCTGGCAGGTGATTCCGGAGTGTCCGGCAAGAGGTTCTGGTGTAGCCGGCAGGTGATTTTGGCATGTCCGGCAGGTGTTTCTGGCGAGCTGTTCAGGTGGTTCCGGTGTTCTTGGCAGGTGATTCTGGCGTGTCCAGCAGGTGGTTCCGGTCTGTCCGGTAATGGGTTCCGTCATGTGCCGCACGTGGTTCTGGCACGTCTGAGAGGTGGTTCCCGCATGCCCGGCAGGTGCTCCAGGAGAGTCCTACAAGTGGTTCTGGCCTAGCCCGCAGGTGATTTTGGCGTGTCCGGCAGGTGGTTCCGGCATGCTCGGCAGGTGGTTCAGGCATGTCTGGTAGGTGGTTCCGGTCTGTCCGCGAGGTGGTTCCGGCGTGTCAGGCACGTGGTTCCGGCATGTGTGACAGGTGGTTCTGGCATGTCCGGCAGGTGATTCTGGATTGTCCACCAAGTGGCTCTGGTGTAACCAGCAGGTGATTCCGGAGTGTACGGCAAGTGGTTCTGGCCTAGCTGGCTGGTGATTTTGGGGTGTCCAGCAGGTGGCTCCAGCGAGTCGAGCAAGTTGTTCCGGTGTGCTCAGCAGGTGGTTCAGGCAGGTCCGGCAGGTGTTTCTGGTCTGTCCAGTACGTGGTGCCGGCATGTCCGGCACGTGCTTCCAGTATGTTTGAGAGGTGGTTCCTACCTTCCCGGCGGGAGATTCCGGAGCGTCCGCCATGTGATTCTGGCCTACCTGGCAGGGGATTTTGGCGTCTCTGGCTGGTGGTTCCGGCGAGTCGAAGAGGAGGTTCCGGCGTGCTCGGCAGGTGCATCCGGTGTCTCTGGCACGTCATTCTGGCACGTTCGAGAGGTGGTTCCGGCATGCCTGACAGGTGATTCCGGAGTGTCCGACAAGGGGTTCTGGCACGTCTGAGAGGTGGTTCCGGCATACCCTGCAGGTGATTCTGGCTTGTCTGCCGAGTGGTGCTGGCGTAGCCATCAGGTGATTTTGGCGTGTCCAGCAGGTGGCTCCAGCGAGTAGAGCAGGTTGTTCCAGCGTACTCAGCAGGTGGTTCAGGCGGGTCTGGCAGGTGGTTCCGGTCTCTCTAGTAGGTGGTTCCGGCGTGTCCGGCACGTGCTTCTGGCACGTCTGAGAGCTGGTTCCGGCATGCCCGGCGGGTGATTCCATAGAGTCCGCCACGTGGTTCTGGCCTAGCTGACAGGTGATTTTGGCGTCCCCGGCAGGTGGTTACAGCGAGTTGAGCAGGAGGTTCCGGCATGCTCGGCAGTTGCATCCGGTGTCTCTGGCACGTGGTTCTGGCACGTCTGACATTTGGTTGCATCATGTCTGGCAGGTGATTCCGGAGTGTCCGGCAAGAGGTTCTGGTGTAGCCGGCAGGTGATTTTGGCATGTCCGGCAGGTGTTTCTGGCGAGCTGTTCAGGTGGTTCCGGTGTTCTTGGCAGGTGATTCTGGCGTGTCCAGCAGGTGGTTCCGGTCTGTCCGGTAATGGGTTCCGTCATGTGCCGCACGTGGTTCTGGCACGTCTGAGAGGTGGTTCCCGCATGCCCGGCAGGTGCTCCAGGAGAGTCCTACAAGTGGTTCTGGCCTAGCCCGCAGGTGATTTTGGCGTGTCCGGCAGGTGGTTCCGGCATGCTCGGCAGGTGGTTCAGGCATGTCTGGTAGGTGGTTCCGGTCTGTCCGCGAGGTGGTTCCGGCGTGTCAGGCACGTGGTTCCGGCATGTGTGACAGGTGGTTCTGGCATGTCCGGCAGGTGATTCTGGATTGTCCACCAAGTGGCTCTGGTGTAACCAGCAGGTGATTCCGGAGTGTACGGCAAGTGGTTCTGGCCTAGCTGGCTGGTGATTTTGGGGTGTCCAGCAGGTGGCTCCAGCGAGTCGAGCAAGTTGTTCCGGTGTGCTCAGCAGGTGGTTCAGGCAGGTCCGGCAGGTGTTTCTGGTCTGTCCAGTACGTGGTGCCGGCATGTCCGGCACGTGCTTCCAGTATGTTTGAGAGGTGGTTCCTACCTTCCCGGCGGGAGATTCCGGAGCGTCCGCCATGTGATTCTGGCCTACCTGGCAGGGGATTTTGGCGTCTCTGGCTGGTGGTTCCGGCGAGTCGAAGAGGAGGTTCCGGCGTGCTCGGCAGGTGCATCCGGTGTCTCTGGCACGTCATTCTGGCACGTTCGAGAGGTGGTTCCGGCATGCCTGACAGGTGATTCCGGAGTGTCCGACAAGGGGTTCTGGCACGTCTGAGAGGTGGTTCCGGCATACCCTGCAGGTGATTCTGGCTTGTCTGCCGAGTGGTGCTGGCGTAGCCATCAGGTGATTTTGGCGTGTCCAGCAGGTGGCTCCAGCGAGTAGAGCAGGTTGTTCCAGCGTACTCAGCAGGTGGTTCAGGCGGGTCTGGCAGGTGGTTCCGGTCTCTCTAGTAGGTGGTTCCGGCGTGTCCGGCACGTGCTTCTGGCACGTCTGAGAGCTGGTTCCGGCATGCCCGGCGGGTGATTCCATAGAGTCCGCCACGTGGTTCTGGCCTAGCTGACAGGTGATTTTGGCGTCCCCGGCAGGTGGTTACAGCGAGTTGAGCAGGAGGTTCCGGCATGCTCGGCAGTTGCATCCGGTGTCTCTGGCACGTGGTTCTGGCACGTCTGACATTTGGTTGCATCATGTCTGGCAGGTGATTCCGGAGTGTCCGGCAAGAGGTTCTGGTGTAGCCGGCAGGTGATTTTGGCATGTCCGGCAGGTGTTTCTGGCGAGCTGTTCAGGTGGTTCCGGTGTTCTTGGCAGGTGATTCTGGCGTGTCCAGCAGGTGGTTCCGGTCTGTCCGGTAATGGGTTCCGTCATGTGCCGCACGTGGTTCTGGGACGTCTGAGAGGTGGTTCCCGCATGCCCGGCAGGTGCTCCAGGAGAGTCCTACAAGTGGTTCTGGCCTAGCCCGCAGGTGATTTTGGCGTGTCCGGCAGGTGGTTCCGGCATGCTCGGCAGGTGGTTCAGGCATGTCTGGTAGGTGGTTCCGGTCTGTCCGCGAGGTGGTTCCGGCGTGTCAGGCACGTGGTTCCGGCATGTGTGACAGGTGGTTCTGGCATGTCCGGCAGGTGATTCTGGATTGTCCACCAAGTGGCTCTGGTGTAACCAGCAGGTGATTCCGGAGTGTACGGCAAGTGGTTCTGGCCTAGCTGGCTGGTGATTTTGGGGTGTCCAGCAGGTGGCTCCAGCGAGTCGAGCAAGTTGTTCCGGTGTGCTCAGCAGGTGGTTCAGGCAGGTCCGGCAGGTGTTTCTGGTCTGTCCAGTACGTGGTGCCGGCATGTCCGGCACGTGCTTCCAGTATGTTTGAGAGGTGGTTCCTACCTTCCCGGCGGGAGATTCCGGAGCGTCCGCCATGTGATTCTGGCCTACCTGGCAGGGGATTTTGGCGTCTCTGGCTGGTGGTTCCGGCGAGTCGAAGAGGAGGTTCCGGCGTGCTCGGCAGGTGCATCCGGTGTCTCTGGCACGTCATTCTGGCACGTTCGAGAGGTGGTTCCGGCATGCCTGACAGGTGATTCCGGAGTGTCCGACAAGGGGTTCTGGCACGTCTGAGAGGTGGTTCCGGCATACCCTGCAGGTGATTCTGGCTTGTCTGCCGAGTGGTGCTGGCGTAGCCATCAGGTGATTTTGGCGTGTCCAGCAGGTGGCTCCAGCGAGTAGAGCAGGTTGTTCCAGCGTACTCAGCAGGTGGTTCAGGCGGGTCTGGCAGGTGGTTCCGGTCTCTCTAGTAGGTGGTTCCGGCGTGTCCGGCACGTGCTTCTGGCACGTCTGAGAGCTGGTTCCGGCATGCCCGGCGGGTGATTCCATAGAGTCCGCCACGTGGTTCTGGCCTAGCTGACAGGTGATTTTGGCGTCCCCGGCAGGTGGTTACAGCGAGTTGAGCAGGAGGTTCCGGCATGCTCGGCAGTTGCATCCGGTGTCTCTGGCACGTGGTTCTGGCACGTCTGACATTTGGTTGCATCATGTCTGGCAGGTGATTCCGGAGTGTCCGGCAAGAGGTTCTGGTGTAGCCGGCAGGTGATTTTGGCATGTCCGGCAGGTGTTTCTGGCGAGCTGTTCAGGTGGTTCCGGTGTTCTTGGCAGGTGATTCTGGCGTGTCCAGCAGGTGGTTCCGGTCTGTCCGGTAATGGGTTCCGTCATGTGCCGCACGTGGTTCTGGCACGTCTGAGAGGTGGTTCCCGCATGCCCGGCAGGTGCTCCAGGAGAGTCCTACAAGTGGTTCTGGCCTAGCCCGCAGGTGATTTTGGCGTGTCCGGCAGGTGGTTCCGGCATGCTCGGCAGGTGGTTCAGGCATGTCTGGTAGGTGGTTCCGGTCTGTCCGCGAGGTGGTTCCGGCGTGTCAGGCACGTGGTTCCGGCATGTGTGACAGGTGGTTCTGGCATGTCCGGCAGGTGATTCTGGATTGTCCACCAAGTGGCTCTGGTGTAACCAGCAGGTGATTCCGGAGTGTACGGCAAGTGGTTCTGGCCTAGCTGGCTGGTGATTTTGGGGTGTCCAGCAGGTGGCTCCAGCGAGTCGAGCAAGTTGTTCCGGTGTGCTCAGCAGGTGGTTCAGGCAGGTCCGGCAGGTGTTTCTGGTCTGTCCAGTACGTGGTGCCGGCATGTCCGGCACGTGCTTCCAGTATGTTTGAGAGGTGGTTCCTACCTTCCCGGCGGGAGATTCCGGAGCGTCCGCCATGTGATTCTGGCCTACCTGGCAGGGGATTTTGGCGTCTCTGGCTGGTGGTTCCGGCGAGTCGAAGAGGAGGTTCCGGCGTGCTCGGCAGGTGCATCCGGTGTCTCTGGCACGTCATTCTGGCACGTTCGAGAGGTGGTTCCGGCATGCCTGACAGGTGATTCCGGAGTGTCCGACAAGGGGTTCTGGCACGTCTGAGAGGTGGTTCCGGCATACCCTGCAGGTGATTCTGGCTTGTCTGCCGAGTGGTGCTGGCGTAGCCATCAGGTGATTTTGGCGTGTCCAGCAGGTGGCTCCAGCGAGTAGAGCAGGTTGTTCCAGCGTACTCAGCAGGTGGTTCAGGCGGGTCTGGCAGGTGGTTCCGGTCTCTCTAGTAGGTGGTTCCGGCGTGTCCGGCACGTGCTTCTGGCACGTCTGAGAGCTGGTTCCGGCATGCCCGGCGGGTGATTCCATAGAGTCCGCCACGTGGTTCTGGCCTAGCTGACAGGTGATTTTGGCGTCCCCGGCAGGTGGTTACAGCGAGTTGAGCAGGAGGTTCCGGCATGCTCGGCAGTTGCATCCGGTGTCTCTGGCACGTGGTTCTGGCACGTCTGACATTTGGTTGCATCATGTCTGGCAGGTGATTCCGGAGTGTCCGGCAAGAGGTTCTGGTGTAGCCGGCAGGTGATTTTGGCATGTCCGGCAGGTGTTTCTGGCGAGCTGTTCAGGTGGTTCCGGTGTTCTTGGCAGGTGATTCTGGCGTGTCCAGCAGGTGGTTCCGGTCTGTCCGGTAATGGGTTCCGTCATGTGCCGCACGTGGTTCTGGGACGTCTGAGAGGTGGTTCCCGCATGCCCGGCAGGTGCTCCAGGAGAGTCCTACAAGTGGTTCTGGCCTAGCCCGCAGGTGATTTTGGCGTGTCCGGCAGGTGGTTCCGGCATGCTCGGCAGGTGGTTCAGGCATGTCTGGTAGGTGGTTCCGGTCTGTCCGCGAGGTGGTTCCGGCGTGTCAGGCACGTGGTTCCGGCATGTGTGACAGGTGGTTCTGGCATGTCCGGCAGGTGATTCTGGATTGTCCACCAAGTGGCTCTGGTGTAACCAGCAGGTGATTCCGGAGTGTACGGCAAGTGGTTCTGGCCTAGCTGGCTGGTGATTTTGGGGTGTCCAGCAGGTGGCTCCAGCGAGTCGAGCAAGTTGTTCCGGTGTGCTCAGCAGGTGGTTCAGGCAGGTCCGGCAGGTGTTTCTGGTCTGTCCAGTACGTGGTGCCGGCATGTCCGGCACGTGCTTCCAGTATGTTTGAGAGGTGGTTCCTACCTTCCCGGCGGGAGATTCCGGAGCGTCCGCCATGTGATTCTGGCCTACCTGGCAGGGGATTTTGGCGTCTCTGGCTGGTGGTTCCGGCGAGTCGAACAGGAGGTTCCGGCGTGCTCGGCAGGTGCATCCGGTGTCTCTGGCACGTCATTCTGGCACGCTCGAGAGGTGGTTCCGGCATGCCTGACAGGTGATTCCGGAGTGTCCGACAAGGGGTTCTGGCACGTCTGAGAGGTGGTTCCGGCATACCCTGCAGGTGATTCTGGCTTGTCTGCCGAGTGGTGCTGGCGTAGCCATCAGGTGATTTTGGCGTGTCCAGCAGGTGGCTCCAGCGAGTAGAGCAGGTTGTTCCAGCGTACTCAGCAGGTGGTTCAGGCGGGTCTGGCAGGTGGTTCCGGTCTCTCTAGTAGGTGGTTCCGGCGTGTCCGGCACGTGCTTCTGGCACGTCTGAGAGCTGGTTCCGGCATGCCCGGCGGGTGATTCCATAGAGTCCGCCACGTGGTTCTGGCCTAGCTGACAGGTGATTTTGGCGTCCCCGGCAGGTGGTTACAGCGAGTTGAGCAGGAGGTTCCGGCATGCTCGGCAGTTGCATCCGGTGTCTCTGGCACGTGGTTCTGGCACGTCTGACATTTGGTTGCATCATGTCTGGCAGGTGATTCCGGAGTGTCCGGCAAGAGGTTCTGGTGTAGCCGGCAGGTGATTTTGGCATGTCCGGCAGGTGTTTCTGGCGAGCTGTTCAGGTGGTTCCGGTGTTCTTGGCAGGTGATTCTGGCGTGTCCAGCAGGTGGTTCCGGTCTGTCCGGTAATGGGTTCCGTCATGTGCCGCACGTGGTTCTGGCACGTCTGAGAGGTGGTTCCCGCATGCCCGGCAGGTGCTCCAGGAGAGTCCTACAAGTGGTTCTGGCCTAGCCCGCAGGTGATTTTGGCGTGTCCGGCAGGTGGTTCCGGCATGCTCGGCAGGTGGTTCAGGCATGTCTGGTAGGTGGTTCCGGTCTGTCCGCGAGGTGGTTCCGGCGTGTCAGGCACGTGGTTCCGGCATGTGTGACAGGTGGTTCTGGCATGTCCGGCAGGTGATTCTGGATTGTCCACCAAGTGGCTCTGGTGTAACCAGCAGGTGATTCCGGAGTGTACGGCAAGTGGTTCTGGCATAGCTGGCTGGTGATTTTGGGGTGTCCAGCAGGTGGCTCCAGCGAGTCGAGCAAGTTGTTCCGGTGTGCTCAGCAGGTGGTTCAGGCAGGTCCGGCAGGTGTTTCTGGTCTGTCCAGTACGTGGTGCCGGCATGTCCGGCACGTGCTTCCAGTATGTTTGAGAGGTGGTTCCTACCTTCCCGGCGGGAGATTCCGGAGCGTCCGCCATGTGATTCTGGCCTACCTGGCAGGGGATTTTGGCGTCTCTGGCTGGTGGTTCCGGCGAGTCGAAGAGGAGGTTCCGGCGTGCTCGGCAGGTGCATCCGGTGTCTCTGGCACGTCATTCTGGCACGCTCGAGAGGTGGTTCCGGCATGCCTGACAGGTGATTCCGGAGTGTCCGACAAGGGGTTCTGGCACGTCTGAGAGGTGGTTCCGGCATACCCTGCAGGTGATTCTGGCTTGTCTGCCGAGTGGTGCTGGCGTAGCCATCAGGTGATTTTGGCGTGTCCAGCAGGTGGCTCCAGCGAGTAGAGCAGGTTGTTCCAGCGTACTCAGCAGGTGGTTCAGGCGGGTCTGGCAGGTGGTTCCGGTCTCTCTAGTAGGTGGTTCCGGCGTGTCCGGCACGTGCTTCTGGCACGTCTGAGAGCTGGTTCCGGCATGCCCGGCGGGTGATTCCATAGAGTCCGCCACGTGGTTCTGGCCTAGCTGACAGGTGATTTTGGCGTCCCCGGCAGGTGGTTACAGCGAGTTGAGCAGGAGGTTCCGGCATGCTCGGCAGTTGCATCCGGTGTCTCTGGCACGTGGTTCTGGCACGTCTGACATTTGGTTGCATCATGTCTGGCAGGTGATTCCGGAGTGTCCGGCAAGAGGTTCTGGTGTAGCCGGCAGGTGATTTTGGCATGTCCGGCAGGTGTTTCTGGCGAGCTGTTCAGGTGGTTCCGGTGTTCTTGGCAGGTGATTCTGGCGTGTCCAGCAGGTGGTTCCGGTCTGTCCGGTAATGGGTTCCGTCATGTGCCGCACGTGGTTCTGGCACGTCTGAGAGGTGGTTCCCGCATGCCCGGCAGGTGCTCCAGGAGAGTCCTACAAGTGGTTCTGGCCTAGCCCGCAGGTGATTTTGGCGTGTCCGGCAGGTGGTTCCGGCATGCTCGGCAGGTGGTTCAGGCATGTCTGGTAGGTGGTTCCGGTCTGTCCGCGAGGTGGTTCCGGCGTGTCAGGCACGTGGTTCCGGCATGTGTGACAGGTGGTTCTGGCATGTCCGGCAGGTGATTCTGGATTGTCCACCAAGTGGCTCTGGTGTAACCAGCAGGTGATTCCGGAGTGTACGGCAAGTGGTTCTGGCATAGCTGGCTGGTGATTTTGGGGTGTCCAGCAGGTGGCTCCAGCGAGTCGAGCAAGTTGTTCCGGTGTGCTCAGCAGGTGGTTCAGGCAGGTCCGGCAGGTGTTTCTGGTCTGTCCAGTACGTGGTGCCGGCATGTCCGGCACGTGCTTCCAGTATGTTTGAGAGGTGGTTCCTACCTTCCCGGCGGGAGATTCCGGAGCGTCCGCCATGTGATTCTGGCCTACCTGGCAGGGGATTTTGGCGTCTCTGGCTGGTGGTTCCGGCGAGTCGAAGAGGAGGTTCCGGCGTGCTCGGCAGGTGCATCCGGTGTCTCTGGCACGTCATTCTGGCACGTTCGAGAGGTGGTTCCGGCATGCCTGACAGGTGATTCCGGAGTGTCCGACAAGGGGTTCTGGCACGTCTGAGAGGTGGTTCCGGCATACCCTGCAGGTGATTCTGGCTTGTCTGCCGAGTGGTGCTGGCGTAGCCATCAGGTGATTTTGGCGTGTCCAGCAGGTGGCTCCAGCGAGTAGAGCAGGTTGTTCCAGCGTACTCAGCAGGTGGTTCAGGCGGGTCTGGCAGGTGGTTCCGGTCTCTCTAGTAGGTGGTTCCGGCGTGTCCGGCACGTGCTTCTGGCACGTCTGAGAGCTGGTTCCGGCATGCCCGGCGGGTGATTCCATAGAGTCCGCCACGTGGTTCTGGCCTAGCTGACAGGTGATTTTGGCGTCCCCGGCAGGTGGTTACAGCGAGTTGAGCAGGAGGTTCCGGCATGCTCGGCAGTTGCATCCGGTGTCTCTGGCACGTGGTTCTGGCACGTCTGACATTTGGTTGCATCATGTCTGGCAGGTGATTCCGGAGTGTCCGGCAAGAGGTTCTGGTGTAGCCGGCAGGTGATTTTGGCATGTCCGGCAGGTGTTTCTGGCGAGCTGTTCAGGTGGTTCCGGTGTTCTTGGCAGGTGATTCTGGCGTGTCCAGCAGGTGGTTCCGGTCTGTCCGGTAATGGGTTCCGTCATGTGCCGCACGTGGTTCTGGCACGTCTGAGAGGTGGTTCCCGCATGCCCGGCAGGTGCTCCAGGAGAGTCCTACAAGTGGTTCTGGCCTAGCCCGCAGGTGATTTTGGCGTGTCCGGCAGGTGGTTCCGGCATGCTCGGCAGGTGGTTCAGGCATGTCTGGTAGGTGGTTCCGGTCTGTCCGCGAGGTGGTTCCGGCGTGTCAGGCACGTGGTTCCGGCATGTGTGACAGGTGGTTCTGGCATGTCCGGCAGGTGATTCTGGATTGTCCACCAAGTGGCTCTGGTGTAACCAGCAGGTGATTCCGGAGTGTACGGCAAGTGGTTCTGGCCTAGCTGGCTGGTGATTTTGGGGTGTCCAGCAGGTGGCTCCAGCGAGTCGAGCAAGTTGTTCCGGTGTGCTCAGCAGGTGGTTCAGGCAGGTCCGGCAGGTGTTTCTGGTCTGTCCAGTACGTGGTGCCGGCATGTCCGGCACGTGCTTCCAGTATGTTTGAGAGGTGGTTCCTACCTTCCCGGCGGGAGATTCCGGAGCGTCCGCCATGTGATTCTGGCCTACCTGGCAGGGGATTTTGGCGTCTCTGGCTGGTGGTTCCGGCGAGTCGAACAGGAGGTTCCGGCGTGCTCGGCAGGTGCATCCGGTGTCTCTGGCACGTCATTCTGGCACGCTCGAGAGGTGGTTCCGGCATGCCTGACAGGTGATTCCGGAGTGTCCGACAAGGGGTTCTGGCACGTCTGAGAGGTGGTTCCGGCATACCCTGCAGGTGATTCTGGCTTGTCTGCCGAGTGGTGCTGGCGTAGCCATCAGGTGATTTTGGCGTGTCCAGCAGGTGGCTCCAGCGAGTAGAGCAGGTTGTTCCAGCGTACTCAGCAGGTGGTTCAGGCGGGTCTGGCAGGTGGTTCCGGTCTCTCTAGTAGGTGGTTCCGGCGTGTCCGGCACGTGCTTCTGGCACGTCTGAGAGCTGGTTCCGGCATGCCCGGCGGGTGATTCCATAGAGTCCGCCACGTGGTTCTGGCCTAGCTGACAGGTGATTTTGGCGTCCCCGGCAGGTGGTTACAGCGAGTTGAGCAGGAGGTTCCGGCATGCTCGGCAGTTGCATCCGGTGTCTCTGGCACGTGGTTCTGGCACGTCTGACATTTGGTTGCATCATGTCTGGCAGGTGATTCCGGAGTGTCCGGCAAGAGGTTCTGGTGTAGCCGGCAGGTGATTTTGGCATGTCCGGCAGGTGTTTCTGGCGAGCTGTTCAGGTGGTTCCGGTGTTCTTGGCAGGTGATTCTGGCGTGTCCAGCAGGTGGTTCCGGTCTGTCCGGTAATGGGTTCCGTCATGTGCCGCACGTGGTTCTGGCACGTCTGAGAGGTGGTTCCCGCATGCCCGGCAGGTGCTCCAGGAGAGTCCTACAAGTGGTTCTGGCCTAGCCCGCAGGTGATTTTGGCGTGTCCGGCAGGTGGTTCCGGCATGCTCGGCAGGTGGTTCAGGCATGTCTGGTAGGTGGTTCCGGTCTGTCCGCGAGGTGGTTCCGGCGTGTCAGGCACGTGGTTCCGGCATGTGTGACAGGTGGTTCTGGCATGTCCGGCAGGTGATTCTGGATTGTCCACCAAGTGGCTCTGGTGTAACCAGCAGGTGATTCCGGAGTGTACGGCAAGTGGTTCTGGCCTAGCTGGCTGGTGATTTTGGGGTGTCCAGCAGGTGGCTCCAGCGAGTCGAGCAAGTTGTTCCGGTGTGCTCAGCAGGTGGTTCAGGCAGGTCCGGCAGGTGTTTCTGGTCTGTCCAGTACGTGGTGCCGGCATGTCCGGCACGTGCTTCCAGTATGTTTGAGAGGTGGTTCCTACCTTCCCGGCGGGAGATTCCGGAGCGTCCGCCATGTGATTCTGGCCTACCTGGCAGGGGATTTTGGCGTCTCTGGCTGGTGGTTCCGGCGAGTCGAAGAGGAGGTTCCGGCGTGCTCGGCAGGTGCATCCGGTGTCTCTGGCACGTCATTCTGGCACGTTCGAGAGGTGGTTCCGGCATGCCTGACAGGTGATTCCGGAGTGTCCGACAAGGGGTTCTGGCACGTCTGAGAGGTGGTTCCGGCATACCCTGCAGGTGATTCTGGCTTGTCTGCCGAGTGGTGCTGGCGTAGCCATCAGGTGATTTTGGCGTGTCCAGCAGGTGGCTCCAGCGAGTAGAGCAGGTTGTTCCAGCGTACTCAGCAGGTGGTTCAGGCGGGTCTGGCAGGTGGTTCCGGTCTCTCTAGTAGGTGGTTCCGGCGTGTCCGGCACGTGCTTCTGGCACGTCTGAGAGCTGGTTCCGGCATGCCCGGCGGGTGATTCCATAGAGTCCGCCACGTGGTTCTGGCCTAGCTGACAGGTGATTTTGGCGTCCCCGGCAGGTGGTTACAGCGAGTTGAGCAGGAGGTTCCGGCATGCTCGGCAGTTGCATCCGGTGTCTCTGGCACGTGGTTCTGGCACGTCTGACATTTGGTTGCATCATGTCTGGCAGGTGATTCCGGAGTGTCCGGCAAGAGGTTCTGGTGTAGCCGGCAGGTGATTTTGGCATGTCCGGCAGGTGTTTCTGGCGAGCTGTTCAGGTGGTTCCGGTGTTCTTGGCAGGTGATTCTGGCGTGTCCAGCAGGTGGTTCCGGTCTGTCCGGTAATGGGTTCCGTCATGTGCCGCACGTGGTTCTGGCACGTCTGAGAGCTGGTTCCCGCATGCCCGGCAGGTGCTCCAGGAGAGTCCTACAAGTGGTTCTGGCCTAGCCCGCAGGTGATTTTGGCGTGTCCGGCAGGTGGTTCCGGCATGCTCGGCAGGTGGTTCAGGCATGTCTGGTAGGTGGTTCCGGTCTGTCCGCGAGGTGGTTCCGGCGTGTCAGGCACGTGGTTCCGGCATGTGTGACAGGTGGTTCTGGCATGTCCGGCAGGTGATTCTGGATTGTCCACCAAGTGGCTCTGGTGTAACCAGCAGGTGATTCCGGAGTGTACGGCAAGTGGTTCTGGCCTAGCTGGCTGGTGATTTTGGGGTGTCCAGCAGGTGGCTCCAGCGAGTCGAGCAAGTTGTTCCGGTGTGCTCAGCAGGTGGTTCAGGCAGGTCCGGCAGGTGTTTCTGGTCTGTCCAGTACGTGGTGCCGGCATGTCCGGCACGTGCTTCCAGTATGTTTGAGAGGTGGTTCCTACCTTCCCGGCGGGAGATTCCGGAGCGTCCGCCATGTGATTCTGGCCTACCTGGCAGGGGATTTTGGCGTCTCTGGCTGGTGGTTCCGGCGAGTCGAAGAGGAGGTTCCGGCGTGCTCGGCAGGTGCATCCGGTGTCTCTGGCACGTCATTCTGGCACGCTCGAGAGGTGGTTCCGGCATGCCTGACAGGTGATTCCGGAGTGTCCGACAAGGGGTTCTGGCACGTCTGAGAGGTGGTTCCGGCATACCCTGCAGGTGATTCTGGCTTGTCTGCCGAGTGGTGCTGGCGTAGCCATCAGGTGATTTTGGCGTGTCCAGCAGGTGGCTCCAGCGAGTAGAGCAGGTTGTTCCAGCGTACTCAGCAGGTGGTTCAGGCGGGTCTGGCAGGTGGTTCCGGTCTCTCTAGTAGGTGGTTCCGGCGTGTCCGGCACGTGCTTCTGGCACGTCTGAGAGCTGGTTCCGGCATGCCCGGCGGGTGATTCCATAGAGTCCGCCACGTGGTTCTGGCCTAGCTGACAGGTGATTTTGGCGTCCCCGGCAGGTGGTTACAGCGAGTTGAGCAGGAGGTTCCGGCATGCTCGGCAGTTGCATCCGGTGTCTCTGGCACGTGGTTCTGGCACGTCTGACATTTGGTTGCATCATGTCTGGCAGGTGATTCCGGAGTGTCCGGCAAGAGGTTCTGGTGTAGCCGGCAGGTGATTTTGGCATGTCCGGCAGGTGTTTCTGGCGAGCTGTTCAGGTGGTTCCGGTGTTCTTGGCAGGTGATTCTGGCGTGTCCAGCAGGTGGTTCCGGTCTGTCCGGTAATGGGTTCCGTCATGTGCCGCACGTGGTTCTGGCACGTCTGAGAGGTGGTTCCCGCATGCCCGGCAGGTGCTCCAGGAGAGTCCTACAAGTGGTTCTGGCCTAGCCCGCAGGTGATTTTGGCGTGTCCGGCAGGTGGTTCCGGCATGCTCGGCAGGTGGTTCAGGCATGTCTGGTAGGTGGTTCCGGTCTGTCCGCGAGGTGGTTCCGGCGTGTCAGGCACGTGGTTCCGGCATGTGTGACAGGTGGTTCTGGCATGTCCGGCAGGTGATTCTGGATTGTCCACCAAGTGGCTCTGGTGTAACCAGCAGGTGATTCCGGAGTGTACGGCAAGTGGTTCTGGCCTAGCTGGCTGGTGATTTTGGGGTGTCCAGCAGGTGGCTCCAGCGAGTCGAGCAAGTTGTTCCGGTGTGCTCAGCAGGTGGTTCAGGCAGGTCCGGCAGGTGTTTCTGGTCTGTCCAGTACGTGGTGCCGGCATGTCCGGCACGTGCTTCCAGTATGTTTGAGAGGTGGTTCCTACCTTCCCGGCGGGAGATTCCGGAGCGTCCGCCATGTGATTCTGGCCTACCTGGCAGGGGATTTTGGCGTCTCTGGCTGGTGGTTCCGGCGAGTCGAAGAGGAGGTTCCGGCGTGCTCGGCAGGTGCATCCGGTGTCTCTGGCACGTCATTCTGGCACGCTCGAGAGGTGGTTCCGGCATGCCTGACAGGTGATTCCGGAGTGTCCGACAAGGGGTTCTGGCACGTCTGAGAGGTGGTTCCGGCATACCCTGCAGGTGATTCTGGCTTGTCTGCCGAGTGGTGCTGGCGTAGCCATCAGGTGATTTTGGCGTGTCCAGCAGGTGGCTCCAGCGAGTAGAGCAGGTTGTTCCAGCGTACTCAGCAGGTGGTTCAGGCGGGTCTGGCAGGTGGTTCCGGTCTCTCTAGTAGGTGGTTCCGGCGTGTCCGGCACGTGCTTCTGGCACGTCTGAGAGCTGGTTCCGGCATGCCCGGCGGGTGATTCCATAGAGTCCGCCACGTGGTTCTGGCCTAGCTGACAGGTGATTTTGGCGTCCCCGGCAGGTGGTTACAGCGAGTTGAGCAGGAGGTTCCGGCATGCTCGGCAGTTGCATCCGGTGTCTCTGGCACGTGGTTCTGGCACGTCTGACATTAGGTTGCATCATGTCTGGCAGGTGATTCCGGAGTGTCCGGCAAGAGGTTCTGGTGTAGCCGGCAGGTGATTTTGGCATGTCCGGCAGGTGTTTCTGGCGAGCTGTTCAGGTGGTTCCGGTGTTCTTGGCAGGTGATTCTGGCGTGTCCAGCAGGTGGTTCCGGTCTGTCCGGTAATGGGTTCCGTCATGTGCCGCACGTGGTTCTGGCACGTCTGAGAGGTGGTTCCCGCATGCCCGGCAGGTGCTCCAGGAGAGTCCTACAAGTGGTTCTGGCCTAGCCCGCAGGTGATTTTGGCGTGTCCGGCAGGTGGTTCCGGCATGCTCGGCAGGTGGTTCAGGCATGTCTGGTAGGTGGTTCCGGTCTGTCCGCGAGGTGGTTCCGGCGTGTCAGGCACGTGGTTCCGGCATGTGTGACAGGTGGTTCTGGCATGTCCGGCAGGTGATTCTGGATTGTCCACCAAGTGGCTCTGGTGTAACCAGCAGGTGATTCCGGAGTGTACGGCAAGTGGTTCTGGCCTAGCTGGCTGGTGATTTTGGGGTGTCCAGCAGGTGGCTCCAGGGAGTCGAGCAAGTTGTTCCGGTGTGCTCAGCAGGTGGTTCAGGCAGGTCCGGCAGGTGTTTCTGGTCTGTCCAGTACGTGGTGCCGGCATGTCCGGCACGTGCTTCCAGTATGTTTGAGAGGTGGTTCCTACCTTCCCGGCGGGAGATTCCGGAGCGTCCGCCATGTGATTCTGGCCTACCTGGCAGGGGATTTTGGCGTCTCTGGCTGGTGGTTCCGGCGAGTCGAAGAGGAGGTTCCGGCGTGCTCGGCAGGTGCATCCGGTGTCTCTGGCACGTCATTCTGGCACGTTCGAGAGGTGGTTCCGGCATGCCTGACAGGTGATTCCGGAGTGTCCGACAAGGGGTTCTGGCACGTCTGAGAGGTGGTTCCGGCATACCCTGCAGGTGATTCTGGCTTGTCTGCCGAGTGGTGCTGGCGTAGCCATCAGGTGATTTTGGCGTGTCCAGCAGGTGGCTCCAGCGAGTAGAGCAGGTTGTTCCAGCGTACTCAGCAGGTGGTTCAGGCGGGTCTGGCAGGTGGTTCCGGTCTCTCTAGTAGGTGGTTCCGGCGTGTCCGGCACGTGCTTCTGGCACGTCTGAGAGCTGGTTCCGGCATGCCCGGCGGGTGATTCCATAGAGTCCGCCACGTGGTTCTGGCCTAGCTGACAGGTGATTTTGGCGTCCCCGGCAGGTGGTTACAGCGAGTTGAGCAGGAGGTTCCGGCATGCTCGGCAGTTGCATCCGGTGTCTCTGGCACGTGGTTCTGGCACGTCTGACATTAGGTTGCATCATGTCTGGCAGGTGATTCCGGAGTGTCCGGCAAGAGGTTCTGGTGTAGCCGGCAGGTGATTTTGGCATGTCCGGCAGGTGTTTCTGGCGAGCTGTTCAGGTGGTTCCGGTGTTCTTGGCAGGTGATTCTGGCGTGTCCAGCAGGTGGTTCCGGTCTGTCCGGTAATGGGTTCCGTCATGTGCCGCACGTGGTTCTGGCACGTCTGAGAGGTGGTTCCCGCATGCCCGGCAGGTGCTCCAGGAGAGTCCTACAAGTGGTTCTGGCCTAGCCCGCAGGTGATTTTGGCGTGTCCGGCAGGTGGTTCCGGCATGCTCGGCAGGTGGTTCAGGCATGTCTGGTAGGTGGTTCCGGTCTGTCCGCGAGGTGGTTCCGGCGTGTCAGGCACGTGGTTCCGGCATGTGTGACAGGTGGTTCTGGCATGTCCGGCAGGTGATTCTGGATTGTCCACCAAGTGGCTCTGGTGTAACCAGCAGGTGATTCCGGAGTGTACGGCAAGTGGTTCTGGCCTAGCTGGCTGGTGATTTTGGGGTGTCCAGCAGGTGGCTCCAGCGAGTCGAGCAAGTTGTTCCGGTGTGCTCAGCAGGTGGTTCAGGCAGGTCCGGCAGGTGTTTCTGGTCTGTCCAGTACGTGGTGCCGGCATGTCCGGCACGTGCTTCCAGTATGTTTGAGAGGTGGTTCCTACCTTCCCGGCGGGAGATTCCGGAGCGTCCGCCATGTGATTCTGGCCTACCTGGCAGGGGATTTTGGCGTCTCTGGCTGGTGGTTCCGGCGAGTCGAACAGGAGGTTCCGGCGTGCTCGGCAGGTGCATCCGGTGTCTCTGGCACGTCATTCTGGCACGTTCGAGAGGTGGTTCCGGCATGCCTGACAGGTGATTCCGGAGTGTCCGACAAGGGGTTCTGGCACGTCTGAGAGGTGGTTCCGGCATACCCTGCAGGTGATTCTGGCTTGTCTGCCGAGTGGTGCTGGCGTAGCCATCAGGTGATTTTGGCGTGTCCAGCAGGTGGCTCCAGCGAGTAGAGCAGGTTGTTCCAGCGTACTCAGCAGGTGGTTCAGGCGGGTCTGGCAGGTGGTTCCGGTCTCTCTAGTAGGTGGTTCCGGCGTGTCCGGCACGTGCTTCTGGCACGTCTGAGAGCTGGTTCCGGCATGCCCGGCGGGTGATTCCATAGAGTCCGCCACGTGGTTCTGGCCTAGCTGACAGGTGATTTTGGCGTCCCCGGCAGGTGGTTACAGCGAGTTGAGCAGGAGGTTCCGGCATGCTCGGCAGTTGCATCCGGTGTCTCTGGCACGTGGTTCTGGCACGTCTGACATTTGGTTGCATCATGTCTGGCAGGTGATTCCGGAGTGTCCGGCAAGAGGTTCTGGTGTAGCCGGCAGGTGATTTTGGCATGTCCGGCAGGTGTTTCTGGCGAGCTGTTCAGGTGGTTCCGGTGTTCTTGGCAGGTGATTCTGGCGTGTCCAGCAGGTGGTTCCGGTCTGTCCGGTAATGGGTTCCGTCATGTGCCGCACGTGGTTCTGGCACGTCTGAGAGGTGGTTCCCGCATGCCCGGCAGGTGCTCCAGGAGAGTCCTACAAGTGGTTCTGGCCTAGCCCGCAGGTGATTTTGGCGTGTCCGGCAGGTGGTTCCGGCATGCTCGGCAGGTGGTTCAGGCATGTCTGGTAGGTGGTTCCGGTCTGTCCGCGAGGTGGTTCCGGCGTGTCAGGCACGTGGTTCCGGCATGTGTGACAGGTGGTTCTGGCATGTCCGGCAGGTGATTCTGGATTGTCCACCAAGTGGCTCTGGTGTAACCAGCAGGTGATTCCGGAGTGTACGGCAAGTGGTTCTGGCCTAGCTGGCTGGTGATTTTGGGGTGTCCAGCAGGTGGCTCCAGCGAGTCGAGCAAGTTGTTCCGGTGTGCTCAGCAGGTGGTTCAGGCAGGTCCGGCAGGTGTTTCTGGTCTGTCCAGTACGTGGTGCCGGCATGTCCGGCACGTGCTTCCAGTATGTTTGAGAGGTGGTTCCTACCTTCCCGGCGGGAGATTCCGGAGCGTCCGCCATGTGATTCTGGCCTACCTGGCAGGGGATTTTGGCGTCTCTGGCTGGTGGTTCCGGCGAGTCGAAGAGGAGGTTCCGGCGTGCTCGGCAGGTGCATCCGGTGTCTCTGGCACGTCATTCTGGCACGTTCGAGAGGTGGTTCCGGCATGCCTGACAGGTGATTCCGGAGTGTCCGACAAGGGGTTCTGGCACGTCTGAGAGGTGGTTCCGGCATACCCTGCAGGTGATTCTGGCTTGTCTGCCGAGTGGTGCTGGCGTAGCCATCAGGTGATTTTGGCGTGTCCAGCAGGTGGCTCCAGCGAGTAGAGCAGGTTGTTCCAGCGTACTCAGCAGGTGGTTCAGGCGGGTCTGGCAGGTGGTTCCGGTCTCTCTAGTAGGTGGTTCCGGCGTGTCCGGCACGTGCTTCTGGCACGTCTGAGAGCTGGTTCCGGCATGCCCGGCGGGTGATTCCATAGAGTCCGCCACGTGGTTCTGGCCTAGCTGACAGGTGATTTTGGCGTCCCCGGCAGGTGGTTACAGCGAGTTGAGCAGGAGGTTCCGGCATGCTCGGCAGTTGCATCCGGTGTCTCTGGCACGTGGTTCTGGCACGTCTGACATTTGGTTGCATCATGTCTGGCAGGTGATTCCGGAGTGTCCGGCAAGAGGTTCTGGTGTAGCCGGCAGGTGATTTTGGCATGTCCGGCAGGTGTTTCTGGCGAGCTGTTCAGGTGGTTCCGGTGTTCTTGGCAGGTGATTCTGGCGTGTCCAGCAGGTGGTTCCGGTCTGTCCGGTAATGGGTTCCGTCATGTGCCGCACGTGGTTCTGGGACGTCTGAGAGGTGGTTCCCGCATGCCCGGCAGGTGCTCCAGGAGAGTCCTACAAGTGGTTCTGGCCTAGCCCGCAGGTGATTTTGGCGTGTCCGGCAGGTGGTTCCGGCATGCTCGGCAGGTGGTTCAGGCATGTCTGGTAGGTGGTTCCGGTCTGTCCGCGAGGTGGTTCCGGCGTGTCAGGCACGTGGTTCCGGCATGTGTGACAGGTGGTTCTGGCATGTCCGGCAGGTGATTCTGGATTGTCCACCAAGTGGCTCTGGTGTAACCAGCAGGTGATTCCGGAGTGTACGGCAAGTGGTTCTGGCCTAGCTGGCTGGTGATTTTGGGGTGTCCAGCAGGTGGCTCCAGGGAGTCGAGCAAGTTGTTCCGGTGTGCTCAGCAGGTGGTTCAGGCAGGTCCGGCAGGTGTTTCTGGTCTGTCCAGTACGTGGTGCCGGCATGTCCGGCACGTGCTTCCAGTATGTTTGAGAGGTGGTTCCTACCTTCCCGGCGGGAGATTCCGGAGCGTCCGCCATGTGATTCTGGCCTACCTGGCAGGGGATTTTGGCGTCTCTGGCTGGTGGTTCCGGCGAGTCGAAGAGGAGGTTCCGGCGTGCTCGGCAGGTGCATCCGGTGTCTCTGGCACGTCATTCTGGCACGTTCGAGAGGTGGTTCCGGCATGCCTGACAGGTGATTCCGGAGTGTCCGACAAGGGGTTCTGGCACGTCTGAGAGGTGGTTCCGGCATACCCTGCAGGTGATTCTGGCTTGTCTGCCGAGTGGTGCTGGCGTAGCCATCAGGTGATTTTGGCGTGTCCAGCAGGTGGCTCCAGCGAGTAGAGCAGGTTGTTCCAGCGTACTCAGCAGGTGGTTCAGGCGGGTCTGGCAGGTGGTTCCGGTCTCTCTAGTAGGTGGTTCCGGCGTGTCCGGCACGTGCTTCTGGCACGTCTGAGAGCTGGTTCCGGCATGCCCGGCGGGTGATTCCATAGAGTCCGCCACGTGGTTCTGGCCTAGCTGACAGGTGATTTTGGCGTCCCCGGCAGGTGGTTACAGCGAGTTGAGCAGGAGGTTCCGGCATGCTCGGCAGTTGCATCCGGTGTCTCTGGCACGTGGTTCTGGCACGTCTGACATTTGGTTGCATCATGTCTGGCAGGTGATTCCGGAGTGTCCGGCAAGAGGTTCTGGTGTAGCCGGCAGGTGATTTTGGCATGTCCGGCAGGTGTTTCTGGCGAGCTGTTCAGGTGGTTCCGGTGTTCTTGGCAGGTGATTCTGGCGTGTCCAGCAGGTGGTTCCGGTCTGTCCGGTAATGGGTTCCGTCATGTGCCGCACGTGGTTCTGGCACGTCTGAGAGGTGGTTCCCGCATGCCCGGCAGGTGCTCCAGGAGAGTCCTACAAGTGGTTCTGGCCTAGCCCGCAGGTGATTTTGGCGTGTCCGGCAGGTGGTTCCGGCATGCTCGGCAGGTGGTTCAGGCATGTCTGGTAGGTGGTTCCGGTCTGTCCGCGAGGTGGTTCCGGCGTGTCAGGCACGTGGTTCCGGCATGTGTGACAGGTGGTTCTGGCATGTCCGGCAGGTGATTCTGGATTGTCCACCAAGTGGCTCTGGTGTAACCAGCAGGTGATTCCGGAGTGTACGGCAAGTGGTTCTGGCCTAGCTGGCTGGTGATTTTGGGGTGTCCAGCAGGTGGCTCCAGCGAGTCGAGCAAGTTGTTCCGGTGTGCTCAGCAGGTGGTTCAGGCAGGTCCGGCAGGTGTTTCTGGTCTGTCCAGTACGTGGTGCCGGCATGTCCGGCACGTGCTTCCAGTATGTTTGAGAGGTGGTTCCTACCTTCCCGGCGGGAGATTCCGGAGCGTCCGCCATGTGATTCTGGCCTACCTGGCAGGGGATTTTGGCGTCTCTGGCTGGTGGTTCCGGCGAGTCGAAGAGGAGGTTCCGGCGTGCTCGGCAGGTGCATCCGGTGTCTCTGGCACGTCATTCTGGCACGTTCGAGAGGTGGTTCCGGCATGCCTGACAGGTGATTCCGGAGTGTCTGACAAGGGGTTCTGGCACGTCTGAGAGGTGGTTCCGGCATACCCTGCAGGTGATTCTGGCTTGTCTGCCGAGTGGTGCTGGCGTAGCCATCAGGTGATTTTGGCGTGTCCAGCAGGTGGCTCCAGCGAGTAGAGCAGGTTGTTCCAGCGTACTCAGCAGGTGGTTCAGGCGGGTCTGGCAGGTGGTTCCGGTCTCTCTAGTAGGTGGTTCCGGCGTGTCCGGCACGTGCTTCTGGCACGTCTGAGAGCTGGTTCCGGCATGCCCGGCGGGTGATTCCATAGAGTCCGCCACGTGGTTCTGGCCTAGCTGACAGGTGATTTTGGCGTCCCCGGCAGGTGGTTACAGCGAGTTGAGCAGGAGGTTCCGGCATGCTCGGCAGTTGCATCCGGTGTCTCTGGCACGTGGTTCTGGCACGTCTGACATTTGGTTGCATCATGTCTGGCAGGTGATTCCGGAGTGTCCGGCAAGAGGTTCTGGTGTAGCCGGCAGGTGATTTTGGCATGTCCGGCAGGTGTTTCTGGCGAGCTGTTCAGGTGGTTCCGGTGTTCTTGGCAGGTGATTCTGGCGTGTCCAGCAGGTGGTTCCGGTCTGTCCGGTAATGGGTTCCGTCATGTGCCGCACGTGGTTCTGGCACGTCTGAGAGGTGGTTCCCGCATGCCCGGCAGGTGCTCCAGGAGAGTCCTACAAGTGGTTCTGGCCTAGCCCGCAGGTGATTTTGGCGTGTCCGGCAGGTGGTTCCGGCATGCTCGGCAGGTGGTTCAGGCATGTCTGGTAGGTGGTTCCGGTCTGTCCGCGAGGTGGTTCCGGCGTGTCAGGCACGTGGTTCCGGCATGTGTGACAGGTGGTTCTGGCATGTCCGGCAGGTGATTCTGGATTGTCCACCAAGTGGCTCTGGTGTAACCAGCAGGTGATTCCGGAGTGTACGGCAAGTGGTTCTGGCATAGCTGGCTGGTGATTTTGGGGTGTCCAGCAGGTGGCTCCAGCGAGTCGAGCAAGTTGTTCCGGTGTGCTCAGCAGGTGGTTCAGGCAGGTCCGGCAGGTGTTTCTGGTCTGTCCAGTACGTGGTGCCGGCATGTCCGGCACGTGCTTCCAGTATGTTTGAGAGGTGGTTCCTACCTTCCCGGCGGGAGATTCCGGAGCGTCCGCCATGTGATTCTGGCCTACCTGGCAGGGGATTTTGGCGTCTCTGGCTGGTGGTTCCGGCGAGTCGAAGAGGAGGTTCCGGCGTGCTCGGCAGGTGCATCCGGTGTCTCTGGCACGTCATTCTGGCACGTTCGAGAGGTGGTTCCGGCATGCCTGACAGGTGATTCCGGAGTGTCCGACAAGGGGTTCTGGCACGTCTGAGAGGTGGTTCCGGCATACCCTGCAGGTGATTCTGGCTTGTCTGCCGAGTGGTGCTGGCGTAGCCATCAGGTGATTTTGGCGTGTCCAGCAGGTGGCTCCAGCGAGTAGAGCAGGTTGTTCCAGCGTACTCAGCAGGTGGTTCAGGCGGGTCTGGCAGGTGGTTCCGGTCTCTCTAGTAGGTGGTTCCGGCGTGTCCGGCACGTGCTTCTGGCACGTCTGAGAGCTGGTTCCGGCATGCCCGGCGGGTGATTCCATAGAGTCCGCCACGTGGTTCTGGCCTAGCTGACAGGTGATTTTGGCGTCCCCGGCAGGTGGTTACAGCGAGTTGAGCAGGAGGTTCCGGCATGCTCGGCAGTTGCATCCGGTGTCTCTGGCACGTGGTTCTGGCACGTCTGACATTTGGTTGCATCATGTCTGGCAGGTGATTCCGGAGTGTCCGGCAAGAGGTTCTGGTGTAGCCGGCAGGTGATTTTGGCATGTCCGGCAGGTGTTTCTGGCGAGCTGTTCAGGTGGTTCCGGTGTTCTTGGCAGGTGATTCTGGCGTGTCCAGCAGGTGGTTCCGGTCTGTCCGGTAATGGGTTCCGTCATGTGCCGCACGTGGTTCTGGCACGTCTGAGAGGTGGTTCCCGCATGCCCGGCAGGTGCTCCAGGAGAGTCCTACAAGTGGTTCTGGCCTAGCCCGCAGGTGATTTTGGCGTGTCCGGCAGGTGGTTCCGGCATGCTCGGCAGGTGGTTCAGGCATGTCTGGTAGGTGGTTCCGGTCTGTCCGCGAGGTGGTTCCGGCGTGTCAGGCACGTGGTTCCGGCATGTGTGACAGGTGGTTCTGGCATGTCCGGCAGGTGATTCTGGATTGTCCACCAAGTGGCTCTGGTGTAACCAGCAGGTGATTCCGGAGTGTACGGCAAGTGGTTCTGGCATAGCTGGCTGGTGATTTTGGGGTGTCCAGCAGGTGGCTCCAGCGAGTCGAGCAAGTTGTTCCGGTGTGCTCAGCAGGTGGTTCAGGCAGGTCCGGCAGGTGTTTCTGGTCTGTCCAGTACGTGGTGCCGGCATGTCCGGCACGTGCTTCCAGTATGTTTGAGAGGTGGTTCCTACCTTCCCGGCGGGAGATTCCGGAGCGTCCGCCATGTGATTCTGGCCTACCTGGCAGGGGATTTTGGCGTCTCTGGCTGGTGGTTCCGGCGAGTCGAAGAGGAGGTTCCGGCGTGCTCGGCAGGTGCATCCGGTGTCTCTGGCACGTCATTCTGGCACGTTCGAGAGGTGGTTCCGGCATGCCTGACAGGTGATTCCGGAGTGTCCGACAAGGGGTTCTGGCACGTCTGAGAGGTGGTTCCGGCATACCCTGCAGGTGATTCTGGCTTGTCTGCCGAGTGGTGCTGGCGTAGCCATCAGGTGATTTTGGCGTGTCCAGCAGGTGGCTCCAGCGAGTAGAGCAGGTTGTTCCAGCGTACTCAGCAGGTGGTTCAGGCGGGTCTGGCAGGTGGTTCCGGTCTCTCTAGTAGGTGGTTCCGGCGTGTCCGGCACGTGCTTCTGGCACGTCTGAGAGCTGGTTCCGGCATGCCCGGCGGGTGATTCCATAGAGTCCGCCACGTGGTTCTGGCCTAGCTGACAGGTGATTTTGGCGTCCCCGGCAGGTGGTTACAGCGAGTTGAGCAGGAGGTTCCGGCATGCTCGGCAGTTGCATCCGGTGTCTCTGGCACGTGGTTCTGGCACGTCTGACATTAGGTTGCATCATGTCTGGCAGGTGATTCCGGAGTGTCCGGCAAGAGGTTCTGGTGTAGCCGGCAGGTGATTTTGGCATGTCCGGCAGGTGTTTCTGGCGAGCTGTTCAGGTGGTTCCGGTGTTCTTGGCAGGTGATTCTGGCGTGTCCAGCAGGTGGTTCCGGTCTGTCCGGTAATGGGTTCCGTCATGTGCCGCACGTGGTTCTGGGACGTCTGAGAGGTGGTTCCCGCATGCCCGGCAGGTGCTCCAGGAGAGTCCTACAAGTGGTTCTGGCCTAGCCCGCAGGTGATTTTGGCGTGTCCGGCAGGTGGTTCCGGCATGCTCGGCAGGTGGTTCAGGCATGTCTGGTAGGTGGTTCCGGTCTGTCCGCGAGGTGGTTCCGGCGTGTCAGGCACGTGGTTCCGGCATGTGTGACAGGTGGTTCTGGCATGTCCGGCAGGTGATTCTGGATTGTCCACCAAGTGGCTCTGGTGTAACCAGCAGGTGATTCCGGAGTGTACGGCAAGTGGTTCTGGCCTAGCTGGCTGGTGATTTTGGGGTGTCCAGCAGGTGGCTCCAGCGAGTCGAGCAAGTTGTTCCGGTGTGCTCAGCAGGTGGTTCAGGCAGGTCCGGCAGGTGTTTCTGGTCTGTCCAGTACGTGGTGCCGGCATGTCCGGCACGTGCTTCCAGTATGTTTGAGAGGTGGTTCCTACCTTCCCGGCGGGAGATTCCGGAGCGTCCGCCATGTGATTCTGGCCTACCTGGCAGGGGATTTTGGCGTCTCTGGCTGGTGGTTCCGGCGAGTCGAAGAGGAGGTTCCGGCGTGCTCGGCAGGTGCATCCGGTGTCTCTGGCACGTCATTCTGGCACGTTCGAGAGGTGGTTCCGGCATGCCTGACAGGTGATTCCGGAGTGTCCGACAAGGGGTTCTGGCACGTCTGAGAGGTGGTTCCGGCATACCCTGCAGGTGATTCTGGCTTGTCTGCCGAGTGGTGCTGGCGTAGCCATCAGGTGATTTTGGCGTGTCCAGCAGGTGGCTCCAGCGAGTAGAGCAGGTTGTTCCAGCGTACTCAGCAGGTGGTTCAGGCGGGTCTGGCAGGTGGTTCCGGTCTCTCTAGTAGGTGGTTCCGGCGTGTCCGGCACGTGCTTCTGGCACATCTGAGAGCTGGTTCCGGCATGCCCGGCGGGTGATTCCATAGAGTCCGCCACGTGGTTCTGGCCTAGCTGACAGGTGATTTTGGCGTCCCCGGCAGGTGGTTACAGCGAGTTGAGCAGGAGGTTCCGGCATGCTCGGCAGTTGCATCCGGTGTCTCTGGCACGTGGTTCTGGCACGTCTGACATTTGGTTGCATCATGTCTGGCAGGTGATTCCGGAGTGTCCGGCAAGAGGTTCTGGTGTAGCCGGCAGGTGATTTTGGCATGTCCGGCAGGTGTTTCTGGCGAGCTGTTCAGGTGGTTCCGGTGTTCTTGGCAGGTGATTCTGGCGTGTCCAGCAGGTGGTTCCGGTCTGTCCGGTAATGGGTTCCGTCATGTGCCGCACGTGGTTCTGGCACGTCTGAGAGGTGGTTCCCGCATGCCCGGCAGGTGCTCCAGGAGAGTCCTACAAGTGGTTCTGGCCTAGCCCGCAGGTGATTTTGGCGTGTCCGGCAGGTGGTTCCGGCATGCTCGGCAGGTGGTTCAGGCATGTCTGGTAGGTGGTTCCGGTCTGTCCGCGAGGTGGTTCCGGCGTGTCAGGCACGTGGTTCCGGCATGTGTGACAGGTGGTTCTGGCATGTCCGGCAGGTGATTCTGGATTGTCCACCAAGTGGCTCTGGTGTAACCAGCAGGTGATTCCGGAGTGTACGGCAAGTGGTTCTGGCCTAGCTGGCTGGTGATTTTGGGGTGTCCAGCAGGTGGCTCCAGCGAGTCGAGCAAGTTGTTCCGGTGTGCTCAGCAGGTGGTTCAGGCAGGTCCGGCAGGTGTTTCTGGTCTGTCCAGTACGTGGTGCCGGCATGTCCGGCACGTGCTTCCAGTATGTTTGAGAGGTGGTTCCTACCTTCCCGGCGGGAGATTCCGGAGCGTCCGCCATGTGATTCTGGCCTACCTGGCAGGGGATTTTGGCGTCTCTGGCTGGTGGTTCCGGCGAGTCGAAGAGGAGGTTCCGGCGTGCTCGGCAGGTGCATCCGGTGTCTCTGGCACGTCATTCTGGCACGTTCGAGAGGTGGTTCCGGCATGCCTGACAGGTGATTCCGGAGTGTCCGACAAGGGGTTCTGGCACGTCTGAGAGGTGGTTCCGGCATACCCTGCAGGTGATTCTGGCTTGTCTGCCGAGTGGTGCTGGCGTAGCCATCAGGTGATTTTGGCGTGTCCAGCAGGTGGCTCCAGCGAGTAGAGCAGGTTGTTCCAGCGTACTCAGCAGGTGGTTCAGGCGGGTCTGGCAGGTGGTTCCGGTCTCTCTAGTAGGTGGTTCCGGCGTGTCCGGCACGTGCTTCTGGCACGTCTGAGAGCTGGTTCCGGCATGCCCGGCGGGTGATTCCATAGAGTCCGCCACGTGGTTCTGGCCTAGCTGACAGGTGATTTTGGCGTCCCCGGCAGGTGGTTACAGCGAGTTGAGCAGGAGGTTCCGGCATGCTCGGCAGTTGCATCCGGTGTCTCTGGCACGTGGTTCTGGCACGTCTGACATTTGGTTGCATCATGTCTGGCAGGTGATTCCGGAGTGTCCGGCAAGAGGTTCTGGTGTAGCCGGCAGGTGATTTTGGCATGTCCGGCAGGTGTTTCTGGCGAGCTGTTCAGGTGGTTCCGGTGTTCTTGGCAGGTGATTCTGGCGTGTCCAGCAGGTGGTTCCGGTCTGTCCGGTAATGGGTTCCGTCATGTGCCGCACGTGGTTCTGGCACGTCTGAGAGGTGGTTCCCGCATGCCCGGCAGGTGCTCCAGGAGAGTCCTACAAGTGGTTCTGGCCTAGCCCGCAGGTGATTTTGGCGTGTCCGGCAGGTGGTTCCGGCATGCTCGGCAGGTGGTTCAGGCATGTCTGGTAGGTGGTTCCGGTCTGTCCGCGAGGTGGTTCCGGCGTGTCAGGCACGTGGTTCCGGCATGTGTGACAGGTGGTTCTGGCATGTCCGGCAGGTGATTCTGGATTGTCCACCAAGTGGCTCTGGTGTAACCAGCAGGTGATTCCGGAGTGTACGGCAAGTGGTTCTGGCCTAGCTGGCTGGTGATTTTGGGGTGTCCAGCAGGTGGCTCCAGCGAGTCGAGCAAGTTGTTCCGGTGTGCTCAGCAGGTGGTTCAGGCAGGTCCGGCAGGTGTTTCTGGTCTGTCCAGTACGTGGTGCCGGCATGTCCGGCACGTGCTTCCAGTATGTTTGAGAGGTGGTTCCTACCTTCCCGGCGGGAGATTCCGGAGCGTCCGCCATGTGATTCTGGCCTACCTGGCAGGGGATTTTGGCGTCTCTGGCTGGTGGTTCCGGCGAGTCGAAGAGGAGGTTCCGGCGTGCTCGGCAGGTGCATCCGGTGTCTCTGGCACGTCATTCTGGCACGTTCGAGAGGTGGTTCCGGCATGCCTGACAGGTGATTCCGGAGTGTCCGACAAGGGGTTCTGGCACGTCTGAGAGGTGGTTCCGGCATACCCTGCAGGTGATTCTGG
Organism: Equus asinus; assembly: GCF_041296235.1. Classification (NCBI taxonomy): domain Eukaryota; kingdom Metazoa; phylum Chordata; class Mammalia; order Perissodactyla; family Equidae; genus Equus; species Equus asinus. Next base: position 24,528 of record NC_091790.1, on the reverse strand, counting down.
CTTGTCTGCCGAGTGGTGCTGGCGTAGCCATCAGGTGATTTTGGCGTGTCCAGCAGGTGGCTCCAGCGAGTAGAGCAGGTTGTTCCAGCGTACTCAGCAGGTGGTTCAGGCGGGTCTGGCAGGTGGTTCCGGTCTCTCTAGTAGGTGGTTCCGGCGTGTCCGGCACGTGCTTCTGGCACGTCTGAGAGCTGGTTCCGGCATGCCCGGCGGGTGATTCCATAGAGTCCGCCACGTGGTTCTGGCCTAGCTGACAGGTGATTTTGGCGTCCCCGGCAGGTGGTTACAGCGAGTTGAGCAGGAGGTTCCGGCATGCTCGGCAGTTGCATCCGGTGTCTCTGGCACGTGGTTCTGGCACGTCTGACATTTGGTTGCATCATGTCTGGCAGGTGATTCCGGAGTGTCCGGCAAGAGGTTCTGGTGTAGCCGGCAGGTGATTTTGGCATGTCCGGCAGGTGTTTCTGGCGAGCTGTTCAGGTGGTTCCGGTGTTCTTGGCAGGTGATTCTGGCGTGTCCAGCAGGTGGTTCCGGTCTGTCCGGTAATGGGTTCCGTCATGTGCCGCACGTGGTTCTGGCACGTCTGAGAGGTGGTTCCCGCATGCCCGGCAGGTGCTCCAGGAGAGTCCTACAAGTGGTTCTGGCCTAGCCCGCAGGTGATTTTGGCGTGTCCGGCAGGTGGTTCCGGCATGCTCGGCAGGTGGTTCAGGCATGTCTGGTAGGTGGTTCCGGTCTGTCCGCGAGGTGGTTCCGGCGTGTCAGGCACGTGGTTCCGGCATGTGTGACAGGTGGTTCTGGCATGTCCGGCAGGTGATTCTGGATTGTCCACCAAGTGGCTCTGGTGTAACCAGCAGGTGATTCCGGAGTGTACGGCAAGTGGTTCTGGCCTAGCTGGCTGGTGATTTTGGGGTGTCCAGCAGGTGGCTCCAGCGAGTCGAGCAAGTTGTTCCGGTGTGCTCAGCAGGTGGTTCAGGCAGGTCCGGCAGGTGTTTCTGGTCTGTCCAGTACGTGGTGCCGGCATGTCCGGCACGTGCTTCCAGTATGTTTGAGAGGTGGTTCCTACCTTCCCGGCGGGAGATTCCGGAGCGTCCGCCATGTGATTCTGGCCTACCTGGCAGGGGATTTTGGCGTCTCTGGCTGGTGGTTCCGGCGAGTCGAAGAGGAGGTTCCGGCGTGCTCGGCAGGTGCATCCGGTGTCTCTGGCACGTCATTCTGGCACGTTCGAGAGGTGGTTCCGGCATGCCTGACAGGTGATTCCGGAGTGTCCGACAAGGGGTTCTGGCACGTCTGAGAGGTGGTTCCGGCATACCCTGCAGGTGATTCTGGCTTGTCTGCCGAGTGGTGCTGGCGTAGCCATCAGGTGATTTTGGCGTGTCCAGCAGGTGGCTCCAGCGAGTAGAGCAGGTTGTTCCAGCGTACTCAGCAGGTGGTTCAGGCGGGTCTGGCAGGTGGTTCCGGTCTCTCTAGTAGGTGGTTCCGGCGTGTCCGGCACGTGCTTCTGGCACGTCTGAGAGCTGGTTCCGGCATGCCCGGCGGGTGATTCCATAGAGTCCGCCACGTGGTTCTGGCCTAGCTGACAGGTGATTTTGGCGTCCCCGGCAGGTGGTTACAGCGAGTTGAGCAGGAGGTTCCGGCATGCTCGGCAGTTGCATCCGGTGTCTCTGGCACGTGGTTCTGGCACGTCTGACATTTGGTTGCATCATGTCTGGCAGGTGATTCCGGAGTGTCCGGCAAGAGGTTCTGGTGTAGCCGGCAGGTGATTTTGGCATGTCCGGCAGGTGTTTCTGGCGAGCTGTTCAGGTGGTTCCGGTGTTCTTGGCAGGTGATTCTGGCGTGTCCAGCAGGTGGTTCCGGTCTGTCCGGTAATGGGTTCCGTCATGTGCCGCACGTGGTTCTGGCACGTCTGAGAGGTGGTTCCCGCATGCCCGGCAGGTGCTCCAGGAGAGTCCTACAAGTGGTTCTGGCCTAGCCCGCAGGTGATTTTGGCGTGTCCGGCAGGTGGTTCCGGCATGCTCGGCAGGTGGTTCAGGCATGTCTGGTAGGTGGTTCCGGTCTGTCCGCGAGGTGGTTCCGGCGTGTCAGGCACGTGGTTCCGGCATGTGTGACAGGTGGTTCTGGCATGTCCGGCAGGTGATTCTGGATTGTCCACCAAGTGGCTCTGGTGTAACCAGCAGGTGATTCCGGAGTGTACGGCAAGTGGTTCTGGCCTAGCTGGCTGGTGATTTTGGGGTGTCCAGCAGGTGGCTCCAGCGAGTCGAGCAAGTTGTTCCGGTGTGCTCAGCAGGTGGTTCAGGCAGGTCCGGCAGGTGTTTCTGGTCTGTCCAGTACGTGGTGCCGGCATGTCCGGCACGTGCTTCCAGTATGTTTGAGAGGTGGTTCCTACCTTCCCGGCGGGAGATTCCGGAGCGTCCGCCATGTGATTCTGGCCTACCTGGCAGGGGATTTTGGCGTCTCTGGCTGGTGGTTCCGGCGAGTCGAAGAGGAGGTTCCGGCGTGCTCGGCAGGTGCATCCGGTGTCTCTGGCACGTCATTCTGGCACGTTCGAGAGGTGGTTCCGGCATGCCTGACAGGTGATTCCGGAGTGTCCGACAAGGGGTTCTGGCACGTCTGAGAGGTGGTTCCGGCATACCCTGCAGGTGATTCTGGCTTGTCTGCCGAGTGGTGCTGGCGTAGCCATCAGGTGATTTTGGCGTGTCCAGCAGGTGGCTCCAGCGAGTAGAGCAGGTTGTTCCAGCGTACTCAGCAGGTGGTTCAGGCGGGTCTGGCAGGTGGTTCCGGTCTCTCTAGTAGGTGGTTCCGGCGTGTCCGGCACGTGCTTCTGGCACGTCTGAGAGCTGGTTCCGGCATGCCCGGCGGGTGATTCCATAGAGTCCGCCACGTGGTTCTGGCCTAGCTGACAGGTGATTTTGGCGTCCCCGGCAGGTGGTTACAGCGAGTTGAGCAGGAGGTTCCGGCATGCTCGGCAGTTGCATCCGGTGTCTCTGGCACGTGGTTCTGGCACGTCTGACATTTGGTTGCATCATGTCTGGCAGGTGATTCCGGAGTGTCCGGCAAGAGGTTCTGGTGTAGCCGGCAGGTGATTTTGGCATGTCCGGCAGGTGTTTCTGGCGAGCTGTTCAGGTGGTTCCGGTGTTCTTGGCAGGTGATTCTGGCGTGTCCAGCAGGTGGTTCCGGTCTGTCCGGTAATGGGTTCCGTCATGTGCCGCACGTGGTTCTGGCACGTCTGAGAGGTGGTTCCCGCATGCCCGGCAGGTGCTCCAGGAGAGTCCTACAAGTGGTTCTGGCCTAGCCCGCAGGTGATTTTGGCGTGTCCGGCAGGTGGTTCCGGCATGCTCGGCAGGTGGTTCAGGCATGTCTGGTAGGTGGTTCCGGTCTGTCCGCGAGGTGGTTCCGGCGTGTCAGGCACGTGGTTCCGGCATGTGTGACAGGTGGTTCTGGCATGTCCGGCAGGTGATTCTGGATTGTCCACCAAGTGGCTCTGGTGTAACCAGCAGGTGATTCCGGAGTGTACGGCAAGTGGTTCTGGCCTAGCTGGCTGGTGATTTTGGGGTGTCCAGCAGGTGGCTCCAGCGAGTCGAGCAAGTTGTTCCGGTGTGCTCAGCAGGTGGTTCAGGCAGGTCCGGCAGGTGTTTCTGGTCTGTCCAGTACGTGGTGCCGGCATGTCCGGCACGTGCTTCCAGTATGTTTGAGAGGTGGTTCCTACCTTCCCGGCGGGAGATTCCGGAGCGTCCGCCATGTGATTCTGGCCTACCTGGCAGGGGATTTTGGCGTCTCTGGCTGGTGGTTCCGGCGAGTCGAAGAGGAGGTTCCGGCGTGCTCGGCAGGTGCATCCGGTGTCTCTGGCACGTCATTCTGGCACGTTCGAGAGGTGGTTCCGGCATGCCTGACAGGTGATTCCGGAGTGTCCGACAAGGGGTTCTGGCACGTCTGAGAGGTGGTTCCGGCATACCCTGCAGGTGATTCTGGCTTGTCTGCCGAGTGGTGCTGGCGTAGCCATCAGGTGATTTTGGCGTGTCCAGCAGGTGGCTCCAGCGAGTAGAGCAGGTTGTTCCAGCGTACTCAGCAGGTGGTTCAGGCGGGTCTGGCAGGTGGTTCCGGTCTCTCTAGTAGGTGGTTCCGGCGTGTCCGGCACGTGCTTCTGGCACGTCTGAGAGCTGGTTCCGGCATGCCCGGCGGGTGATTCCATAGAGTCCGCCACGTGGTTCTGGCCTAGCTGACAGGTGATTTTGGCGTCCCCGGCAGGTGGTTACAGCGAGTTGAGCAGGAGGTTCCGGCATGCTCGGCAGTTGCATCCGGTGTCTCTGGCACGTGGTTCTGGCACGTCTGACATTTGGTTGCATCATGTCTGGCAGGTGATTCCGGAGTGTCCGGCAAGAGGTTCTGGTGTAGCCGGCAGGTGATTTTGGCATGTCCGGCAGGTGTTTCTGGCGAGCTGTTCAGGTGGTTCCGGTGTTCTTGGCAGGTGATTCTGGCGTGTCCAGCAGGTGGTTCCGGTCTGTCCGGTAATGGGTTCCGTCATGTGCCGCACGTGGTTCTGGCACGTCTGAGAGGTGGTTCCCGCATGCCCGGCAGGTGCTCCAGGAGAGTCCTACAAGTGGTTCTGGCCTAGCCCGCAGGTGATTTTGGCGTGTCCGGCAGGTGGTTCCGGCATGCTCGGCAGGTGGTTCAGGCATGTCTGGTAGGTGGTTCCGGTCTGTCCGCGAGGTGGTTCCGGCGTGTCAGGCACGTGCTTCCAGCATGTTTGAGAGGTGGTTCTGGCATGTCCGGCAGGTGATTCTGGATTGTCCACCAAGTGGCTCTGGTGTAACCAGCAGGTGATTCCGGAGTGTACGGCAAGTGGTTCTGGCATAGCTGGCTGGTGATTTTGGGGTGTCCAGCAGGTGGCTCCAGCGAGTCGAGCAAGTTGTTCCGGTGTGCTCAGCAGGTGGTTCAGGCAGGTCCGGCAGGTGTTTCTGGTCTGTCCAGTACGTGGTGCCGGCATGTCCGGCACGTGCTTCCAGTATGTTTGAGAGGTGGTTCCTACCTTCCCGGCGGGAGATTCCGGAGCGTCCGCCATGTGATTCTGGCCTACCTGGCAGGGGATTTTGGCGTCTCTGGCTGGTGGTTCCGGCGAGTCGAAGAGGAGGTTCCGGCGTGCTCGGCAGGTGCATCCGGTGTCTCTGGCACGTCATTCTGGCACGTTCGAGAGGTGGTTCCGGCATGCCTGACAGGTGATTCCGGAGTGTCCGACAAGGGGTTCTGGCACGTCTGAGAGGTGGTTCCGGCATACCCTGCAGGTGATTCTGGCTTGTCTGCCGAGTGGTGCTGGCGTAGCCATCAGGTGATTTTGGCGTGTCCAGCAGGTGGCTCCAGCGAGTAGAGCAGGTTGTTCCAGCGTACTCAGCAGGTGGTTCAGGCGGGTCTGGCAGGTGGTTCCGGTCTCTCTAGTAGGTGGTTCCGGCGTGTCCGGCACGTGCTTCTGGCACGTCTGTGAGCTGGTTCCGGCATGCCCGGCGGGTGATTCCATAGAGTCCGCCACGTGGTTCTGGCCTAGCTGACAGGTGATTTTGGCGTCCCCGGCAGGTGGTTACAGCGAGTTGAGCAGGAGGTTCCGGCATGCTCGGCAGTTGCATCCGGTGTCTCTGGCACGTGGTTCTGGCACGTCTGACATTTGGTTGCATCATGTCTGGCAGGTGATTCCGGAGTGTCCGGCAAGAGGTTCTGGTGTAGCCGGCAGGTGATTTTGGCATGTCCGGCAGGTGTTTCTGGCGAGCTGTTCAGGTGGTTCCGGTGTTCTTGGCAGGTGATTCTGGCGTGTCCAGCAGGTGGTTCCGGTCTGTCCGGTAATGGGTTCCGTCATGTGCCGCACGTGGTTCTGGCACGTCTGAGAGGTGGTTCCCGCATGCCCGGCAGGTGCTCCAGGAGAGTCCTACAAGTGGTTCTGGCCTAGCCCGCAGGTGATTTTGGCGTGTCCGGCAGGTGGTTCCGGCATGCTCGGCAGGTGGTTCAGGCATGTCTGGTAGGTGGTTCCGGTCTGTCCGCGAGGTGGTTCCGGCGTGTCAGGCACGTGGTTCCGGCATGTGTGACAGGTGGTTCTGGCATGTCCGGCAGGTGATTCTGGATTGTCCACCAAGTGGCTCTGGTGTAACCAGCAGGTGATTCCGGAGTGTACGGCAAGTGGTTCTGGCCTAGCTGGCTGGTGATTTTGGGGTGTCCAGCAGGTGGCTCCAGCGAGTCGAGCAAGTTGTTCCGGTGTGCTCAGCAGGTGGTTCAGGCAGGTCCGGCAGGTGTTTCTGGTCTGTCCAGTACGTGGTGCCGGCATGTCCGGCACGTGCTTCCAGTATGTTTGAGAGGTGGTTCCTACCTTCCCGGCGGGAGATTCCGGAGCGTCCGCCATGTGATTCTGGCCTACCTGGCAGGGGATTTTGGCGTCTCTGGCTGGTGGTTCCGGCGAGTCGAAGAGGAGGTTCCGGCGTGCTCGGCAGGTGCATCCGGTGTCTCTGGCACGTCATTCTGGCACGTTCGAGAGGTGGTTCCGGCATGCCTGACAGGTGATTCCGGAGTGTCCGACAAGGGGTTCTGGCACGTCTGAGAGGTGGTTCCGGCATACCCTGCAGGTGATTCTGGCTTGTCTGCCGAGTGGTGCTGGCGTAGCCATCAGGTGATTTTGGCGTGTCCAGCAGGTGGCTCCAGCGAGTAGAGCAGGTTGTTCCAGCGTACTCAGCAGGTGGTTCAGGCGGGTCTGGCAGGTGGTTCCGGTCTCTCTAGTAGGTGGTTCCGGCGTGTCCGGCACGTGCTTCTGGCACGTCTGAGAGCTGGTTCCGGCATGCCCGGCGGGTGATTCCATAGAGTCCGCCACGTGGTTCTGGCCTAGCTGACAGGTGATTTTGGCGTCCCCGGCAGGTGGTTACAGCGAGTTGAGCAGGAGGTTCCGGCATGCTCGGCAGTTGCATCCGGTGTCTCTGGCACGTGGTTCTGGCACGTCTGACATTTGGTTGCATCATGTCTGGCAGGTGATTCCGGAGTGTCCGGCAAGAGGTTCTGGTGTAGCCGGCAGGTGATTTTGGCATGTCCGGCAGGTGTTTCTGGCGAGCTGTTCAGGTGGTTCCGGTGTTCTTGGCAGGTGATTCTGGCGTGTCCAGCAGGTGGTTCCGGTCTGTCCGGTAATGGGTTCCGTCATGTGCCGCACGTGGTTCTGGGACGTCTGAGAGGTGGTTCCCGCATGCCCGGCAGGTGCTCCAGGAGAGTCCTACAAGTGGTTCTGGCCTAGCCCGCAGGTGATTTTGGCGTGTCCGGCAGGTGGTTCCGGCATGCTCGGCAGGTGGTTCAGGCATGTCTGGTAGGTGGTTCCGGTCTGTCCGCGAGGTGGTTCCGGCGTGTCAGGCACGTGGTTCCGGCATGTGTGACAGGTGGTTCTGGCATGTCCGGCAGGTGATTCTGGATTGTCCACCAAGTGGCTCTGGTGTAACCAGCAGGTGATTCCGGAGTGTACGGCAAGTGGTTCTGGCCTAGCTGGCTGGTGATTTTGGGGTGTCCAGCAGGTGGCTCCAGCGAGTCGAGCAAGTTGTTCCGGTGTGCTCAGCAGGTGGTTCAGGCAGGTCCGGCAGGTGTTTCTGGTCTGTCCAGTACGTGGTGCCGGCATGTCCGGCACGTGCTTCCAGTATGTTTGAGAGGTGGTTCCTACCTTCCCGGCGGGAGATTCCGGAGCGTCCGCCATGTGATTCTGGCCTACCTGGCAGGGGATTTTGGCGTCTCTGGCTGGTGGTTCCGGCGAGTCGAAGAGGAGGTTCCGGCGTGCTCGGCAGGTGCATCCGGTGTCTCTGGCACGTCATTCTGGCACGTTCGAGAGGTGGTTCCGGCATGCCTGACAGGTGATTCCGGAGTGTCCGACAAGGGGTTCTGGCACGTCTGAGAGGTGGTTCCGGCATACCCTGCAGGTGATTCTGGCTTGTCTGCCGAGTGGTGCTGGCGTAGCCATCAGGTGATTTTGGCGTGTCCAGCAGGTGGCTCCAGCGAGTAGAGCAGGTTGTTCCAGCGTACTCAGCAGGTGGTTCAGGCGGGTCTGGCAGGTGGTTCCGGTCTCTCTAGTAGGTGGTTCCGGCGTGTCCGGCACGTGCTTCTGGCACGTCTGTGAGCTGGTTCCGGCATGCCCGGCGGGTGATTCCATAGAGTCCGCCACGTGGTTCTGGCCTAGCTGACAGGTGATTTTGGCGTCCCCGGCAGGTGGTTACAGCGAGTTGAGCAGGAGGTTCCGGCATGCTCGGCAGTTGCATCCGGTGTCTCTGGCACGTGGTTCTGGCACGTCTGACATTTGGTTGCATCATGTCTGGCAGGTGATTCCGGAGTGTCCGGCAAGAGGTTCTGGTGTAGCCGGCAGGTGATTTTGGCATGTCCGGCAGGTGTTTCTGGCGAGCTGTTCAGGTGGTTCCGGTGTTCTTGGCAGGTGATTCTGGCGTGTCCAGCAGGTGGTTCCGGTCTGTCCGGTAATGGGTTCCGTCATGTGCCGCACGTGGTTCTGGCACGTCTGAGAGGTGGTTCCCGCATGCCCGGCAGGTGCTCCAGGAGAGTCCTACAAGTGGTTCTGGCCTAGCCCGCAGGTGATTTTGGCGTGTCCGGCAGGTGGTTCCGGCATGCTCGGCAGGTGGTTCAGGCATGTCTGGTAGGTGGTTCCGGTCTGTCCGCGAGGTGGTTCCGGCGTGTCAGGCACGTGGTTCCGGCATGTGTGACAGGTGGTTCTGGCATGTCCGGCAGGTGATTCTGGATTGTCCACCAAGTGGCTCTGGTGTAACCAGCAGGTGATTCCGGAGTGTACGGCAAGTGGTTCTGGCCTAGCTGGCTGGTGATTTTGGGGTGTCCAGCAGGTGGCTCCAGCGAGTCGAGCAAGTTGTTCCGGTGTGCTCAGCAGGTGGTTCAGGCAGGTCCGGCAGGTGTTTCTGGTCTGTCCAGTACGTGGTGCCGGCATGTCCGGCACGTGCTTCCAGTATGTTTGAGAGGTGGTTCCTACCTTCCCGGCGGGAGATTCCGGAGCGTCCGCCATGTGATTCTGGCCTACCTGGCAGGGGATTTTGGCGTCTCTGGCTGGTGGTTCCGGCGAGTCGAAGAGGAGGTTCCGGCGTGCTCGGCAGGTGCATCCGGTGTCTCTGGCACGTCATTCTGGCACGTTCGAGAGGTGGTTCCGGCATGCCTGACAGGTGATTCCGGAGTGTCCGACAAGGGGTTCTGGCACGTCTGAGAGGTGGTTCCGGCATACCCTGCAGGTGATTCTGGCTTGTCTGCCGAGTGGTGCTGGCGTAGCCATCAGGTGATTTTGGCGTGTCCAGCAGGTGGCTCCAGCGAGTAGAGCAGGTTGTTCCAGCGTACTCAGCAGGTGGTTCAGGCGGGTCTGGCAGGTGGTTCCGGTCTCTCTAGTAGGTGGTTCCGGCGTGTCCGGCACGTGCTTCTGGCACGTCTGAGAGCTGGTTCCGGCATGCCCGGCGGGTGATTCCATAGAGTCCGCCACGTGGTTCTGGCCTAGCTGACAGGTGATTTTGGCGTCCCCGGCAGGTGGTTACAGCGAGTTGAGCAGGAGGTTCCGGCATGCTCGGCAGTTGCATCCGGTGTCTCTGGCACGTGGTTCTGGCACGTCTGACATTTGGTTGCATCATGTCTGGCAGGTGATTCCGGAGTGTCCGGCAAGAGGTTCTGGTGTAGCCGGCAGGTGATTTTGGCATGTCCGGCAGGTGTTTCTGGCGAGCTGTTCAGGTGGTTCCGGTGTTCTTGGCAGGTGATTCTGGCGTGTCCAGCAGGTGGTTCCGGTCTGTCCGGTAATGGGTTCCGTCATGTGCCGCACGTGGTTCTGGGACGTCTGAGAGGTGGTTCCCGCATGCCCGGCAGGTGCTCCAGGAGAGTCCTACAAGTGGTTCTGGCCTAGCCCGCAGGTGATTTTGGCGTGTCCGGCAGGTGGTTCCGGCATGCTCGGCAGGTGGTTCAGGCATGTCTGGTAGGTGGTTCCGGTCTGTCCGCGAGGTGGTTCCGGCGTGTCAGGCACGTGGTTCCGGCATGTGTGACAGGTGGTTCTGGCATGTCCGGCAGGTGATTCTGGATTGTCCACCAAGTGGCTCTGGTGTAACCAGCAGGTGATTCCGGAGTGTACGGCAAGTGGTTCTGGCCTAGCTGGCTGGTGATTTTGGGGTGTCCAGCAGGTGGCTCCAGCGAGTCGAGCAAGTTGTTCCGGTGTGCTCAGCAGGTGGTTCAGGCAGGTCCGGCAGGTGTTTCTGGTCTGTCCAGTACGTGGTGCCGGCATGTCCGGCACGTGCTTCCAGTATGTTTGAGAGGTGGTTCCTACCTTCCCGGCGGGAGATTCCGGAGCGTCCGCCATGTGATTCTGGCCTACCTGGCAGGGGATTTTGGCGTCTCTGGCTGGTGGTTCCGGCGAGTCGAAGAGGAGGTTCCGGCGTGCTCGGCAGGTGCATCCGGTGTCTCTGGCACGTCATTCTGGCACGTTCGAGAGGTGGTTCCGGCATGCCTGACAGGTGATTCCGGAGTGTCCGACAAGGGGTTCTGGCACGTCTGAGAGGTGGTTCCGGCATACCCTGCAGGTGATTCTGGCTTGTCTGCCGAGTGGTGCTGGCGTAGCCATCAGGTGATTTTGGCGTGTCCAGCAGGTGGCTCCAGCGAGTAGAGCAGGTTGTTCCAGCGTACTCAGCAGGTGGTTCAGGCGGGTCTGGCAGGTGGTTCCGGTCTCTCTAGTAGGTGGTTCCGGCGTGTCCGGCACGTGCTTCTGGCACGTCTGAGAGCTGGTTCCGGCATGCCCGGCGGGTGATTCCATAGAGTCCGCCACGTGGTTCTGGCCTAGCTGACAGGTGATTTTGGCGTCCCCGGCAGGTGGTTACAGCGAGTTGAGCAGGAGGTTCCGGCATGCTCGGCAGTTGCATCCGGTGTCTCTGGCACGTGGTTCTGGCACGTCTGACATTTGGTTGCATCATGTCTGGCAGGTGATTCCGGAGTGTCCGGCAAGAGGTTCTGGTGTAGCCGGCAGGTGATTTTGGCATGTCCGGCAGGTGTTTCTGGCGAGCTGTTCAGGTGGTTCCGGTGTTCTTGGCAGGTGATTCTGGCGTGTCCAGCAGGTGGTTCCGGTCTGTCCGGTAATGGGTTCCGTCATGTGCCGCACGTGGTTCTGGCACGTCTGAGAGGTGGTTCCCGCATGCCCGGCAGGTGCTCCAGGAGAGTCCTACAAGTGGTTCTGGCCTAGCCCGCAGGTGATTTTGGCGTGTCCGGCAGGTGGTTCCGGCATGCTCGGCAGGTGGTTCAGGCATGTCTGGTAGGTGGTTCCGGTCTGTCCGCGAGGTGGTTCCGGCGTGTCAGGCACGTGGTTCCGGCATGTGTGACAGGTGGTTCTGGCATGTCCGGCAGGTGATTCTGGATTGTCCACCAAGTGGCTCTGGTGTAACCAGCAGGTGATTCCGGAGTGTACGGCAAGTGGTTCTGGCATAGCTGGCTGGTGATTTTGGGGTGTCCAGCAGGTGGCTCCAGCGAGTCGAGCAAGTTGTTCCGGTGTGCTCAGCAGGTGGTTCAGGCAGGTCCGGCAGGTGTTTCTGGTCTGTCCAGTACGTGGTGCCGGCATGTCCGGCACGTGCTTCCAGTATGTTTGAGAGGTGGTTCCTACCTTCCCGGCGGGAGATTCCGGAGCGTCCGCCATGTGATTCTGGCCTACCTGGCAGGGGATTTTGGCGTCTCTGGCTGGTGGTTCCGGCGAGTCGAAGAGGAGGTTCCGGCGTGCTCGGCAGGTGCATCCGGTGTCTCTGGCACGTCATTCTGGCACGTTCGAGAGGTGGTTCCGGCATGCCTGACAGGTGATTCCGGAGTGTCCGACAAGGGGTTCTGGCACGTCTGAGAGGTGGTTCCGGCATACCCTGCAGGTGATTCTGGCTTGTCTGCCGAGTGGTGCTGGCGTAGCCATCAGGTGATTTTGGCGTGTCCAGCAGGTGGCTCCAGCGAGTAGAGCAGGTTGTTCCAGCGTACTCAGCAGGTGGTTCAGGCGGGTCTGGCAGGTGGTTCCGGTCTCTCTAGTAGGTGGTTCCGGCGTGTCCGGCACGTGCTTCTGGCACGTCTGAGAGCTGGTTCCGGCATGCCCGGCGGGTGATTCCATAGAGTCCGCCACGTGGTTCTGGCCTAGCTGACAGGTGATTTTGGCGTCCCCGGCAGGTGGTTACAGCGAGTTGAGCAGGAGGTTCCGGCATGCTCGGCAGTTGCATCCGGTGTCTCTGGCACGTGGTTCTGGCACGTCTGACATTTGGTTGCATCATGTCTGGCAGGTGATTCCGGAGTGTCCGGCAAGAGGTTCTGGTGTAGCCGGCAGGTGATTTTGGCATGTCCGGCAGGTGTTTCTGGCGAGCTGTTCAGGTGGTTCCGGTGTTCTTGGCAGGTGATTCTGGCGTGTCCAGCAGGTGGTTCCGGTCTGTCCGGTAATGGGTTCCGTCATGTGCCGCACGTGGTTCTGGCACGTCTGAGAGGTGGTTCCCGCATGCCCGGCAGGTGCTCCAGGAGAGTCCTACAAGTGGTTCTGGCCTAGCCCGCAGGTGATTTTGGCGTGTCCGGCAGGTGGTTCCGGCATGCTCGGCAGGTGGTTCAGGCATGTCTGGTAGGTGGTTCCGGTCTGTCCGCGAGGTGGTTCCGGCGTGTCAGGCACGTGGTTCCGGCATGTGTGACAGGTGGTTCTGGCATGTCCGGCAGGTGATTCTGGATTGTCCACCAAGTGGCTCTGGTGTAACCAGCAGGTGATTCCGGAGTGTACGGCAAGTGGTTCTGGCATAGCTGGCTGGTGATTTTGGGGTGTCCAGCAGGTGGCTCCAGCGAGTCGAGCAAGTTGTTCCGGTGTGCTCAGCAGGTGGTTCAGGCAGGTCCGGCAGGTGTTTCTGGTCTGTCCAGTACGTGGTGCCGGCATGTCCGGCACGTGCTTCCAGTATGTTTGAGAGGTGGTTCCTACCTTCCCGGCGGGAGATTCCGGAGCGTCCGCCATGTGATTCTGGCCTACCTGGCAGGGGATTTTGGCGTCTCTGGCTGGTGGTTCCGGCGAGTCGAAGAGGAGGTTCCGGCGTGCTCGGCAGGTGCATCCGGTGTCTCTGGCACGTCATTCTGGCACGTTCGAGAGGTGGTTCCGGCATGCCTGACAGGTGATTCCGGAGTGTCCGACAAGGGGTTCTGGCACGTCTGAGAGGTGGTTCCGGCATACCCTGCAGGTGATTCTGGCTTGTCTGCCGAGTGGTGCTGGCGTAGCCATCAGGTGATTTTGGCGTGTCCAGCAGGTGGCTCCAGCGAGTAGAGCAGGTTGTTCCAGCGTACTCAGCAGGTGGTTCAGGCGGGTCTGGCAGGTGGTTCCGGTCTCTCTAGTAGGTGGTTCCGGCGTGTCCGGCACGTGCTTCTGGCACGTCTGAGAGCTGGTTCCGGCATGCCCGGCGGGTGATTCCATAGAGTCCGCCACGTGGTTCTGGCCTAGCTGACAGGTGATTTTGGCGTCCCCGGCAGGTGGTTACAGCGAGTTGAGCAGGAGGTTCCGGCATGCTCGGCAGTTGCATCCGGTGTCTCTGGCACGTGGTTCTGGCACGTCTGACATTTGGTTGCATCATGTCTGGCAGGTGATTCCGGAGTGTCCGGCAAGAGGTTCTGGTGTAGCCGGCAGGTGATTTTGGCATGTCCGGCAGGTGTTTCTGGCGAGCTGTTCAGGTGGTTCCGGTGTTCTTGGCAGGTGATTCTGGCGTGTCCAGCAGGTGGTTCCGGTCTGTCCGGTAATGGGTTCCGTCATGTGCCGCACGTGGTTCTGGCACGTCTGAGAGGTGGTTCCCGCATGCCCGGCAGGTGCTCCAGGAGAGTCCTACAAGTGGTTCTGGCCTAGCCCGCAGGTGATTTTGGCGTGTCCGGCAGGTGGTTCCGGCATGCTCGGCAGGTGGTTCAGGCATGTCTGGTAGGTGGTTCCGGTCTGTCCGCGAGGTGGTTCCGGCGTGTCAGGCACGTGGTTCCGGCATGTGTGACAGGTGGTTCTGGCATGTCCGGCAGGTGATTCTGGATTGTCCACCAAGTGGCTCTGGTGTAACCAGCAGGTGATTCCGGAGTGTACGGCAAGTGGTTCTGGCATAGCTGGCTGGTGATTTTGGGGTGTCCAGCAGGTGGCTCCAGCGAGTCGAGCAAGTTGTTCCGGTGTGCTCAGCAGGTGGTTCAGGCAGGTCCGGCAGGTGTTTCTGGTCTGTCCAGTACGTGGTGCCGGCATGTCCGGCACGTGCTTCCAGTATGTTTGAGAGGTGGTTCCTACCTTCCCGGCGGGAGATTCCGGAGCGTCCGCCATGTGATTCTGGCCTACCTGGCAGGGGATTTTGGCGTCTCTGGCTGGTGGTTCCGGCGAGTCGAAGAGGAGGTTCCGGCGTGCTCGGCAGGTGCATCCGGTGTCTCTGGCACGTCATTCTGGCACGTTCGAGAGGTGGTTCCGGCATGCCTGACAGGTGATTCCGGAGTGTCCGACAAGGGGTTCTGGCACGTCTGAGAGGTGGTTCCGGCATACCCTGCAGGTGATTCTGGCTTGTCTGCCGAGTGGTGCTGGCGTAGCCATCAGGTGATTTTGGCGTGTCCAGCAGGTGGCTCCAGCGAGTAGAGCAGGTTGTTCCAGCGTACTCAGCAGGTGGTTCAGGCGGGTCTGGCAGGTGGTTCCGGTCTCTCTAGTAGGTGGTTCCGGCGTGTCCGGCACGTGCTTCTGGCACGTCTGAGAGCTGGTTCCGGCATGCCCGGCGGGTGATTCCATAGAGTCCGCCACGTGGTTCTGGCCTAGCTGACAGGTGATTTTGGCGTCCCCGGCAGGTGGTTACAGCGAGTTGAGCAGGAGGTTCCGGCATGCTCGGCAGTTGCATCCGGTGTCTCTGGCACGTGGTTCTGGCACGTCTGACATTTGGTTGCATCATGTCTGGCAGGTGATTCCGGAGTGTCCGGCAAGAGGTTCTGGTGTAGCCGGCAGGTGATTTTGGCATGTCCGGCAGGTGTTTCTGGCGAGCTGTTCAGGTGGTTCCGGTGTTCTTGGCAGGTGATTCTGGCGTGTCCAGCAGGTGGTTCCGGTCTGTCCGGTAATGGGTTCCGTCATGTGCCGCACGTGGTTCTGGGACGTCTGAGAGGTGGTTCCCGCATGCCCGGCAGGTGCTCCAGGAGAGTCCTACAAGTGGTTCTGGCCTAGCCCGCAGGTGATTTTGGCGTGTCCGGCAGGTGGTTCCGGCATGCTCGGCAGGTGGTTCAGGCATGTCTGGTAGGTGGTTCCGGTCTGTCCGCGAGGTGGTTCCGGCGTGTCAGGCACGTGGTTCCGGCATGTGTGACAGGTGGTTCTGGCATGTCCGGCAGGTGATTCTGGATTGTCCACCAAGTGGCTCTGGTGTAACCAGCAGGTGATTCCGGAGTGTACGGCAAGTGGTTCTGGCATAGCTGGCTGGTGATTTTGGGGTGTCCAGCAGGTGGCTCCAGCGAGTCGAGCAAGTTGTTCCGGTGTGCTCAGCAGGTGGTTCAGGCAGGTCCGGCAGGTGTTTCTGGTCTGTCCAGTACGTGGTGCCGGCATGTCCGGCACGTGCTTCCAGTATGTTTGAGAGGTGGTTCCTACCTTCCCGGCGGGAGATTCCGGAGCGTCCGCCATGTGATTCTGGCCTACCTGGCAGGGGATTTTGGCGTCTCTGGCTGGTGGTTCCGGCGAGTCGAAGAGGAGGTTCCGGCGTGCTCGGCAGGTGCATCCGGTGTCTCTGGCACGTCATTCTGGCACGTTCGAGAGGTGGTTCCGGCATGCCTGACAGGTGATTCCGGAGTGTCCGACAAGGGGTTCTGGCACGTCTGAGAGGTGGTTCCGGCATACCCTGCAGGTGATTCTGGCTTGTCTGCCGAGTGGTGCTGGCGTAGCCATCAGGTGATTTTGGCGTGTCCAGCAGGTGGCTCCAGCGAGTAGAGCAGGTTGTTCCAGCGTACTCAGCAGGTGGTTCAGGCGGGTCTGGCAGGTGGTTCCGGTCTCTCTAGTAGGTGGTTCCGGCGTGTCCGGCACGTGCTTCTGGCACGTCTGAGAGCTGGTTCCGGCATGCCCGGCGGGTGATTCCATAGAGTCCGCCACGTGGTTCTGGCCTAGCTGACAGGTGATTTTGGCGTCCCCGGCAGGTGGTTACAGCGAGTTGAGCAGGAGGTTCCGGCATGCTCGGCAGTTGCATCCGGTGTCTCTGGCACGTGGTTCTGGCACGTCTGACATTTGGTTGCATCATGTCTGGCAGGTGATTCCGGAGTGTCCGGCAAGAGGTTCTGGTGTAGCCGGCAGGTGATTTTGGCATGTCCGGCAGGTGTTTCTGGCGAGCTGTTCAGGTGGTTCCGGTGTTCTTGGCAGGTGATTCTGGCGTGTCCAGCAGGTGGTTCCGGTCTGTCCGGTAATGGGTTCCGTCATGTGCCGCACGTGGTTCTGGCACGTCTGAGAGGTGGTTCCCGCATGCCCGGCAGGTGCTCCAGGAGAGTCCTACAAGTGGTTCTGGCCTAGCCCGCAGGTGATTTTGGCGTGTCCGGCAGGTGGTTCCGGCATGCTCGGCAGGTGGTTCAGGCATGTCTGGTAGGTGGTTCCGGTCTGTCCGCGAGGTGGTTCCGGCGTGTCAGGCACGTGGTTCCGGCATGTGTGACAGGTGGTTCTGGCATGTCCGGCAGGTGATTCTGGATTGTCCACCAAGTGGCTCTGGTGTAACCAGCAGGTGATTCCGGAGTGTACGGCAAGTGGTTCTGGCATAGCTGGCTGGTGATTTTGGGGTGTCCAGCAGGTGGCTCCAGCGAGTCGAGCAAGTTGTTCCGGTGTGCTCAGCAGGTGGTTCAGGCAGGTCCGGCAGGTGTTTCTGGTCTGTCCAGTACGTGGTGCCGGCATGTCCGGCACGTGCTTCCAGTATGTTTGAGAGGTGGTTCCTACCTTCCCGGCGGGAGATTCCGGAGCGTCCGCCATGTGATTCTGGCCTACCTGGCAGGGGATTTTGGCGTCTCTGGCTGGTGGTTCCGGCGAGTCGAAGAGGAGGTTCCGGCGTGCTCGGCAGGTGCATCCGGTGTCTCTGGCACGTCATTCTGGCACGTTCGAGAGGTGGTTCCGGCATGCCTGACAGGTGATTCCGGAGTGTCCGACAAGGGGTTCTGGCACGTCTGAGAGGTGGTTCCGGCATACCCTGCAGGTGATTCTGGCTTGTCTGCCGAGTGGTGCTGGCGTAGCCATCAGGTGATTTTGGCGTGTCCAGCAGGTGGCTCCAGCGAGTAGAGCAGGTTGTTCCAGCGTACTCAGCAGGTGGTTCAGGCGGGTCTGGCAGGTGGTTCCGGTCTCTCTAGTAGGTGGTTCCGGCGTGTCCGGCACGTGCTTCTGGCACGTCTGAGAGCTGGTTCCGGCATGCCCGGCGGGTGATTCCATAGAGTCCGCCACGTGGTTCTGGCCTAGCTGACAGGTGATTTTGGCGTCCCCGGCAGGTGGTTACAGCGAGTTGAGCAGGAGGTTCCGGCATGCTCGGCAGTTGCATCCGGTGTCTCTGGCACGTGGTTCTGGCACGTCTGACATTTGGTTGCATCATGTCTGGCAGGTGATTCCGGAGTGTCCGGCAAGAGGTTCTGGTGTAGCCGGCAGGTGATTTTGGCATGTCCGGCAGGTGTTTCTGGCGAGCTGTTCAGGTGGTTCCGGTGTTCTTGGCAGGTGATTCTGGCGTGTCCAGCAGGTGGTTCCGGTCTGTCCGGTAATGGGTTCCGTCATGTGCCGCACGTGGTTCTGGCACGTCTGAGAGGTGGTTCCCGCATGCCCGGCAGGTGCTCCAGGAGAGTCCTACAAGTGGTTCTGGCCTAGCCTGCAGGTGATTTTGGCGTGTCCGGCAGGTGGTTCCGGCATGCTCGGCAGGTGGTTCAGGCATGTCTGGTAGGTGGTTCCGGTCTGTCCGCGAGGTGGTTCCGGCGTGTCAGGCACGTGGTTCCGGCATGTGTGACAGGTGGTTCTGGCATGTCCGGCAGGTGATTCTGGATTGTCCACCAAGTGGCTCTGGTGTAACCAGCAGGTGATTCCGGAGTGTACGGCAAGTGGTTCTGGCATAGCTGGCTGGTGATTTTGGGGTGTCCAGCAGGTGGCTCCAGCGAGTCGAGCAAGTTGTTCCGGTGTGCTCAGCAGGTGGTTCAGGCAGGTCCGGCAGGTGTTTCTGGTCTGTCCAGTACGTGGTGCCGGCATGTCCGGCACGTGCTTCCAGTATGTTTGAGAGGTGGTTCCTACCTTCCCGGCGGGAGATTCCGGAGCGTCCGCCATGTGATTCTGGCCTACCTGGCAGGGGATTTTGGCGTCTCTGGCTGGTGGTTCCGGCGAGTCGAAGAGGAGGTTCCGGCGTGCTCGGCAGGTGCATCCGGTGTCTCTGGCACGTCATTCTGGCACGTTCGAGAGGTGGTTCCGGCATGCCTGACAGGTGATTCCGGAGTGTCCGACAAGGGGTTCTGGCACGTCTGAGAGGTGGTTCCGGCATACCCTGCAGGTGATTCTGGCTTGTCTGCCGAGTGGTGCTGGCGTAGCCATCAGGTGATTTTGGCGTGTCCAGCAGGTGGCTCCAGCGAGTAGAGCAGGTTGTTCCAGCGTACTCAGCAGGTGGTTCAGGCGGGTCTGGCAGGTGGTTCCGGTCTCTCTAGTAGGTGGTTCCGGCGTGTCCGGCACGTGCTTCTGGCACGTCTGAGAGCTGGTTCCGGCATGCCCGGCGGGTGATTCCATAGAGTCCGCCACGTGGTTCTGGCCTAGCTGACAGGTGATTTTGGCGTCCCCGGCAGGTGGTTACAGCGAGTTGAGCAGGAGGTTCCGGCATGCTCGGCAGTTGCATCCGGTGTCTCTGGCACGTGGTTCTGGCACGTCTGACATTTGGTTGCATCATGTCTGGCAGGTGATTCCGGAGTGTCCGGCAAGAGGTTCTGGTGTAGCCGGCAGGTGATTTTGGCATGTCCGGCAGGTGTTTCTGGCGAGCTGTTCAGGTGGTTCCGGTGTTCTTGGCAGGTGATTCTGGCGTGTCCAGCAGGTGGTTCCGGTCTGTCCGGTAATGGGTTCCGTCATGTGCCGCACGTGGTTCTGGCACGTCTGAGAGGTGGTTCCCGCATGCCCGGCAGGTGCTCCAGGAGAGTCCTACAAGTGGTTCTGGCCTAGCCCGCAGGTGATTTTGGCGTGTCCGGCAGGTGGTTCCGGCATGCTCGGCAGGTGGTTCAGGCATGTCTGGTAGGTGGTTCCGGTCTGTCCGCGAGGTGGTTCCGGCGTGTCAGGCACGTGGTTCCGGCATGTGTGACAGGTGGTTCTGGCATGTCCGGCAGGTGATTCTGGATTGTCCACCAAGTGGCTCTGGTGTAACCAGCAGGTGATTCCGGAGTGTACGGCAAGTGGTTCTGGCATAGCTGGCTGGTGATTTTGGGGTGTCCAGCAGGTGGCTCCAGCGAGTCGAGCAAGTTGTTCCGGTGTGCTCAGCAGGTGGTTCAGGCAGGTCCGGCAGGTGTTTCTGGTCTGTCCAGTACGTGGTGCCGGCATGTCCGGCACGTGCTTCCAGTATGTTTGAGAGGTGGTTCCTACCTTCCCGGCGGGAGATTCCGGAGCGTCCGCCATGTGATTCTGGCCTACCTGGCAGGGGATTTTGGCGTCTCTGGCTGGTGGTTCCGGCGAGTCGAAGAGGAGGTTCCGGCGTGCTCGGCAGGTGCATCCGGTGTCTCTGGCACGTCATTCTGGCACGTTCGAGAGGTGGTTCCGGCATGCCTGACAGGTGATTCCGGAGTGTCCGACAAGGGGTTCTGGCACGTCTGAGAGGTGGTTCCGGCATACCCTGCAGGTGATTCTGGCTTGTCTGCCGAGTGGTGCTGGCGTAGCCATCAGGTGATTTTGGCGTGTCCAGCAGGTGGCTCCAGCGAGTAGAGCAGGTTGTTCCAGCGTACTCAGCAGGTGGTTCAGGCGGGTCTGGCAGGTGGTTCCGGTCTCTCTAGTAGGTGGTTCCGGCGTGTCCGGCACGTGCTTCTGGCACGTCTGAGAGCTGGTTCCGGCATGCCCGGCGGGTGATTCCATAGAGTCCGCCACGTGGTTCTGGCCTAGCTGACAGGTGATTTTGGCGTCCCCGGCAGGTGGTTACAGCGAGTTGAGCAGGAGGTTCCGGCATGCTCGGCAGTTGCATCCGGTGTCTCTGGCACGTGGTTCTGGCACGTCTGACATTTGGTTGCATCATGTCTGGCAGGTGATTCCGGAGTGTCCGGCAAGAGGTTCTGGTGTAGCCGGCAGGTGATTTTGGCATGTCCGGCAGGTGTTTCTGGCGAGCTGTTCAGGTGGTTCCGGTGTTCTTGGCAGGTGATTCTGGCGTGTCCAGCAGGTGGTTCCGGTCTGTCCGGTAATGGGTTCCGTCATGTGCCGCACGTGGTTCTGGCACGTCTGAGAGGTGGTTCCCGCATGCCCGGCAGGTGCTCCAGGAGAGTCCTACAAGTGGTTCTGGCCTAGCCCGCAGGTGATTTTGGCGTGTCCGGCAGGTGGTTCCGGCATGCTCGGCAGGTGGTTCAGGCATGTCTGGTAGGTGGTTCCGGTCTGTCCGCGAGGTGGTTCCGGCGTGTCAGGCACGTGGTTCCGGCATGTGTGACAGGTGGTTCTGGCATGTCCGGCAGGTGATTCTGGATTGTCCACCAAGTGGCTCTGGTGTAACCAGCAGGTGATTCCGGAGTGTACGGCAAGTGGTTCTGGCATAGCTGGCTGGTGATTTTGGGGTGTCCAGCAGGTGGCTCCAGCGAGTCGAGCAAGTTGTTCCGGTGTGCTCAGCAGGTGGTTCAGGCAGGTCCGGCAGGTGTTTCTGGTCTGTCCAGTACGTGGTGCCGGCATGTCCGGCACGTGCTTCCAGTATGTTTGAGAGGTGGTTCCTACCTTCCCGGCGGGAGATTCCGGAGCGTCCGCCATGTGATTCTGGCCTACCTGGCAGGGGATTTTGGCGTCTCTGGCTGGTGGTTCCGGCGAGTCGAAGAGGAGGTTCCGGCGTGCTCGGCAGGTGCATCCGGTGTCTCTGGCACGTCATTCTGGCACGTTCGAGAGGTGGTTCCGGCATGCCTGACAGGTGATTCCGGAGTGTCCGACAAGGGGTTCTGGCACGTCTGAGAGGTGGTTCCGGCATACCCTGCAGGTGATTCTGGCTTGTCTGCCGAGTGGTGCTGGCGTAGCCATCAGGTGATTTTGGCGTGTCCAGCAGGTGGCTCCAGCGAGTAGAGCAGGTTGTTCCAGCGTACTCAGCAGGTGGTTCAGGCGGGTCTGGCAGGTGGTTCCGGTCTCTCTAGTAGGTGGTTCCGGCGTGTCCGGCACGTGCTTCTGGCACGTCTGAGAGCTGGTTCCGGCATGCCCGGCGGGTGATTCCATAGAGTCCGCCACGTGGTTCTGGCCTAGCTGACAGGTGATTTTGGCGTCCCCGGCAGGTGGTTACAGCGAGTTGAGCAGGAGGTTCCGGCATGCTCGGCAGTTGCATCCGGTGTCTCTGGCACGTGGTTCTGGCACGTCTGACATTTGGTTGCATCATGTCTGGCAGGTGATTCCGGAGTGTCCGGCAAGAGGTTCTGGTGTAGCCGGCAGGTGATTTTGGCATGTCCGGCAGGTGTTTCTGGCGAGCTGTTCAGGTGGTTCCGGTGTTCTTGGCAGGTGATTCTGGCGTGTCCAGCAGGTGGTTCCGGTCTGTCCGGTAATGGGTTCCGTCATGTGCCGCACGTGGTTCTGGCACGTCTGAGAGCTGGTTCCCGCATGCCCGGCAGGTGCTCCAGGAGAGTCCTACAAGTGGTTCTGGCCTAGCCCGCAGGTGATTTTGGCGTGTCCGGCAGGTGGTTCCGGCATGCTCGGCAGGTGGTTCAGGCATGTCTGGTAGGTGGTTCCGGTCTGTCCGCGAGGTGGTTCCGGCGTGTCAGGCACGTGGTTCCGGCATGTGTGACAGGTGGTTCTGGCATGTCCGGCAGGTGATTCTGGATTGTCCACCAAGTGGCTCTGGTGTAACCAGCAGGTGATTCCGGAGTGTACGGCAAGTGGTTCTGGCATAGCTGGCTGGTGATTTTGGGGTGTCCAGCAGGTGGCTCCAGCGAGTCGAGCAAGTTGTTCCGGTGTGCTCAGCAGGTGGTTCAGGCAGGTCCGGCAGGTGTTTCTGGTCTGTCCAGTACGTGGTGCCGGCATGTCCGGCACGTGCTTCCAGTATGTTTGAGAGGTGGTTCCTACCTTCCCGGCGGGAGATTCCGGAGCGTCCGCCATGTGATTCTGGCCTACCTGGCAGGGGATTTTGGCGTCTCTGGCTGGTGGTTCCGGCGAGTCGAAGAGGAGGTTCCGGCGTGCTCGGCAGGTGCATCCGGTGTCTCTGGCACGTCATTCTGGCACGTTCGAGAGGTGGTTCCGGCATGCCTGACAGGTGATTCCGGAGTGTCCGACAAGGGGTTCTGGCACGTCTGAGAGGTGGTTCCGGCATACCCTGCAGGTGATTCTGGCTTGTCTGCCGAGTGGTGCTGGCGTAGCCATCAGGTGATTTTGGCGTGTCCAGCAGGTGGCTCCAGCGAGTAGAGCAGGTTGTTCCAGCGTACTCAGCAGGTGGTTCAGGCGGGTCTGGCAGGTGGTTCCGGTCTCTCTAGTAGGTGGTTCCGGCGTGTCCGGCACGTGCTTCTGGCACGTCTGAGAGCTGGTTCCGGCATGCCCGGCGGGTGATTCCATAGAGTCCGCCACGTGGTTCTGGCCTAGCTGACAGGTGATTTTGGCGTCCCCGGCAGGTGGTTACAGCGAGTTGAGCAGGAGGTTCCGGCATGCTCGGCAGTTGCATCCGGTGTCTCTGGCACGTGGTTCTGGCACGTCTGACATTTGGTTGCATCATGTCTGGCAGGTGATTCCGGAGTGTCCGGCAAGAGGTTCTGGTGTAGCCGGCAGGTGATTTTGGCATGTCCGGCAGGTGTTTCTGGCGAGCTGTTCAGGTGGTTCCGGTGTTCTTGGCAGGTGATTCTGGCGTGTCCAGCAGGTGGTTCCGGTCTGTCCGGTAATGGGTTCCGTCATGTGCCGCACGTGGTTCTGGCACGTCTGAGAGGTGGTTCCCGCATGCCCGGCAGGTGCTCCAGGAGAGTCCTACAAGTGGTTCTGGCCTAGCCCGCAGGTGATTTTGGCGTGTCCGGCAGGTGGTTCCGGCATGCTCGGCAGGTGGTTCAGGCATGTCTGGTAGGTGGTTCCGGTCTGTCCGCGAGGTGGTTCCGGCGTGTCAGGCACGTGGTTCCGGCATGTGTGACAGGTGGTTCTGGCATGTCCGGCAGGTGATTCTGGATTGTCCACCAAGTGGCTCTGGTGTAACCAGCAGGTGATTCCGGAGTGTACGGCAAGTGGTTCTGGCCTAGCTGGCTGGTGATTTTGGGGTGTCCAGCAGGTGGCTCCAGCGAGTCGAGCAAGTTGTTCCGGTGTGCTCAGCAGGTGGTTCAGGCAGGTCCGGCAGGTGTTTCTGGTCTGTCCAGTACGTGGTGCCGGCATGTCCGGCACGTGCTTCCAGTATGTTTGAGAGGTGGTTCCTACCTTCCCGGCGGGAGATTCCGGAGCGTCCGCCATGTGATTCTGGCCTACCTGGCAGGGGATTTTGGCGTCTCTGGCTGGTGGTTCCGGCGAGTCGAAGAGGAGGTTCCGGCGTGCTCGGCAGGTGCATCCGGTGTCTCTGGCACGTCATTCTGGCACGTTCGAGAGGTGGTTCCGGCATGCCTGACAGGTGATTCCGGAGTGTCCGACAAGGGGTTCTGGCACGTCTGAGAGGTGGTTCCGGCATACCCTGCAGGTGATTCTGGCTTGTCTGCCGAGTGGTGCTGGCGTAGCCATCAGGTGATTTTGGCGTGTCCAGCAGGTGGCTCCAGCGAGTAGAGCAGGTTGTTCCAGCGTACTCAGCAGGTGGTTCAGGCGGGTCTGGCAGGTGGTTCCGGTCTCTCTAGTAGGTGGTTCCGGCGTGTCCGGCACGTGCTTCTGGCACGTCTGAGAGCTGGTTCCGGCATGCCCGGCGGGTGATTCCATAGAGTCCGCCACGTGGTTCTGGCCTAGCTGACAGGTGATTTTGGCGTCCCCGGCAGGTGGTTACAGCGAGTTGAGCAGGAGGTTCCGGCATGCTCGGCAGTTGCATCCGGTGTCTCTGGCACGTGGTTCTGGCACGTCTGACATTTGGTTGCATCATGTCTGGCAGGTGATTCCGGAGTGTCCGGCAAGAGGTTCTGGTGTAGCCGGCAGGTGATTTTGGCATGTCCGGCAGGTGTTTCTGGCGAGCTGTTCAGGTGGTTCCGGTGTTCTTGGCAGGTGATTCTGGCGTGTCCAGCAGGTGGTTCCGGTCTGTCCGGTAATGGGTTCCGTCATGTGCCGCACGTGGTTCTGGCACGTCTGAGAGGTGGTTCCCGCATGCCCGGCAGGTGCTCCAGGAGAGTCCTACAAGTGGTTCTGGCCTAGCCCGCAGGTGATTTTGGCGTGTCCGGCAGGTGGTTCCGGCATGCTCGGCAGGTGGTTCAGGCATGTCTGGTAGGTGGTTCCGGTCTGTCCGCGAGGTGGTTCCGGCGTGTCAGGCACGTGGTTCC